>NC_091064.1:58555729-58866229 GCF_000393655.2 Nicotiana sylvestris
CTCATTCCTAAAGTTGAATGTGGCAATATGTGATAAAAGCAATGAATAAAGACATGCAATTCATGATTATATGAATACCACACAACTCACCTCTAAGGGAGGTTTGAGTAAAATAAAGAGAATAAATATTATTGTGTGGTTACATGAATATGTCATTGGTCGCGTACATGTGATATGCCAAATATTATTTTTGCCATGCCGTATAAAAGTTATTAAAGGCAAAATTAAAGCAAGAAATGATTTTGCTTATGATGATTTTGACCATGACAATTTATTATGATATAATTTTCTTCGTGAAGGAGACATTTACCATATGAATGGTATGATAAAAGATCTTGTAGTACAAAAGTTGTTAAGAACTCCGGAAAAACTAATTTGTTACTACCCGGATGAATAAACTTATTCATGACATTGATATTGTAAAGTCTCAAAAGAAACTTTTTGAGTTTCAAATATATAAGTCAAAGTGATTGGCATATTGAGACTATAAATGAAAGGAAGATTGAATATCTTCATATTTCTATAATCATACCGGGTAAATATGAAAGGTTACCCGATCTTCTTTCTATTTGTACTACACAAATATAAGCATGATGCTGGAATCATATGCCACAAGTAAACTAGAGGTTTACTAAAACAAATATTAATTGGCATGACCGGTTGACCATCTCGGTTCAATTATGATGCGAAAAATTAATTAAGAATTACATTGACATATATTGAAGAATAGAAGATTCTTCAAGAATTCTCTTGTGCTGCTTATTCTCATGATATACCAGTTAAAGGTTGGGATTGAATCCTTTGATTTCTGGAAGGAATAAAAGGTGATATATATATGGGCCCAGTCACCTGCCATATAGACTGTTTACTATTATATGATTTTAATAGATGCATCTATTTTATGGTCACATGCGCATTTGTTATCAACTTGCAGTATGGTTTTTGCAAGATTGCTTGCTCAAATTATTAGAGCACAATTCCAGAATATAAATTATGATGATTTATCTTAATAATACAAGTTTAAATCCAAGTTGGTTTAGCAGAAATTGTATGCCTCCAATTATAGCTAAATCATTGGTTATGAGAACAAAACTCCCAAAAATAAAATTTGGTATGAGATTTATTATTTAATATACAACAACACTTGTACGCATCTAGCCTAGTTATAAAAATTTCTCCCTATCACAATCGGTTCAGGGTCAGGAACCAAATAAATTATATATAGAAATATGGATGTGCTATATGATTTAATTATGCCACCAAAATGCACAAAGATGAGTTCCCAAAGATAGTTGGAAAATGTGTTGGTGATCCCAACATTAGGGGGAGAAAATGGGCAGCTGAGAAAGTGATACGTGAAATGAATTATTATGAATACATATAGATCCTCGTACAAGAAAATATAAACTTGAAGTTCAAGTGATAATTCATTTACAAATTATTGTCAGACGCATTTGCTGACCCAAAGCTAAATGTCATATTTCAGCTGCTAATGCTCCAAATAGAATAAAGTCCATGAGGGACAGAGTCTATGGCACGCATGAAGCGTAACAGACCAATCGGTTCCAAAGATAAAACTCCTTGAAGAAGGAGAGGGGCAAATATTCAAAATGGTCATAATAAGGAGGCAAGTGCCCTAGAAGAGCACCACGACATAACACTTCATAAGACCTCATGGGAGAGGCTCAGGTACCTGAAAATAATGAAATAAAGAGATCTCAATAAGTTATGTCTTTATTGGGTAATAATGGAACCGACATAAAATGATTGTCGACGATATTGTTAATATAATGTAGCGCTCAATATGATTAATATTGACGAGGATCTTGAGATCAAATCTGTCATGAAATTTGGACGGATAAAAGATTGGCCAAATAAAAAATACGCAATGAAATTGACTTCACTTGAAAAATGTGAAGTTGGACGGATAGTCCAACACCTGAAAGTATAAAGTCAATTGAGGTATAAATGTGTTCTTGTGCGAAAGGTTCAAGTCGATAGACATAAAGACGACTTGTGGCACAAGAAAATTAGTAAATATCCTCACATTGATTATATGGAGACATGTTCTCTTATAGTGGATATAGTCACTTCAGGTTTTAATCTGGCAATATATGAAAAACTTGATATGCGTATAGTGGATATCATTGAAAGAGTAGACTGTTTAAAGAATTTGAAATGAAAGATCTTGGAAAGACAAAATTTTGTCTTGGTCTACAAATTGAATATATGAAAGATGGAATTTTTGTCCTTCAATCAGCATACACTAAAAAGATTTTAAAGAGCTTCTATGTGGATAAAGCACATCCATTAAGTACCCCGATGGTTGTGAGATTACTCGATATAAATAAAGATCCACTCCGACCTCATGAAAATAATGAAGAGCTTCTTGGTCCTAAAGTACCATATCTTAATGCAATTGGTGCGCTAATATATCTTGCTAATACTACAAGGCATGACATAACTTTTTCAGTTAATGTCTTAGCAAGATATAGCTCTGCTCAAGTAGAAATTGGAATAAAATCAAGCACATATTGCGTTATCTAAGGAGGATTACCGATGTGGGCTTATTTTATGGCAATGATTGCATTACCGATCTTGTTGGTTATGTCGATGTGGAGTATTTATCTGACAAACACAAGGCTTGATCTCAAACATGTTATGTGTTTACATGTGTGGCACTGTCATATCTTGACGATCGACTAAGCAATCAATCGTGGGTACTTCTTTTAATCATGCTGAGATAATTGCTATTCATGAAGCAAGTCGAGAATGTGTATGGTTGAGGTCTACTATACATCTTATTCGAGACAAATGTGGTTTGAAGTGTGATAAACTACCCAAAGTTTTGTATGAAGAAAATACAACATGCATAGCCCAATTAAAGGGAGGATTCATAAAGGAGTTAGGACAAAGCACATTTCACCTAAATTATTGTTCACACATGATCTTCAAAAGAATGGTGATATTAATGTGCAACGGATCCGTTCAAGTAATAATATGGCTGATTTGTTCACCAAATATCTACCGGCGTCAACCTTCAAGAAACTAGTGTACAAGATTAGGATACGAAGGCTCAACGATGTGAACTGATGATCTCATCAGGGGGAGTTAATACGCGTTGTACTCTTTTTCCCTTACAAGGTTTTGTCGCATTGGGTTTTCCTTGCAAAGTTTTTAACGAGGCAACCAAAAGACGTATTTCTAAATATGTGTACTCTTTTTCCTTCATTAGGATTTTTTTTCCCATAGGGTTTTTTTTAATAAGGTTTTAACGAGACACATTATTTATGGACATCCAAGGGGGAGTGTTATGATAAAAATCAAAATATGGTGGATGTCTACTCTTCCTCCATGATCTTTCTCTCAAATGATTAATGACATATTTTCTATGTTCAATGACATATTCCATGACATATTTTCTTCACTTTTCATGCCTATATAAAGGCTTTGTAATAGATAAGAAAATACACACAATTGAAGAAGAAAACCTCTTCCTTCTCTCTATCTCCATTTCTTGTTCATGTTTTACTAAATTGCTTTATTTTCTTGTTCCATATTGTTACTTTGAGTTATATTTCATAACAAAAAGTTTTTTATTAGTTTTTTTTTTCATTCTTAGAACTCAAACCTGGTATCTTAATTGAAAAATGGGAAGATCATATCCGTCCAACACAACTCTTAGTGGTAACCCATTATCTACTTTATCCAACTATATATTCATATTATTCTTGTTTAATATTTTCGGTTTCTTTAGTTTCCTCATTATTATATTATCATATTATGTCATTCAGATGACTTTAGCAATCGTAATTTTTCATCTAATATGTCAAGTTCTATAATTTATTGTTCAGCATATATAATAGAAAATACGAAGGGGAGCCTTGGCTTAACTAGTAAAATTGCTATCATGTGATCAAGAGGTTACAGGTTCGAGCCGTAAAAATAGTCTTTTGCAGAAATGCAGAGTAAGGCAACTACAATAGAGTCTTGTGGTTCGATCCTTCCCCAAAACTTGCAAATAAAGAGAGCTTAATGTACAATGCCCGTAATAGAAAATACCAGCTCACAGAATTTTTCTTGCCTTGGTGGAAAAAGGAGCAAGTTGACTTAAGGTCGTTTATTTTAACCTGTATAAAACTAATCCTAACATAAAGTTCCACATAAGTTACATAGTATTTGATTACTATTCTTGTTTAATATTCTAGGTTTATTTTGTTTTTTCGTTATTATATTATTATATTATGTTATTCAAATGACCTAAGTAATCGTAATTTTTCATCTAATGTGTCGAGTTTTATAATTTGTTACGTCACAATGTTAGAAAATACCAGCTGCCAGAATTTTCTTGCCCTGGTGAAAAAGGAGCTAGTTGACTTAAGGATTGTTTGTTTTAACCTGTATAAAATTAATCCTAACATAGAGTTTCATATAAATTATATAATATTTGATTGGCCGTACAAGAAACAATAATCATCACATAAGTCAATTTTACGTCGTGATACCCTTATTAACTACCTGTTAATAAGAATGATTGTATTAGCAATAAATAGATAAAAGTAACTAAAGATATAAAAGAAGAAAAGGTTCGTAAAGTAAGAAATCCCACATAACAATTCATTCACCATATAAATAATATTTGTATTTTCTCTCATGACTGAGACCACTTGACCGATCTCATCCACTTAAAAATTGGTGTAAAAGTTGCTAATTCGACTTTCTAATAGACTTGTTAGTTTCGCAGCTCGGGGAGAAAATTCCATAATTCAATTCAAGATAGAAGGGAGAATGCCGCCGACAAAGATGAAGTCTACCAATCTCTCCTTTTTTTTATTCCATCAAAGGCCAGTTCTAATTTCTCCTTCGAAATTTCATACATAAGCCTTTTATAAAGCAGGCTCCGGTGGATCCCCTTGTTCTCTATTTGCTTAAGGTGGTCCAAGTACGTATCCAACGAGAATGCCCTTACGTCAACCAAATGATCTACTAGTAAATTGGGAGTAACTTTTTTTGCTGACAGTAATTAAGCAATTGGGTGGGACATTATTATTAAAGAAAAGAAGTTGAACAGAATATATGATTTACTTGACAAGTTCCATCAAGGCTGAGTCAGAATGGGCCCAGTTCTCTGACAATTGGGCCTTCAGAAAGATGCTACTTACAAGTTAGGATTTGTCCAAGATTATGGCGATGGTCTCAGAAATGGGCCCATCCCAACTCACTTGCCTGCAAGTTCTGTGATGCTTCGAACATTTTCAAACTTTTTCCCTTTTTTTAATTTTTTTTTTTTAAAAATTATTCAAAGCCACCCTTGGGTTGGGGGGTTTGGCATGACCCTACCATATAGATTACTCCCTCTGTTCCAATTTAAATAAGCCTGTTTGACTGGGCACGAAGTTTAAGAAAAATTGAACACTTTTGAAATTTGTGATCCTAAACAAGTTAAAATGGGGTCCAGAATATTTGTGTGACTATAAAAACTTCTCATTAAGAGTAGAATTGAAAGTTTAAGCTAAATTGTTTCCATATTTAGAAAGAGATCATTCTTTTTGGAACGGACAAAAAAAAAATCACATAAAATGGAATGGAGTAATAACCAAAAGGGGAATACATGAACAAGAGGTAGAAAATGCCTAACCTCTTCAAAAATTTCTACGACAATGGACAGACCCATTGCTATACATTTAGCTATCCAAGAGATACTCTTGGAGTCTTCACAAAAATAATAGCCATAAGACTACTGTTTTGTGGAGAGTGTAACTCTCAAGATCATTCTTAATTAGTCTAAGATTGCAGACAAAGCTACGTAAGATAAACCTCATCTAACAAGGTAAGTTCAGAATGTTTTTTGGCCCTAATCCTAAAATTAGGGAATCCTCATTTGTCCATGTTAATCAGGCCCTTAAATTTTCTGGGAAGATCATTAAAGGAAGAGTAAATTAATTCATTTTGCTGTGTATGACTCATTGTAGCAAGGGTGTCCGCCACTTGATTAGCTTCTCCATAGCAATGTTGAATAGTCCAAGTAGTGGTTCCCAGGGCTCTTCTAATATCTTTGACTATAGTAGCTAGATTTCATGGGATTTTGTAGACATCCTTAATCTAATATATGAGAAGTATTTGAGTCACTTTCCAGTTCCAAACTTAGTATGACCATGTTGCATGCACAACTAAATTCCAAAAAGCAAGGCCTTGGCTTCGGCTTCATTGCTAGTTCCTATTCCAAATGGGACAGAATAAGCCATGATCATTCTTCCTTGAGCATCTCTAACTAGTCCTCCTCCTCCACAAATGCTATTTTTATGACCATTGTCACTGTTTAGTTTGAAAAATCTACTTGCAGGTTTGTTCCAATAGACGGTCCTGCACAGTTTAAAAGCCATTTTCTTGTCTGCAATAGAGATTAATTCAAGCCATGAAAGATCATATTTAAAGTTTAAAAAATGAAGCCTAACAATAATAAGAATAGTTTAAGAAATTTGAAAAAGTAATATGGGAAGAAAAGGTTTGCGATTACCATATCTACTACTGCACCTAGCTTTCCAAAGTTCCCAAATAATAATAATAGGAATATTTTTTGTCAAGAAAGCAGAAGCAGGATTGCATGAGGCAAAATTCCACCAGGAAGTAAGTGCGTGTTGAACAGAGTGAAATTTCCCAGAGATACCAAAGAAATCTCTAAAGTGTTTCCACACTGACTTGGCAAAGTAACCATTGACAAACACATGATGAATCGATTCAGGTTGAGGAGCCCTGCAACAA
The DNA here is from genome assembly GCF_000393655.2 of Nicotiana sylvestris. Taxonomy (NCBI): domain Eukaryota; kingdom Viridiplantae; phylum Streptophyta; class Magnoliopsida; order Solanales; family Solanaceae; genus Nicotiana; species Nicotiana sylvestris. Next base: position 58,562,492 of record NC_091064.1, read on the forward strand.
TGACACCTAAAGCGACCTGTATTGCTAAATCTAGAGACACTATCATCAGTAGGAATTTTACTAAGTAAAATCCTCCATGAGATGAATGGCATCTTAAAGGGCAGAGCTTTATACCAAAGCTTGTCTAATAAATGATTCTCCTTTCTATTTTTTCTCATCATGTTCCATGCATTCCTCACAGAAAAAAAGGCCTGAATTAGTCCCCATCCAAATAGGCATGTCCTCTTCATCATTCAAATCAATCTACATCTTAGGAATGTGATCTTACATAAAATCATTAATACCCACACAAACATCCCAGCTCCAAACATGTCCATTGAAAACATCCTTGATGCATATTCTCCCAAGAGTAAAGTTGGAGGGGAGGAGCTTATGGAAAGGACCTAGAGAGGTCCAGTGGTCATACAAATTAAAAAGAAATCTTACCATTTCCGATGAGCCAAAATATATTCTTCTCAACAATATCCTTATATCACACATGGCTTTCCAATTGTGGGATGGGTCCTTTCTCCATTTAACTCTAACCAAGTGAGATTTCTAACCATAGTTAGCTCTCATGAATTGAGACCACAGAGAATCCATAGTCCTAAACCTCCACCATTGTTTGGCAGTGAATGCCTTGCTAACATTAGTAAGTTTCTTAAAATTAGCCCGCCTTCACTAAAAGGGTAAGAGAGATTGTCCCATGATGACCAATGGTACCTTTTGGAGCCATCAGTACCACTCTAGAAGAATCTATTAAGCTCATTCTCAATAGTCCAAAAAACAGTAAGAGGGGGATTCATAACAAATAATAAATGAGAAGGCATGGCTTGAAGCACATGTTTGATAAGGATACTTTTACCTCTAGCTGAGAGGAATTTATTATTTCGTACTCTAGTCCTTGCTAGAATCTTTTCAATCATGCCCGAGTATGTTAATATTCTCTTCCTACCCAAATATATGGGGCATCTAAGATATTTAGAAGGAGAGTTTTCCTTCTTCATTCCAGTCAACCTAGTAGCTCTGTCTATCCTTCTTGAGCTTGCATTGAGATGTAATATGATAGAACTTTTTTGCTTGTTTATTCTCTATCCAGAAACATCCTCATAAGTCCCTAAAGCTCTCATGATCCTCTTCAATGATTTTCTGTTATCACTGTTGAACAAAATAATGTCATCTGCAACACAAAGGTGATTAGTTTTTGGACCTCTTCTAGATATATAGAAGTTCCTAAAATTATAGTCATCATGAAGTTTATTCAACATAATAGAAAGAAGTTCTACACCAAGAACAAAAAGTGATGGGGATATGGGGTCTCCCTGTCTGAGACCATTAGAAGATTTAAAAAAACCATATCTACCATCATTTTTACTAGAGAATACCAGTTATTAGAAATAAATCTATAAATAAGATCCACCCAATTCTCATCAAAGCCCAATCTTCTAAGCACAGCACAGAAGTAAAGCCAAGAGACCTTATCATAAGCTTTGTCCATATCATGTTTGATAACCAAGTTGCCACCCTTATTAGGTTTACCCATATCATTAATGATCTCTTGAACTAGAAGAATACTCTAAAAAATCATTCTCCCTTTAATGAAACCACTTTGGTTCTAAGAGATAATCCTTGGGAGAATGGAAGAGATTTTGGAATTGATAAGTTTAGAAATTAATTTAGTAGTAACATTGCACAAGCTTATAGGTCTGAGGTAAGAGAAAACCTGTGGGTGATCTACTTTAGGTATCATAACAAGGTATGTATGGGTAAAAAATCTAGGTAAGTCAACACCACCAAATACACTCTGAATAGCATTTGCCAAATCATAACAGATAATATCCCATGTTACTTGGAAATTTTTTTCATTGAAACCATCAGGACCTAGGGAGCTATCAGGATCTATAGCCATATCAGCATCTTTGATTTGATCCATAGTGGGGGATAGAATTAAGAGAAAGATTATCTATATCAGTCACCAGAGGAGTTATGCGGTCATAAATAGGATGATCAACATCTCCTTCAGTGGAGCAGAAAAGATCTTGATAGTGTTGGATCCTGGCATTAGCAATCTCCTATTTGCCAAGCACCCAAATACCATCATCATTCTTAATTTGTTGAATGTTGAATTTCTTCCTTCTGCCTTTGATGGTGTTGTGAAAGTAGGCAGAATTTGCATCTCCTTCAGCCAACCATCTAACTTTAGCCTTCTGCTTCAAAAAAGAATCCTTTCTCTTTAGAACCTAAATATATTGAGCATTTGTCAGATTCAAAGAGATCTATTTGATTTGGAGGTATCATCGATCAACTTTTGTTCCAAATCCTTGATCTTAGCTTCCATTTTGTCAACTTCTTCAAAGATATCACCAAAAAGTAGTTCTGGACCAAGTACTGAGACTCTTAGAGGTTCTTTTTAATTTTTGGTGAAGAATCCACATTGGATTTCCATAAATGTTCTCCTCCCAAGCTTGTTGGATAACACTGAGGAAATCCTTGTGTTCGACCCATAAGTTCAAGAACTTGAAGAATTTAATAGGCGTAGAGTCTTCCTTATCCAGATTAATCAACAGAGAAGAACGATCTGAACCTATACTAGGAAGGTGGTTAACAGTAGTGTAATCAAAGCAGAGAAACCATTCAACATTAATAAGCACTCTGTCCAGTCTCTTCCAAATAGATATAGGCCCCCTATTGTCACACCAGGTAAAAGGGGAGCCAAAATAGCCTGCATCTTGAAGTCCAGAGTCCTCCATGTAGTTAATAAAGTCAAAACTATGGGTAATATTGAAAGGTCTCCCTCTTTTTTCTTTTCAGCACAAGTTATCACTTTAAAATCACTAAAGACGGTCCAGGGACAATTAATATTTTTGGACAACAACTCAATAGAATCCCATAGATTTTTTCTAAGATTGCTATCACATTTAGCATATATAGCAGATATATAAGCCAGCTCTACGCTGTACAGACCCTTTATACTTGCTGAGACCAATTGATCAGAGTCTGTAATGATACTTATATCATAAATATTATCCCAAAGAAGCCAAATCTTGTTATTGATATTACAATAACAGTGATCCATCCCAGGAGGATCCTATATTTATTAGCTAAGTCAACCTGAAGGGGTTCCTGTAAAATAGGTTCTTGAAGAATGATAATGGACATTTTATATTTTGATTTGAGGGTCTTCAATATTTCAAAAGCCCACATAGTCCTTATCCCTCTAATATTCCAAGAGAGGATACTAATCATTGAAAATATTTGATGTGATATTTTTGTTGAGCCTTTGACCTCTAGTCTTTATAGGAGAGAAATTTTCTTTCATGATTTCTTGACTTTTGGATCCTCTTGGGAATAAATTGCTACAATCCTCCTTCTGATGAGTGGATAAATTGTAGATCCATCTTCTAGCATTCTCATCATCGGATTTCGCACTATCTGAGAGGACGTCCTCTTGTGACCTATTGTCTCTTGAGGCATAGTCTTCTTCTTCCTCATGGTCAGAAGAATCACCTGGGTCCTCTTCATCATCATCCACCCCTTCTACTTGTTAAGCATTAAAAGTATTGCCCAAATCAATGGTAACAGTCCCTCCCAAAAAGTTTCATTCAGGTTGGAGCTTTCTACAAAAAATCTTTTCTGGACCCAACCCTATCAAACATCTGAAAATTGATAGGAAAATAATAGTTATTTTCCTTATTCAATTCTTTGTCACAAAGCATTGGGGCCTCCTTACTCTTATCATTACCCATATTAGAATTGATAGGGATACCATGATTATTATTTTTGATAACTTTTTACACCTGTTTCACAACCTTATTTGGTTGTTCTTTGGATTCTGAGTAGTTTATTTCTGAGGGACAGTTTTACGAGGGACTTGTTTTTGGTGAATCAGATTAGGAATAGGGTTACTAGCCACCTCTTGATTCTTTTCCTAGTGAATCTGCATTGGTGCCTTCTCTTTACCCTTACCTTTATTTTTCTCATTGTATGTGCAATCGTGAATAGAGTGTCCTTGGTGCTTGCATTGTAAACTATATTTTGGGATACCTTCATATTTACTAGGGTGGTCATAACCTCCCAAAGGATTGCCTTTTTAATTAAGAGTACCTACCCAAACAGATGAGGGTAAGGTCCTTTTTTCGACTCTAACTTTTGCTAGATGAGGTCTGGTGCGATTGTTCGTAGCTTGATCAATTTGTAAAGGTGTTCCCACTGTGCTCAAAACCTGTTCAAGATAATTTATATCATGTATGTGCCAGGGGAATTGAGGCAACAATGCCCACATCAGAGCTAGAGGGGTTTTCTCCTCCGCTCTGAAATTCAGAGTCTATTTAAAGATTCTCCTCAGATAACCTCCAATATTCATCATTCTTCTAAAGTAGGTCGTACTACAATCCTCTTTGCAGGTAAAATCAATGAAAACATGTCCGTAATAAAAAATCCCTATCTTTACCTGTCCCATAATAAAAAATTGAGCTTTGAAATCTTACATGATTTTCTCTAATTTTGGTCTCCCAGATGACAATTTTCCCACCTAGGTGAGCCTGTATTTATCTGCCATCGGGCCAAAATAGTCGCTAGCTTTGAAGAAGATAGTTGGTTTGCAATTGAAGGTAGTAATTTTTGTGAAAACCTTCGGAGATCATGAACTCTATTTAGGAGCAGAGGATAGATAGGACATATAGGATCCTACTAGGTGATTAGACGAGCTAGGGATATTAGGGATATTTGGTGGAACCACCGTCGCCAACTGAGGGCCAGCCGATGAGGACATCAGAGAAGGTGAGTAACGGTAACAATTTTAGGAGCGTTTGAGGAGATAGGGCATCTTCTCAGGCATCTCCAACCTTCACTCCAAGTCTTTACTCCAAAATGGAGTAAATTAGCTCCAAACCATTACTCTATTTTTTACTATAAAAAAAAATATTTTTTTTTATATTTTTTTTCTTTTTTATATTATATTATTATCTTTTATTTAAATTTTATTTTTTATTTCCATTAAACAAAACTGTCACGACCCTAAAACCGATCCGGTCATGATGACGCCTATCGTGAAACTAGGCCAGCTGACACAACTCGCAAATTAACCATTTATCAATATAAATCATTTTTAAAGCTTTTAATTGATCAGGTATCTCATAATGTAAGTTTAAATGAACAGTGTGGAATAAATACACAAGCCCGACATCGGGGTGTCACAAGTCACGAGCATCTACTAAGGTCTGAATACAACAAGGAGTCTAAGAATGTACTAAATACACTCTAAGGAAGACAAGAGAGAGAAAAGTCGTACTGCGAACGTCAAGCAGCTACCTCGCTAACTCCGATGACTTTGCCACTGAGCAATCAACACCCGCAACCGGGTTCAGAAATCCCTAAATCTGCACACAAGGTGCAGGGAGTAATGTGAGAACGCCAACTCAATAAGTAATAAAAGTAAATAAAAGCTGAGCAGTAAGAAAACACTTAAACCACGTCAAATCGCTACAACAATTGCAGGACATTTCCAACACAGTACAGAAATCGTTTAATTCAAAAATCATGCTCAGTTTCGGAAAAACCTTTTAAAACAACTTTCAATAGTTTCAAACGAGTGATAAAACAATGAGTAAAAATGATAGCAAACATAAACAGCCCTTCGGGCAAAACATGTATCATAAACTGCCCCTCGGGCATAACATCAACAAAACCAGCCCCTCGAGCTACCTCACAATCACTCGTAATCAGCCCCTCGGGCAACAATATGAATCAACAATAGGCCCTCGGGCAACATTATAAATCAACAACAGCCCCTCGGGCTACATCACATCACTCACAGTAGGTACCCGCGGTCACTGGGGTTTACAAACTCCGAGAAGGTCCCCTTACGGCCCAAGTGCAATAACAAGCCATCTCATGGCATAATCAAACAGGCACTCGGCCTTATAACAAGCCACCTTGTGGCATAACAAATCCGGCCCTCGGCCTCAAAATCATGAACCAGTATAATATCGCTGCGATGTGCAGCCCGATCCAATCATAACCTCACAACACAGGCCCTCGGCCTCACTCAGTCAGAAATCTCTCAAAGCCACTCAGGCACAGTAAAATATGATGCTCAGCCCAAAATATCATTTAAAATGTCAAAACAGAGTAAATATGGTTGAGTTATGAAAACACTAGAATACACTATGACTGAGTACAAATATGAAGTCAAAACAGTGAGGAATAATAGTAAAAATCCCCTAAGGGTCCAAAACAGTTGGCACAGAGCCCAAATATGGCATTCAGCCCAAAACATAGTAATAATTTCCAAAACACAATGATATCAAACAGTTTTCAATCAAATATGCAGTTTAACAGTCATACGGGACGGACTAAGTCACAATCCCCAATGGTACACGACCCCACGCTCGTCATCTAGCGTGTGCGTCACCTCAAAGTAGCACAACGATGTGAAATCCGGGATTTCATACCCTCAGGACAAACATTTACAATCATTACTTATCTCAATCCGGTCCAAACTCTAGCCCGCGATGCCCTTGCCTCTCGACTCGGTCTCCAAATGCTCCAAATCTAACCAAATACAGATTTATACTATCAAAATATGCTAAGGGAACAAAGCCCACTCGAAAATAATCAATTTACATCAAAATCCCGAAATTGGCCAAACTTGACCCCCGGGCCCATGTCTCAGAATCTGATAAAAATCATACCAATAGAATCCTTATTCCGCCACGAGTTCATTCATATAAAAAGTGCCAAAATTGGACCTCAAATGACCCCTCAAATAACCACTCAAAGCTCTCCAATTAACCAAGCCCTAACCCCCAATTCACCCCTGATTTTCCTTAAATTTTCATGGTAACAACGATAAAAATCACCATAATATTGAGCTTAGGAACCAAGGACCTTACCTTAATGAATCCCTCTGAAAATCTCCCTTGAAATTGCTCCCAAAAGCTACTTCCCGAATGAAATATTGAGAAAATGGCCAAAAATCTCGAAGGGTGAAATTTATAGTTTCTAACCTAGCAAAATTGCACCTGCGGTTAAATGGTCGCACCTACGGACCCGTACCTGCGGTCCCAGGTGCGCACCTGCGAGATTCACTTAAAACTCCAAGGCCGCATCTGCACAAAGAAATCCGCACCTGCACAATCGCAGGTGCGACCAGGACCTCACTTCTGTGGTCTCAGCCTGGCCCTCTCCTGGCCGCTTCTGTGGCTCCAAAATCTGCTTCTGCGAGTCCGCACCTGCGGTCCCCTAGCCGCTGGTACGGTTATGACAGCAACAAAAAACTTCAGCTGCCACACCCAACTCAAATCACCCCGAGGCCCCCAGGACCTCAACAAAAAGCACGAACAAGTCTTATACCACTATCCAAACTTATGCCAATTCAAAACACCTCAAACAATATCGAATCAACCAAATAACATCGGATTCAAGCCTAAGGTTCCAAGAATCTTTCAAATTCCGCTTTCGATCAAAAAGTCTATCAAACCTCGTCCGAATGATCTAAAAGTTTGTACACACATCACAAAACAACGGACCTACTCCAACTTTCGGAATTCCGTTCCGATCCCTATATCAAAATTTCACCTATCAACCAAAAAACGCCAAAATTCCAATTTCGCAGATTCAAGCCTAAATCTACTTCGGACCTCCAAAACACATTCCGATCACGCTCCTAAGTCCTAAATCGCCTAATGGAGCTAACCAAATCATAAAAATTCAAATTTGAGATCATATACTAACAAGTCAAAATTTGGTCAAACCTTTCAAATTTTAAGCTTCAAACTGAGAATTGTCCTTCCAAATCCATTCCGATTACCCTGAAAACCAAAACCGACGATTTGCATAAGTCATAATACATCACACGGGTCTAGTCATGCCCGAGAACTGGTGAGTAAAGTGCAAAAGCTCAAAACGATCAGTCAGGTCGTTACATCCTCCCCCACTTAAATATACGTTCGTACTCGAACATGCCCAGAGTTGTTCCGAAAATCATCAAATCACTGTGAAACCTTACCATGCACATACCCAGGGGTGATCCTACGTCACCCTATCTCATATAGGTTCGATAGTACAATGTAACTGAAATTTCGCAATCCAACCTAGCCCATAAACCTTAGAACCACATTTCCACTTCTGAAGTCATCTACAAGATTAGAATCTCACATTTATACTCTGAATAAGCCCGAACAAGCTGTAATAAACCATACCTGCAACATCAGATGCAATTACGTGATATACCACATAACTCAACACTCGTAGCGATAACTTTTAATCACAGTAGTTGCTCAAAACATCCGAATTCTGATAATAAGCCTTTTATCAAATAAAGCCTCATTCCAACACTTTGGTATACTGCCAATGATAAATGAAACACGTATAAAGTCATAGCCACTCATCAGATCAACCATTTGTGAAGCCACTTCTCTTTTGGCAAGGACCATGGAAATTTCTAAGCCGAACATCAATATTATCCTTCCAGCATGCTAAAATCAAATCCGTTTGTATTCATTATAGATCCCAACGATCTCATCTAATCCAACACCACTACTCTGGTTACATGACACATCAATACAAACTAAAGCCACAACTCGTGCAATCCGCACACCAATAAGCAAAAATCCGAACATACTCAAATCATGGAAATGACTCAAATGAGTGAGCCGTATCGCAAGCTCACCAGTACCACCACAACACAATGCTGGGAACCCATCACACATCGTAGAAACAGAACACATGAATCTAACCCGAAGAGTCATACCTCTACATAACTTCGCTGCAATATGCGACCCTATCCAATCACTGGTCCACATGAAACACCTCAAGTCTCTATGCTCAAAATTGACAACCGCGCGCAATTTGATGTCTAAAACTAAAGCAAATCATCATAACCACGACGAAGAAATTGACATAACATTACACAAACCCGAAAGGACACAACCAATATGCCATCCGCCGAGAAATAAACAATACTCTTCCCGCTCGAATTCTACTGAGAGACCCCAATAAAACCGCAGCATGTGTGCCTATAACCAATAAATCCTAACACCTCACAATACGAAAAGGTAACTCATAGATCTCCTCAGATCACTAATAAGCTCAATAATAATCAAATCAACACATTCCTTAACAATACCACTCGGAGTCAACCAAGCCGACTCGAGTTAGAACACACATCCATATTGTCCTACCAATGAACCCCTTGTCAAGGAGTTCCTGAAGCTGCTCTTTTAACTCCTTTAACTCCGTCGGTGCCATACGATACGGTGCCCAACACCAAATCAATATCGAAATCAACAACCCTGTCCGGTGACATGTCCGGCAGCAGGAAACACATCCAAAAAATCCCTCACCACCGGAACTGAATCAATGGTAGAAGTCTCTGCACTGACATCCATCACGAAGGCCAAATAAGAAAGACAACCTTTCCCAGCCATCCGCTGGGTCTTCAAAAATGAAACCACCCTACTGGGTACATAATCCGCCGAACCTCGCCACTCAATCCGTGGCATCCCCGGCATAGCCAACGCCGCCGCCTTAGCACAACAACCCAGAATAACACGACACGGAGACAACCAGTCCATACCTAATATCACACAAAAATCTAGCATACTAAGCAATAAGGATCCACTCGGGTTTCCGAACCTCCAATAGTTACCACACAAGATCGATATACGCGGTCCACAACTATGACCTAACCTGTTTATGAGAACTCCCAGTCTCCAAATCCATACAGCACGCGAATCACCATATCCGATCTCACTCCACCGTCCGAATATACAATACACCTCTAATATCCAATCATATCACGAGAGGTAGTCCTATAATTCTTCTGTGTCAGCAGTCGATCCAACAAGAGAGTGACGCAATACCAATGAAGTATCATCAACTCAATCACATTGCCTTTTTTCTGAAATGTATACCCTCATTAAGCCACACCAATTAGTAATATCATTTCCCTAATTATCTGAAGCTGCCTGTGCTGCCTAAGAATTTTATGACCTTCCTTTCAGAACTGAACCGTGACCTTACACATGCAAATATCAATCTTACACAACATACCGCATATACCATACCATCCTAAGATAAACATGAGAACTTCATATCCCTTCCAAGCTACAAGAAACTACGTTCTCACTAGCCAATAACTTTCCATTGATCCCATCCAGAAGAAAATCACTATACATCCCATGCTCCTCACGCTTGTAAAAAATATACACCTCTAACCATGGTAGAAACCATCAAGAACTCTCCGAATTCCATTTGTACAAAACTAAACCGTCAGGACTGAATCCTTCTAACTCGACCAAGTTACACATGCCACTAAAACCCAAGAGCATTGCCGCGAAACACCTGTAGAAACTCATTACATCGTAAGCATCCAAAGAACTAACCATATCCTTACCATGCCGATCCGGCCTACTACCAAGCTATCACATCTATCCAAGTTCCTTCTGATTTACCTTCAACTTGATACGTTTCTTGCTATAACCTCAACCCAGACTCACCACACGAGACCCAAGCATAAAACCACACCGTCTAAGGCTTATAAGCTACTGGATACTCTCTTAAATATTCCCAAATGCACCACATTCAAAATACCTACCCTGAAGTGACTCCCTGCGATCCCAAATCCAATACCTTCACCTTCCTAATACTAATATATAGAATCCCCTAATGATATATAAATACCACGAGTCTTGATACCCTCCGATGCAAACCTCAGTTTCTAGCCAATTATACAACTTGAAAATCTCCAATTATTACATGTAAAATCTTGAACCCACTAGAACCATTCTCGAGAGTCATCCACTCTATTCAAACCGCAATTAGACCGATCAAACGGACCGGACGACCTGTGCTCCAATAGCACTCCAACACCGTGGAGTGTAACCCCACCTTAATGCAACCAAGCAACTTCATGTTCTATGCACTGAATATCCTTTACCAATAACAACTCAAGTCATTCCATGATTCTCATACACCCATGAAGCATAACATAACCTTTATTGAAATTTCCTTTACTCGAGCCATCCTCGGTCTCAACCTCCATAAGCCATAACTGATTCACCCATATGCCTCAAACTGGAACCAACATAACACATAACCATGCAATCAACTAATCAATAGCCAACTCCCCCGCTTGGCTCAAAGCCATAGATAAAAACACACAATAACTCATAATGCATACACTCTATTACTGCCATAATACCAAAGTGAGATTAAACTCAATCCTTCAAAAGCTCGTGAAACACAGACCATCTAGTATTTTAAATCTTCTGCAAATCTCGCATTCACCCTCGTAACAGTCAAGCCCACTCTCTTAGGTGACCTAAATTCAAATTGCATCCCATATATTTTACTGGTAACATAGATCTTCCAATAAATGACATAAAGGATCACGCAAACTTCAGAACACTCTGCAGGAGATAACCCACCTACTTCACCTCAAACTAACATCTCTTTATACCCTTCCATCGTAATAAACATTATGCAGTCACTTAATCTTCCTGAGTTTGAACTCATATCACAACGTGAAATCTACTTCACTTCCCAACTAGGCAATATGAAAAGGTCCTTTAACACGCCCACAACTGGGGCCATACATCAAATTACGATGGTAATCAAGCACCAGATAGTTCTTACTACCCCTAAGCAGACCCTTCTTGTCTCATTCAAATCATATGTACACATCTCGTAGTCACATCATACTCATCACACAACTATCCAGTCATCACTCCCACTAATAGGGACACTATCGGACATACAAATCCAAAAGCACATGCTCACACAATCAACGCCTCAGTGCTTATGCTATAGGCAAAACCCGGCCTAAAGTCCTCCAAACTGACCCAACATCAACACATAGAGATCACACCTTGCCCCTCGATCAGGGAATCACATGCCATCGATGTATATCTGATACTGAGCACTCATGCGCGCATACGAATGCATGGAAAGAATTCAAAAAGTTACATTTCAAGTTGAATCAAGGACGCACGATAAGAATTCAAGAATCTAAAGTTTTTCCTAAAGGTTCTACAGCCTCCCGAGGATAAGTACAGACGTCTCTGTACTGATCTGCGAGACTCTACTAAACCTGCTCATAACTCGTGAGACCTATGTAACCTAAGCTCTGATACCAACTTGTCACGAACCTAAAATCGACCCAGTCGTGATGGCACCTATCATGAAACTAGGCCAGCTGACACAACTCCCAAATTAACCATTTATCAATATAAATCATTTTTTAAAGCTTTTAAATGATCAGGTATCTCATAATGTAAGTCTAAGTGAACAGTACAGAATAAATACACAAGCCCGACATCAGGGTGTCACAAGTCACGAGCATCTACTAAGGTCTAAATACAACAAGGAGTCTAAGAATGTACTAAATACAGTCTAAGGAAGACAAGAGGGAGAAAAGCCGTACTGCGAACGTCAAGCAGCTACCTCACTAACTCCGATGACTCTGCCACTGAGCAATCAACACCCGCAATCGGGTTCAGAAATCCCTAAATCTGCACACAAAGTGCAGGGAGTAATGTGAGTACGCCAACTCAGTAAGTAATAAAAGTAAATTAAAGTTGAGTAGTAAGAAAACACGTAAACCACGTCAAATCGCTACAACAATTGCATGACATTTCCAACACAATACAAAAATCGTTTACTTCAAAAATCATGCTCAGTTTTGGTAAAACCTTTTAAAACAACTTTCAATAGTTTCAAACGAGTGATAAAATAGTGAGTAAAAATGATAAAAAACATAAAAAGCCCCTCGAGCAAAACATGTATCATAAACCGCCCCTCGGGCATAACATCAACAGAACCAGCCCCTTGAGCTACCTCACAATCACTCGTAATCAACCCCTCGGGCATAACATAAATTAAGAACCGCCCCTCGGGCAGCAATATGAATCAACAATAGCCCCTCGGGTAACATTATGAATCAACAACAGCCCCTCGGGCTACATCACATCACTCACACTGGGTACCCGCACTCACTGGGGGTGTACAGATTTTGGGAGGGGCCCTTATAGCCTAAGCACAATAACAAGCCATCTCGTGGCATAATCAAACATGCACTCGGCCTTATAACAAGCCACCTCGTGGCATAACAAATTAGGCTCTCGGCCTCAAAATCATGTATCAGTATAATACTGCTACGACGCGCAGCCCGATCCCACAAGAACCTCACAACACAGGCCCTCGGCCTCACTCAGTCAGAAATCTCTCAAAGCCACTCGGACACAGTAAAATATGATGCTAAGCCCAAAATATCATTTAAGATGTCAAAATAGAGTAAATATGGCTGAGTTATGAAAACAGTAGAATACAACATGACTAGGTACAAATATGAAGTTAAAACAGTAAGGAATAGTATGAAAAATCCCCTAAGGGTCCAAAACAGTTGGCACGAAGCTCAAATATGGCATTCAGCCAAAAACATGGTAATAATTTCCAAAACACGATGACATCAAACAATTTTCAATCAAATACGCAGTTTACCAGTCATACGAGACAAACTAAGTTACAATCCCCAATGGTGCACGACCCCACACTCGTCATCTAGCATGTGCGTCAACTAAAAGTAGCACAACGATGTGAAATCCGGGGTTTCATACCCTCACGACAAATATTTATAATTATTACTTACCTCAATCTGGTCCAAACTCTAGCCCGCAATGCCCTTGACTCTCGACTCGGTCTCCAAATGCTCCAAATCTAACCAAATACAAATTTATACCATCAAAAAATATGCTAAGGGAACAAAGCCCACTCGAAAATAACCAATTTACATCAAAAATCTGAAATTGGCCAAACCATACCCCTGGGCCCCATGTCTCGGAATCCGATAAAATCACACCAATAGAATCCTTATTTCGCCGCGAGTTTATTCATACAAAAAGTACCAAAATCAGACCTCAAATGACCCTTCAAATCACCACTCAAAGCTCTCCAATTAACCAAGCCCTAACCCCTAATTCACCACTGATTTTCCCTTAAAATTTCATGCTAACAACGATAAAAATCACCATAATAATGAGCATAGGAACCAAGGACCTTACCTCAATGAATCCCTCTAAATATTTCCCTTGAAATTGCTCCCAAAAGCTTCTTCCCGAATGTAATATTGAGAAAAATGGCCAAAAATCGCGAAGGGTGAAATTTATAGTTTCTGACCCAGCAAAATTGCACCTGTGGTTAAATGGTCGCACATGCAGATCCGCACCTGCGATCCCAGGTGCGCACCTGTGAGATTCACTTAAAACTCCAAGGCCGCATCTGCGCAAAGAAATCCGCACCTGCGCAATCGCAGGTGTGACCAGGACCTCGCTTCTATGGTCTCAGCCTGCCCCTCTCCTGGCCGCTTCTGCGGCTCCAAAATCTGCTTCTGCGAGTCCGCACCTGCGGTCCCCTAGCCGCAGATGCGGTTATGACAACAACAGAAAACTTCAGTTGCCACACCCAACTCTAATCACCCGAAATCACCCCGAGGCCCCCGGGACCTCAACCAAAAGAACGAACAAGTCATATACCACTATCCAAACTTATGTCAATCTTCAAAACACCTCAAACAATATCGAATCAACAAAATAACATCGGATTCAAGCCTAAGGTTCCAAGAATCTTCCAAATTTCGCTTTCGATCAAAAAGTTTATCAAACCTCGTCCGAATGACATGAAATTTTGCACACACATTACAAATGACACAACGGACCTACTCCAACTTCCAGAATTCCATTCCGACCCCTATATCAAAATCTCACCTATCAACCGGAAAATGCCAAAATTCCAATTTCGCCAATTCAAGACTAAATCTACTCCGGACCTCCAAAACACATTCCGATCACGCTCCTAAGTCCCAAATCGCCTAACGGAGCTAACCAAATCATAAAAGTTCAAATCTGAGATCATATACTAACAAGTCAAAACTTTGTCAAACTTTTTAAATTTTAAGCTTTAAACTGAGAACTGTCCTTCCAAATCCATTACGATTACCCTGAAAACTAAAACCGACGATTTTCATAAGTCGTAATACATCACATGGGGCTAGTCATGCCCGAGAATTGGTGAGCGAAGTACAAATGCTCAAAACGACCAGTCGGGTCGTTGCAAAATCCTATCTTTTTTCTCATTTTTACGTCTTCATCACATATAATTCATATTCTTTCTTATATAACCATTTAAAATAAAATTGTATTATATCATAAATTTTTAAATAATATAACTTGTACACAAATATTGTAGATTATAAATATTAGCGAATAATTCGAATAAAAGTGAAATCATTGAGATGCAAAATAATTCAGTACATGTTACAAGTAGCTTAACATTTAGTTTAAATACTACTTAAATATTCAACTTTCACCTCTAGTATGCTCCTATAAATGATCTATCAATGCATTACGAAGTGCAAAATGAGTATCTTTTCAATTTTAACAACATCTTATATTTTATATTTGCACCTTTCATTTTTGTGATGGTTATATATTTTTTTTATACATTTATAACTTAAAATAAAATTAACTTATAATTTTACATAAAAATAATATATGCACAAAAATTAATTTATCAAAATTACACGCCAAAATTAAAATGTAAAATAAATATTATAAAGATATTACATAAACATAATTAGTTTTATTATTATGATAAATTAAAAAGGTTAAATAATAAATAATAATAAAATAATAGGGAATAGTGATGGAGTGGATGAATAGTGTCACTCCAAATTTTAAGTGAGACTGTTCACCCTAAAAAATGGAGGCAAGTTTGCAGTTGGGTTGAAGCAAAATTCCTCCATTTTGACTCCAAAATAGAGTTTGGAGGTTAAAATGGAGGTGGGTTTGAGATGGCCTTAGGAGGTTGGTGGAGTAGTACAGTGATAGAAAGAGGGATTTGCACATGGTATTTATTGACTTACAAGCTCCCTAGGGAGGTCCTTTGGAGATGTATGGAGGTTAAAGGTGTTCCGGTAGCATACACTATAATGATTAAGAACATGTATGATGGAGATAAAACTCGGGTTAGGACAGCGGGAGGAGACTCAGAGCATTTTTCGATTGTAATGGGGTTACACTAAACATCTGCACTCATCCCATTCTTATTTTCCTTGGCAATAGACACACTAACGCACCATATTCAAAGGGATGTGCCATGGTGTATGTTATTCGATGTTGATATAGTTATGATTGATGAAACGCGAGACGGTATTAACGAGAGGTTTGGAGATAGATCCTTGAGTCTAAAGATTTCAAGTTGAGCAGGACAAAGACAGATTTCTTTGAGTTCAAGTTTAATGATATGATGGGGGAATCAGACATGGGCGTGAGGCGTGATTCATAAGTAATCCCCAAGAAAGGAAGTTTCAAGTATCTTAGTTCAGTCATGTAGGGGGATGGGGAGATTGATGAGGATGTCACGGATAGTATATGGCGGGGTGGATGAAATGGAAGTTAGCATCCGGTGTCTTGTGTGACAAGAATATGCAAACAAAACTTAAAGGTAAGTTGTATAAAGCAGTGGTTTGACCAACAATATTGTACGTGGCAGAGTGTTGGCCCATCAAGAATTCACATATCAAAGAAGATGAAAGTAGAAGACACGAGGATGTTGAAATGGATGTGTGGGTATAATATATTCGATAAGATTAGGAATGAAGATATCCGAGTGAAGGTGGGCATGGTCCCCATGGAAGATAAAGTGCAGGAAGCGAGGCTTAGATGGTTCAGGCACGTGCAGAGGAGAAACCTAGATGTCCCGGTAAGGAGATGTGAGTGTCGCGCCCTATTTTCTTACGAAAGCGGGTTTCGACGTGTGACCACTCTTTTAAAGGGTATTAAAAGAGTGAGTCACTACCTAGAGGTTTTGAGTTACGTTAGGGCACCTATTTGAAAATAACTCTGTTTAACTAACCTACGTCACCATAGATCGGGTAAGGGCTTAAATTACCTCTAAAAGAAGGTGTTAGGCACTCTTCGAGGTACTGTGGGTCCTGGCTGAAATTCGCGCTATGTGGTATTATTGGATTATAATTGTCCTATGTGATCATGTAAGTGAAAGAAGACAGGGAATTTAAAGGTTCAACTATGGTGTAAACAAGTGTAAAGAAAATTTGTACATGTGAAGGTATTAAACTGTAAATGATCAATACAAGTCCTTAGAGGTTATAAGATATAACCTAATTGTTCTAATTCAAAGAAACAAAGGCGCAAACAATAAACATATAAAGGGGGGGGGGGATCCTAAGTTTTTTAGCCTAAAGGATCATCCCGTGCAACATAAATAATACTTCGCAACTCCCTTATGGTAGGGTTGCTTATATTATTCAGCGGGCACAGACTATCATCTCTTGCTACCTATGTTGAAGTTGTTCACCTAAGTGCTCTAGTTCAATTCTAAACCGTGTCCTATGCGTGACTACCCGTCAAAATGCCTACGATAATGGAGGCTTTGGACCTACTATTTGGGTGGTTCTAGACTTTACTTAGGGTACTCAAAATGATAAAACTAGGTTCACATTTAAAACATGTAAGACTACACATAAGGACAATAAAATGGCTCAAGTTAGTCTCTACACATAAGCAACAAAAGCACGCAGGAAGATTTCGTATTAGGCAGTAGGCAATGTCAGAATCGAGGTATATTAGAGTCGTTAAGTCCTATAGACATGGATTCCATGTGATCTCAGTTTAAAAAGTACTATAGACAGTGCTGCTATTTTAGACTATCGAATTTGCAGATTGCAAGTATTATAAAACCTAAAGACATGATCTCTAAGCGATTTGTGTGATGGGACAATGAGACCATTTGAAAACTCAGAATTGCCCATGTTTGATCCTACTGATTTGCTTTTTAAGCGAATAATAGTGTCTTATAGGCATGTTCTCTAATAACAGGTGTTGGAACACAATTTTATCATGCTTATTTCTATAGGCATGCTATCTAGGTGGACAGTATAATAATAACAATAGAAATAGTCGATTAGTTAATCAATCAGGGCCCTATAGGCATGGTAACTAGATGAATATTAGCATGTGATCCTGTAGGCATGCAACCTAATAACCATACTACAATCGCACATGTTGAGCAAATAATTATTGACATTTTATCCCTATAAGCATGTTATCTAATAGCTCATAGAAGTAGACATGGGAGCAAGTAAAACACTTAAACTCTTACAAACATGTTTCTGATGATGGACGGGTATTAGAAAAGTTAAGTAGGTGAAGTATTTGAGTTCCAATAGGCATGATTTCTATTAGTGTATAGAAATAGAGCACGTCGAACAAAGTAGCAAACAAATCATGTAGACCCTATAGGCATGCTCTCTATCCGCTCATACGAAAATTAAAGATACCCATTCCCCCCATATCACTAATTCCCCAACCATTTTGTTTACAAGTTATTATAGGCCCAAAATAATGAATATAAGTACAAATATTATACACTGAACAACTGCAGGCCCAAAAGTAGGCCCGAATGAAATAACCCAATACTACCTTGGCCTTCAACATGCTCACTTTCACACAAATAGCAGACCCAGATCCAAACGCATCTCAAACAGGAGAGTATGTCTATTTGAAAAAACCAATGCCACACTTGAACTCATACCAAGCCTAGCAATTACAAATTTAACTACTTAACCATATAAGTTAACGAACTACACCTGGCAATAAATTAAATAGCTCTGGAGCAATACCTCATAGGGACAAGATTACACGACAATTAGCAGGATTCACATAAGGCATATTGACATTTGCATTTTATAAGATAGGGTGACAGAATTGGTCAAACAAAGGCTTGAACATGAAACTAGAAGAACAAGTAGAGCTTAGTTTCATCATGGAAAGTATGACATAGACCCAACATAAGTTCACAACAAGTGATAGAGCGTAGCATGCACAACATTAGAAGAGTTGGAGAGGTATGTCACTTAGGTTAATAGGGTAAGCACACATACATGCTTAATTTTCTAGAACAACAAGTTTAGAGTAAAGCATGAACTAGAATTAGCCTAAAAGGGATTTTAAAACTATGTATCTAAGTCAGGAAGGTATGATAGAGTCATAGTCAGAGAATGGCAATATCATATACTAAACAAACAAGTGGGCATGGCCTATAATAGTCAATAAGGATCCAAATCATGCTGAGTATAACACAAAGATTCCCAAGTCCAAAGATATCATGGTAGGAAAACATATCAATCTTAAGGTCAACTAGAACAGATAAACTTCAGAACGTAAACCAATTGACTATGCATAATAATAGAAACCAAGTGTATTGAGATTCAACTAGAATCCTAGGTAATACTCAAAAGTACAGGATTTACCAAACATACATTAGAGAACAACATGTTTGGATAAAACACTGAGACAGTAACTGGCAGATAAGGCTCATGTAAGTATAAAGCAGGGAAAATAATAGAACATGCATAAAGTGTTCATGATACAGGAATTCACTCTGGCAAGTTCTGGGCAGGAGATAACCCCTTAAGAACACAAGAATCTAAGACAAGGCATAAGAAAGGGATCATGGAGAGAAATAGGTGATCAGAATAGCATAGCAGGCTGAGGGTAATCAAAAATCATTCAAATTGCACACGTATAACAAACATGCATCGAAGCTTAGAACTCAAGCAAGTTACTAGAAAAGTACAAGGTACATGATAATGCTAAAGCTAACATGAATACGAACAGATGCAACCAATAGCATATTGATTCACAAAGGCCCAAATGACATGAACACAAGCAAAGAAAAATGGAATTACAAGAGTATCATTACTCACTAGTTTGTAGAATTAACGAGCTAATAAGGTAGAGAATTAGTGCCAGCAACTTGCTTATCAGTAAAAAGGAGAGAATAGCAGAAACCCCAAAATTCTCAGTGCGTTAGAGTTCTCAAGGGTCTTAGATGAACCTCGGGCAGTGCTCACACCGAGAGAGGTCTAATAGTCGGATTCTGGTTGCCTTGGATTTCAGCCGGCCAAGAGTATAATCTTAGAATAGTTTAGAGTTTATGAGTTTGAGAAGAAGTAGTTGTAACAATAGTTAAGTCTTGGAGGGGAAGCAGAGAAATGAGGTTTATATAGTAGTAAAAATAAACACACAAATAAGGAAACACCGTCAATCAAACATAAACAAGGAAAGAAGAATATGCAAAATTAATATAGAATCGGATTAGGAGAAGAAACTAGTTAAACCCTTGTTTGACAAGGATCAGAAATTTGCCAGAGATCTCGGTGAATCGGACCTTCATAACCTTGCTATGAACGTATACAGATGAAATATCTTCCAAATCTTGGAGAGTGAAGTCGATTTCCCTTGATTCGGAAGCTGGTACTTGCCAAAAATGGGCAAGTACTAAGTAACACAATATTTACTCAAGTAACATCGGTATAATCCACAAAAGGTAAGTAAATCATGGTAAGAATCAATGGATGGGTTGGATTTGGAGAAGAATTTGGTCGGCGGCTAGGGTTTGTGAGGACAGGGGAAGGTTTGAGAGAGAGTAGAGGCATCTGACCGGGTAAAATAAGGCTAGGGTTTGGGGTGAGGTTAATTAAAAGAGGAGAGATGGCTTGTGGGCCGTTGATTTGAGATCAACATCTAATATAAAAAGGAGTAGGGCAAGTCAACAGGAGCGGGTCGCGACGCGTTTAGTAAAGGGGTGTTTGGTTTGGGCTGCTGAGAGGTGGGATGATGTGGGCTTAATGTATTGGGCCAGCTTTGGTCTGAAATTTGTTCCAAATTGGGCTATAATTTAAACACATGAAATTCATTAAAAATAATTTGTAAAAAATAATTTTATAAATAAAAATATTATCTATGCAGTAAATACTTGAAAATGATAGTTTATTTAATATTATAAAAATATAAAAATGCTATTTTAGTATAAATAATGCAATAAATATAATTATGTAGAGGATATAGGCTACTATTTAAAATAGTATAGATAAAATAGAAAAGTACAAATATATTACGTAAAAAGAGATAAAATATTTAAAATGCACTAGGGTACAGAATGATACATAGTATGATTAAATCACCTTAAAAATAACTGGAAGGGATAATTAATAGGTATTTAAGCAAATTAATATGTGAGAAAATCAAATTTAAAGCTTTAAATATTGTAAAAAATTATAGAAAATGCTTATATAACCCTTATAAGTTAAGTAAAATGCAAAATGATATTTTGAAAGCATATGTAATACTTTATAAAATATGAGGGAAAAATTGGGTATCAACAACTGCCCTTCTTTACCCGCGAATGATGAAACAGTTGTCGAGTAAAGAAAATGATGACTGATTTTGTCCGAAATGAGCGAGAATGATGTGTGTTTGAAAAAATGGGGGCTGAACCCTAGTTTCTGAGTTGCCTAAATATCCCTGGTGTTAAGAAAATCAGGTCGTGTGTAGTTTTGGATCCAACGCCGAACAAAACCGATGAAGTTGTTAAGAATGGTCGTATGTTTCGAAAAAAGGACCTTTTGGATAGAATAATGTCATGAGTAACAAATGATTTCAGGTGGATCTATGAATGCGACATTGGACGTTACGAATATTTGTGATAAATGTTTGGGAGGTTACGGAACAAAGAGTAATGAATTGCAGATCATCGGTTATGTTTGAGACAGTTAAAGGATGTGAATGTTGTGAACGGAAACAAGAGCGATAACTGCTTCTATTTGTCGAATGGTTACCTCTCGAGTTACCTACAAAACTTAAAACACAATGCACACGAATATATGGGGTTATTGCAGAAATTTAAGCATGATGCAGATTTCCTTCGGACGATGAGAGTTGTCTTTGGATAATGAGGATGATGTCGTTAGACTATGATGTCCTGGGCCATGAAGTGCATGATAAGGGATTCGCAGGATAAGGAATGGTGTCCTCGGGCCATGAGGATGGTGCCTCTGGATGATGACGCCTTTGAATAATGATATGCAGTTTCGAGAGATCCTCCATCCATGGCATAATGTCTTCAGGCTATGCGGTTGAAGCCTTCAGACTATGATGCCTTTAGACAATGTGGCAATATTTCAGCCCATGAGATGTACGGATGCATTGATATTGATTGGTTGATAAAGGGAATAGGTGATGCTTTAGTCATATGCGAGAGTGAGACATGGCAACACTTAGCCTTGTGTGAGATGAGGGCAGTGTTTAGCCTTATGTAGGGGAAAACAACATTTAGCTTTATGAAGCATTGATGGTAGTGCTTACCCCTATGCAGTAATGAGGGCAGTGCTTAGCCTTATGCAATAATGGAGACAATTCTTAGTCTCATACAAAGAAAAACAATTCTTAGCCTTATGTAATAATGGAGGCAGTTCTTAGCCTCATGCAATGTGATGGAGTGTCACGACCCAAAACACAATCCGTCATGATGATGCCTATCGATGATACTAGGCTAGCCGACATTACAAAAACGCTTTCAACAATAACTAGAATAAATCAAGACTTTTAAAATAACTGAAATCTTTGCCATAAAATGGGGTAGACCCCAAAACATAAGTGCAGAAATAAAGCCTGACATCAGGGTGCCACTAGTCATGAGCATCTAACATAACCGATCCGAAAGTAACAAGACTAGCATAGTCTGGAATCCAAAATATAAAAAATAAGGAAAGATAGGGAAGAAGAAAGCAGGGCTGCTAAAACCGGCAGCTACCTCGCGATCTCCAATGACCAGCTACGAGTACTATCAACAACCTCCGCGTCCAATAGCTCCTAGATCTGCACATGAGGTGCATGGAGTAACGTGAGTATGCCAACTCAGTAAGTAATAGTAATAAATAAGGAACTGAAGATAGTGACGAGTTACACACTTTTTGTTCATTTTCAATAATCTCATAAGGAAAATAGTCATGCTTCCCAAGTTCCGGTAATTCAAGTCAAATCAGTTTATTTTAGTCAAGTTCAAGTAAAACTAGATAAGAATATCTTTCAATAGTTTTCAAAACATGGAAATAAGGAAACTGTGTGCATCAATAATGTAATCATATACTGCCTCTCAGACAATCATCTCTCAGTCCTCCCAATCACTCCAACCTCATAATCACTCATTTCTTCCAGTCACTCCTTCCTCATAATCACTCAGCACTCAGCACTCGGCACTCACACTTAGTAGGTACCTGTGCTCACTGGGGGTGTGCAGACTCCGGAAGGGATCCTTCAACCCAAGCGCTATAAGATGTCAATCATGTCATAAATCAATCAGGCCCTCGGCCTCACTCAGTCATAAATCAATAAAACATAATGTGGCGTGCAACCCGATCCCCTAAATATCCTCACAATTAGGCCCTCAACCTCACTCAGTCATCAATCTCTCCAATCTCTCGGGCTCTCAGATATAAGGAAAATCAGCCCAAACAGCAATAACATGATACATCAAACAAAATAACATAGACTGATATATGATATGCGAGTAAAAATTGTAACTGTGTACAAATAGCATTTAACAGGCAATTCAATATGTAAAGCGGCCCTTACGGGACCCATAGTGCTAATATATAGCCTAAACATGGTTTCTAACATGATTTACAGTCAATCTTTCATAACACATAGAGAACACATAGCTAATAGCATGTTAGTCAACTTTACAGTTCTACGGGACGGACCAAGTCACAATCCCCTCAGTGCATACCCACACGCCGTCACATAGCATGCGTGTCACCTCTAAACTAGTCACAAGACACAATGTCCGGGGTTTCATACCCTTAGGACCAGATTTATAACCATTACTTACCTCAATCCGAGCAAAATCCTACTCCGCGATGCCTTTGCCTCTCAAATCGGCCTCCAAACGTCCCGAATCTAGCAAAAAGTAATACAACACGATCAATATATGCCAAGGAACCAATTCCACAAGGAAAACTACTAAATTGGGCTCAAATCCCGAAATTGACTCAAACAGGCCCCCGGGCCCATGACTCGAAATCCGCAAAAAGTCACAAAACTTGAAAGCCCATACACTCACGAGTCTAACCATACCAAATTTACTAAAATCTGACCTCATTTGGTCACTCAAAACCTCAAAGTTCACTCTCCAAAATCCCAAGCCTTAACCCTAATTTTCACTTCAAAACCCCACTAATTAGATGAGAAATCAATGGGAAAACACCATAGCTAAGGGTACTTAGGCTCAAGGGACTTACCTCAATGAAAATCCTTGAATCCCCTTTAGAAATCACCTAAAAAACCCCAAGGTCGAGTTAATAATGGTGGAAATGAGGAAAATTCACGAAGCCCTCTATTTATTCATTCTACCCAGCAAAGCCGCACCTGCGGTCCCTTCACCGTATCTGCGGACCAAGCTTCCCTTTTGAAGAAATCACTTAAATCCCTGGGACCGCTTCTGTGCCTCTAGATCGCATCTGCAATCATTGCATATGTGGAATTAACATCGCACCTGCAGACCAATACACACACCTGTGCCCACTCTTCCGCTTCTGAGACCATCGCAGGTGCCGGAACTTCATCGCACCTATGCCCTCTGCCTAGATCCTCCAATATCACATCTGTTCTCTCCCGCTCACTTCTGCGGGCTCGCACCTGCGATGAGACATCCGCAGGTGCGATTATGACAACTAAATTCAACTTTAGCAACTCCTCCAATTTCCAAACTTGTTCCATTAATCACCCGAAATCAACCCGAGGCCCTCGGGACCTCAAACGAACATACCAACATATCCTAGAACATCATACAAACTTATTCAAACCCTCGAATCACCCAAAACAACATCAAAACACCAAATTACACTCGGATTCAAGCTTAAGAACTTTGAAACTTTCGAATTCCACAAATGATGCCGAAACCCGCTAAACCACGTCCGAATGACCGCAATGTTTTTCACACAAGTCAAAAATGACACCATGAACCTATTCCAACTTCCTGAATTCTATTTTGACCCCGATATCAAAATTTCACTACCGACCAAAATCGCCAAAATTTTAACTTTCGCCAATTCAAGCCTAATTCTACCACGGGCCTCCAAATCACATTCCGAACGCGCTCCTAAAACCAAAATCACCTAATGGAACTATCAAAATTAAAATCTAAGGTTGTTTACATATAAGTCAACATTCAGTTAATTTTTCCTAACTTAAACCTTTTTCTAAGAGACTAAGTGTCTCAACTCCCTCCAAAATCACTCAGAACCTGAAGCAACTAACCCGATAAGTCAAAATACAACTGAAAACACAAAAGAAATAGGAAATAGGGGAACAGGGATACAACTCTCGAAACGACCGGTCGGATTGTTACACGGAGACATTGCTTAGTCTCATGCAAAGGAAAACAATGCTTAGCCTTATGCAATAATGGAGGCAATGCTTAGACTCATGCAATGTAATAGAGATAATGCTTAGTCTCATACAAAGCCTCTAAGATTATTTGATATCAAATAGGACAGCGTCACGACCCAAACCGATGGGCCTTGACGGGTGCCTGAGTACTACCTATCAAACACCGTCTAAGATATGAACCTGAATAACATCTGTTGTATTACGAAAATAACATACGTGAAGGAAATCTTCCATCAAGGCATATGTACGTATATATGCAGAATATAGTGGGCGAGCCGGCAAGGCTGCTATAGATAACGATACATCCAAAATTGAAAGCCGACAAGGCCACATACAATCCAACTAGACATACTGTCTACATACCTCTAATAGAAATATAACTGTACAAAGATGGGACTGAGCTACGTCAGGCCCATATACATATATACACACAAACGTATCATACCAAAATCAAAAGAAGCTCCAGATCAAGTGGAGCACGCCAACTCTCGCTGATCAGGGATCCTAAGAAGGGGGACAGTCAGTTTGCCTACCTACACCTGCGGGCATGGCACGCAGGCCCTGTGAAATAGGGCGTCAGTACGAAAAATGTACTGAGTATGTAAGGCATGAAAATTAATACATAAAAGACATAGACGAAACATGGAATAAAGAAACACATCTTTAAATTTGAATAACTTTGTAAATTTTGAAACGTTTATAATGTCATGCATGTACGTATAAATGTCGTGTCATGCATAGGTATGAGTGTACATAATATCATCAAGACACTAAGGGCATCCCATCATATTGTCTGAGCCACTGTGGGCAACATCATCAACATATACTAGCTGATCAGGTGGTGGTGCGTATATAATGCCGTAACCTTTTCCCATATCCCATATACATATATTTACATATATACACGTATATAACGTCATCTGGTCATGGGTCAAGGCACATGTATGAAATGCATGAAAAATACGTAATAATCTCAATATTCCTTCCGGATAAATTTTTCCAACTTCGTATTATTCTGAGACCCATGAACAGAAAATAATAATAATTTTCATGGGGAATCAAGATTATTGATACCCCTAATAATTCTATGAATAGAGTAACTTATGAAAATTGTGTGTTTGCTAGTTTCTTCAGTATAATTTGGACCATGCCAAAAGAAAGAACGGGGAGCCTTAACATACACGTTTCTTGAATTATTTGAACGAATCTGCTTCTGTGATATATCAACGAAATTTACATTGACGAACTTGTTTTCTGCTTCTAAAGTTTTTGTGAACATTGAACCACATATTGGATTTTAAGTTAAAGGTTAACTTGTTCCACGTTTTTGAAGTGGCTTTAAGCTTCTGTTACTAAGATTTGAATTGTTCTTTTCCATTCTTAAAGGAAAGTACGTAGGTTTCCTTTTCAGAGACTCATGCCTTATGACTTGTCTCTAACCTATTTAAGTCTTTGATCCTAGATGACCATATAAGGAAATGTGACACTTAGTCACTTCTTACTTATATGGTCAGCTGCCACGTTTTGGATTAAGTGATAATTATTATGTTTTTATCCACTTATTAGTTAATTGGGTAATGTCCCTTTACCTGGTAATTAATTAATTACCAGCATAATTTGAAAATTACCACAAATTACTTAAAATTCTATTTATTTTTAAAATACTTCATATATACTTTATATATTATACTACCGTGGTCATATGGTACCTTACATGGTACTAGTTTATAATTATCCGGTATTATCGCTCGACCCATATTTTATTCCAAATTGGCCACTTTCAACGAAACTCATTTCTTTAATCCGTGTACCCCTTTATCCTTCATAACACTTATTTATCGCTTGTTATAAATAGCATAAGTACGTTAAAGTTAAGATGATCTCATCCTCGAGTCCACATCGGTTAACTATAAACGAAATTTTAATGTACGAAAATGCGAGATGTAACATCCTTCCCCCCTTAGAAACATTCGTCCTCGAATGTTCAACTCCCCGTAATCTATATAACTTTGGCAAGGTCGCCTCTTTAACAACACCACTTACCAATTCTCCCCGTAGAAGCTTAATAATTCAACGACACACACGACCATAATTATGAATAACGACAATGGCCTCACATGACCAATGATAATAACCAACACAAGAATTTATACTCGTACCTTATGATCTTGACGTCTTAGTTGGACCCTTCTCTGGAGGAGGAAATAAGTAGGGATATCTAGACTTCATGTTTTCCTCGGCCTCCCAAGTCATTTCTTCCACATTGTTGTTTCTCCAAAGTACTTTCACAGAGGCTGCCTCCTTATTTTGCATCTTGCGGATTTGTCGGTCTAGGATGGAAATCGGAACTTCCTCGTATGATAAGTCTTCTGTAATCTGTACATCATTCATGGGAACCACTCGGGTAGGATCGTCAATGCACTTTCGTAACATAGATACATGAAAACTCGGATGGACAGACTCCAATTCTGAAGGCAATTCTAACTCATAAGCTACTCGGCCCACTCTCCAAATAATCCTATAAGGCCCAATATACGGTGGGCTAAGTTTGCCTTTCTTGCCAAACCTCATCACACCCTTCATAGGCAACACCTTTAAGAATACCCAGTCATTAACCCCGAACTCTAAGTCTCGTCGACGCACGTCACAATATGACTTTTGGTGAATCTGAGCTGTCAATAGTCGATCCCGAATCAACTTTACTTTTTCTATGGCTCGCTGAACTAGGTCTGGCCCATGTAATCCAGATTTTCCAGCATCCAACCACCCTATAGGCGACCTACACTTCCGTCCGTAAAGAGCTTCGTATGGAGCCATCTGAATACTGGAATGGTAACTATTATTATATGCGAACTCAATAAGTGGCAGATGATCATCCCAGCTACCTTTGAAGTCTATCACACAAGCTCATAACATATCCTCCAGTGTTTGAAGAGTACGCTCAACCTGTCCATTTGTTTGGGGATGTAATGTTGTACTAAGACTTATTTGAGTCCCCAATCCCTTTTGGAAGGACCTCCAGAAGTTAGCTATAAATTGAGCCCCTCTATTCGAGATAATAGATAGAGGGACACCATGCAGCCGTACTATCTCCTTGATATAAAGCCTCGCATAATCCTCTGAGGAATATGTAGTCCTAGCGGGCAAAAAATGGGCTGACTTTGTAAGCCTATCAACAATCACCCATATTGAATCAAACTTATGCTGGGTACAAGGTAAGCCTACGATGAAGTTCATATTGATTACTTCCCATTTCCAAGTCGGAATCTCCATATCTTGCAATAACCCACCGGGTTTTTGATGCTCAATTTTTAACCTGCCTACAGTTAGGACACTGAGCAACAAACTCTGCTATATTCTTTTTCATTCCGTCCCACCAATACACTTTCCTGATATCATGATACATCTTTGTTGCTCCTGGATGGATAGAATAACGAGAATTATGAGTTTCTCCCATAACCTGCCAATGCAGCCCTACAACATTAGGCACACACAATCGTCTTCGATATTTGAGGGCCCCATCTTGTGTAAT
Source organism: Nicotiana sylvestris (assembly GCF_000393655.2). Taxonomy (NCBI): domain Eukaryota; kingdom Viridiplantae; phylum Streptophyta; class Magnoliopsida; order Solanales; family Solanaceae; genus Nicotiana; species Nicotiana sylvestris. The sequence continues at coordinate 58,591,310 of NC_091064.1, forward strand.
TACAAACGGTGTCTTCTCCTTCTGAAGGGTGGTATCCCTATAATAAACTAACACATGATCCTTGTACTGGCATTCCTTTACTTTAGTTACTAATAGGGATGTTGCTGTATTCTGAAGAGTAATTACAATGTCACATGAGTCCAGTATCCTCACTCCAAGACTAGCTAGCTGATGAACCTCATGGGCTATTCCTCTCTTATCTGTCTGTAAGTACGACAGGCTACCCACAGATCTACGACTGAGGACGTCGGCTACTATGTTCGCCTTCCCCAAATGGTATAGAATATCAACATCATAGTCTTTAAGTAGCTCCAACCATCTCTTTTGACATAGATTCAATTCCTTTTGCTTGAAGATGTACTGGAGGCTCTTACGATCCATATAGATATCAACATGAATGCCATACAAGTAGTGCCTCCACATCTTTAGTGTATGAATCACCGCAGCTAATTCTAAATCGTGGGCCGGGTAGTTCTTCTCGTGTTTTTCTTAGTTGTCCAGAAGCATAATCCACAACCTTACCATGCTATATCAGCACATGACTCAATCCAACACCTGAAGCATCACAATAGATAACGTGACCATCGGTCCCTTCTGAGAGTGGTAGAACTGGTGCTGAAGTTAATCTGTCCTTCAATGTCCGCAAACTCCGTTTGCAAGGATTGGTCCATTTAAACATAGTTCCCTTATGAGTTAACTTACATAGGTATCCTAATATTTTACAATTCAGGAAATTCCCCTCTTCGAAGGCCCAAACTTCATTCTTTATCCATCACAATTACGCCCTTATCCCACTATTAGGGCAACATTTCATCTATTCTAACCGTTACTAGTCTTAAACTCCTTTGAGTTCATTCGGGCTATGCTGGGCCTTAGCTTTGCGATCTACACATATTTATTTATACTTATTCGCAATCTTTCTTCAACTTACTTGCATCATAAATTTCTTTATGTTATTTTGGAATATCAAGCAAGACACCACATACCACTTTGGTCAAAGGTGCTTAGAAGAGAAGAAAATCTCATTACAAGTTTCTTGTAATAATCTACCAAACGGAGAAGCTACAAACCTTCATCAGTGTTGTGGGTCTAGGAAAAGTCTTCACTGCCTCAGTCTATTGTGTATCCACCCGGATGCCTTCACCTGAAATGATATACCCAAGGAGAGCTACAGAGTTCAACCAGAATTCATATTTAGAGAATTTTGCATACAACTTCCCTTTTGTATAACTCTGAGCACAGTACGCAAGTGATCTGCATGCTCAGCCTCTGATCGAGAATATACCAATATATATCGCCGATAAATACGTTACAAACAGATCTTAAAAAGGGCCTGAAAACACGGTTCATCGAATCCATGAATACTGCTGGGGCTTTGGTCAAACTGAACGACATAACATGAAACTAATGGTGCCCGTATCCGGTTCTAAACATTGTTTTCGGAATATCTTCCTCTTTAACCCTTACCTGATGGTACCCGGTCCTCAAGTCTATCTTGAAAAATACTTGGCACCTTGTAACTGATCAAATAAATCCTCAATCCTTGGGAGCGGGTACTTATTCTTGATCGTCACATTATTCAACTGCCTATAATTAATACACATTCGTAAGGAATCATCCTCCTTTCTCACAAACAACATAGGTGCTCCCTACGATGACGTACTAGATCTGATAAAACCTTTTTCCAAGCAAGCCCCTTAGTTGTTCCTTTAACTCGTTCAGCTCTGCAGGGTCCATTCTAAGGGGGGGGGGGAATAGATATTTGATGAATATCTACTAGTAGTAGGTCAATGACAAACTTAATTTCTCGCTCTGGCGGAAGACTTGGAAGCTCATCGGGAAAAACATCGGAAAACTCATTATCTACAGGAAAGGACTGAATGGTTAGTAATTCTAATTCCACATCCCAAACCTGAACTAAGTGATAAATATGATCATCTTCCTTGCCTTGAGATAGGAGATAAATTTACCTCTTGGCGATGCAGTATGACCTTTCCATTAAAACAGGCTCTCCTGGAAGCTAAAATCAAACCATCTTTGATCTACACTTGATGTTAACATAACAAAAGGCCAATCAATCCACACCTATTATAATATCAAGTCCTTCCTAATCGAACACCACGTATCTTATCCCCTTGTTTATTATCAAAACTATCACGGGCCATTTCGGGTCACATCCATATATATATAAGTAACAATATTAAAACATAACTTGTATAACTAATTTACAAAAAAGTTTATATACATAGGGGTCGACTAGGCCGTAGACATGTCATACCCAAAACTATATACAGGATAATGTCTGCAAAACCTCTAAGCAGGCATAACCATAATATATACAAGTCAGGACTGTGCTCCCTACGTTCTCATAAAACAACCTAACACATTTAGAACCATGACTTGGTAATATTCTAAGAAGAGGTGGAACTCATCAACCAAAAACTGACACTTGGAGGAAGTCTATAGCAGAGGGTCCTTGCCTCATCCTATATAAGAACCTCGATCGGACACACTTTGAAGCGGAATCTTCATGTCCTTATCAGTTACCTTCCTCCTCTTAGACCAACTACTATCTTCTTCCTCTGTGTATCGCATAACATACACCGACGAACCTTGATTGACGGACTCCCAAGACTATGGACTATCCAGAACCTCAGAAGAGCTGGTGTCCTCAAATACCTTGACATAGTTTTTAGCCTGAGGAAATCCTGGCTGTGCCAATCCATGCACTACTCCCCTCATACCCTGATCAATGGGCTGTGAAACTAAGGGCCTTGGTGAGGTAGGAACTCCTCTCACCCCATCTAATACCGGAGTGGTCGAAACAGCTCGAACGGATAACTCATATGGATCCTCGGATGGATCCTCCTCAATAGAACCCATGATCTCCGATGGGTCTGAATCCATAGTATAACTTATCTCTCTTGCTAACACCTTCATAGCCTTCTGACCCGTGCTAGCGGCTATATTCTTCGGAGGCATCGCTGAAAATGTAACACATTGTTAGGAACATGAATGTTTATATCACACGATCTAAGATAAAAAGAGAGGATAACATCCTGTATGTCCTGTAGCCTCTTGTTTATAAGTGTGGTGCACGATACACCCATAAACAAGACTCTACTAGATACGGTCTGTAGACAACCCTAGGACAGAACTGCTATGATACCACTTTTGTCACGACCCAAACCGATGGGTCGCGATGGGTGCCCGAGTACTACTTGTCAAACACCCCTAAGCATGTGTCTAAGATATGAACCTGAATAACATCTGCTGTATTACGAAAATAATACACGTGAAGGAAATCTACCATCAAGGCATATGTATGTGTACATACAGAATACAGTGGGTGAACCGGCAAGGCTACTATAGACAACTATACATCCAAAACTGAAAGCTGACAAGGCTACATACAACCCAACTAGACATATTGTCTACAGACCTCTAATAGAAACATAACTGTACAAAGATGAGACAGAGCCACATCATACCCATATACATATATATATATATATATATATACACACACACACACACACACACACACATATATATATACAAAAACACATTGTACCCAAATTAAAAGCAGCTCCAGATCAAGTGGAGCACGCCAATTCTCGGTGGTCATGGATCCTAAGAAGGGGGACCGTCAGCTTGCCTACCTGCACTTGCGGGCATGGAACACATGCCCCATGAAATAGGGCGTCAGTATGGAAAATGTACTGAGTATGTAAGGTATGAAAATTAGTACGTAAAAGACATAGACGAAACATGGAATAAAGAAACACATCTTTAAATCTGAATAACTTTGTAAATTCTGAAACGTTTATAATGTCTTGCACATACGTATAACTGTCGTGTCATGCATAAGTATGAGTGTACATAATAGCATCAAGCCACTGAGGTCATCCCATCATATCGTCTCGACCACTGTGGGCAACATCATCAACATATACCAGATAATCAGGCGGTGGTACGCATGTAACGTTGTAACCTTTTCCCTTATCCCATATACATATATATATATATATATATATATATACATATATATATATATATAACGCCATCTGGTCATGGGTTAAGGCAAATGTATGAAATGCATGAAAAATACGTAAAAATCTCATTATTCCTTCCGGATAAATTTTTCCAACTACGTATTATTCTGAGACCCATGAACAGAAAATAATAATAATTTTCATGGGGAATCAAGAATATAGATACCCCTAATAATTCTATGAATAGAGTAATTTATAAAAACTGTGTGTTTGCTTGTTTCTTCAGTATAATTTGGACCATGCCAAAAGAAAGAAGAGGTAGCCTTAAAATACATGTTTCTTGAATTATTTGAATGAATCTGCTTCTGCGAAATATCGACGAAATTTACACTTGGACGAACTTGTATTCTGCTTCTAAAGTTTTTGTGAACATTGAACAAAAGAATGGATTTTAAGTTAAAGGTTGTTCCTCGTTTTTGAAGTGGCTTTAAGCTTCTGTTACTAAGATTTGAATTGTTCTTTTCCATTCTTAAAGAAAAGTACGTAGGTTTCCTTTTCAGAGACTCATGTCTTATGACTTGTCTCTAACATATTTAAGTCTTTGATCCTAGATGGCCACATAAGGAAATGTGACACTTAGTCACTTCTTCCTTATGTGGTCAGCTGCCACGTTTTGGATTAAGTGATAATTATTAAGTTTTTATTCACTTAATAGTTAATTGGGTAATGTTCCATTACCCGATAATTAATTAATTACTCGCATAATTTAAAAATTACCATAAATTACATAAAATTCTATGTATTTTTAAAATACATCATATATACTTTATATATTATACTACCGTGGTCATATGGTACCTTGCATGGTACTAGTTCATAATTATCGGGTATTATCGCTCGACCCGTATTTTATTCCAAATTGACCACTTTCAACGAAACTCGTTTTCTTTAATCCGTGTACCCCTTTATCCTTCATAACACTTATTTATCGCTTGTTATAAATAGCGTAAGTATGTGAACGTCAAGATGATCTCATCCCCGAGTCCACGTCGGTTAACTAAAAACGAAATTTTAACGTACGAAAACATGAGATATAACAGACAGGGTCCGATCTACACATAAGTCTGTAGCAAAATTCTAACACGATGACTTATAAATTCGGCTGCACTCCGAATGAGTTGGAGTCTTATTGATCCTTCTCTGATTGCTAACCTCGTCTACTTTGAGGGCTTGTCAAACTGATTATCTATACCTGCATGCATGAATGCAACGTCCCCAACAAAAGGATGTTAGTACGAATAATCTACCGAGTATGTAAGGTGGAACTGAAACATAACAATAAGTCAACATTAATTAAAGACATATAAGAATCAACCTGAATCTCTGAAGTGCCACCGTATATGCATACTTATTATACTCATATATAATGTATATATATATATATAATGCTTCTCTTTGAGACTATTATCCATATCTTATGATGCATGACTGCCCAACTAATTAGTGGTAACTGCTCGACTGGTCGTAGCTCGATGGTAAATGCATAACTGCCCAATCGATGGTAAATAATGGTACATAATTGCCCGACCGGTGGTAACTGCCCAACCGGCCATAGCTCGATGGTAAATGTGTAACTGCCCAACCGGCCGTAACTCAGTGGTAAATACATGACTACCCGATGGGTCGTAGCTTGGTGGTAAATGATTATGCATATAATACTATATTATTAATATTAACATCTTTATCATATGCCTCAATAGAGAATTAGGAACATACTTATACATGCTTTGAATTACACTCTATAGGAATGAATAACGTAGACATCCTTAACTACTAAGAGTAGAACTATTTATGGAATGACATTACAATTACGTGTCGTTATGGATCATGCCAAAAAGAAGAAGGGATAACCTTAACATACCTGGATCCCTTAAGCAGTTGAGACCCAATACATGAACACTCTTGATAAGGTTCAAGATTTTATCATCTTGGACATGCTTGAGACGTTTTTAACCAAACATAAAACATACATCAAATATTCACATTCTACAAGATGAAGTAAACACTCTATCTCTTAGATTTTGGCGATTCATGGAGACTTTAAACACAATATTTTATATTAGTGGTGTGGGCCTACTTAGTAAATGACTTAGCCTTCTAAATGTCACCTTTTACATGAATGTAAGAGTCACAATTTCCTAAGGCAAAAGCTGCCACGTTGATGTTCAAGAGGCTTATCCAAAGATCTTAAGTAATGATCCACCAATTTCTTCATCATGGTGTGGGAAGATCCGCTTTATCACTAATTGCCCCGGTGTGAATTGCCTCGATCTAACCTTCTTGTTGAAAACCCTTGCCATTCTATTCTAGTACAGTTGACCATAACATACCGCGTTCATCCTCTTACCGTCAATGAGTGCCAGTTGCTCATACTTGCTCTTTATCTATTCCGCACTGCTGATCTTGGCTTCCTGAATGATTCTTAGGGAAGGAATATCCACCTCAGTGGGTATAACAACTTTAGTACTGTAAACAAGTAGATAAGGGGGTTTCCCCAGTTAATGTGCGGACTATGGTGCGATACCCGAGAAAGCAAACGGTAGCTTCTCATGCCATTGCTTGTAGTTATCCACTATCTTCCTTAGTATCTTCTTGATGTTCTTATTGGTGGCTTCCACGGATCCATTCATTTGCGTCCTATATGCCGTAGAGTTTCGGTGCTTGATCTTGAATGTTTCACACATGACTTTCATTAGATCACTATTGAAATTGACGGCATTCTCGGTAATGATCGTCTCAGGTACTTCAAAACAACAAACAGTACCATCCTAAACAAAATTTTGTACGACCTTCTTAGCCACAACTTTATAGGAGCGACTTCAGCCTATTTAGTGAAATAATCTATGGCTACCAAGATGAATTTGTGTCCATTGGAAGCATCAAGCTCGATCGGTCCGATGACATCCATGCACTAGCTAGAGAAAGGCCAGGGTGATCTTGTTGCATTGAGTTCTTTGGGTGGCACTCGTATCATATTAGCATGTACTTAGCATTGGTGGAATTTTTGTACATACTTGATGCAGTCTGTCTCCATAGTCATCCAGAAATATCCTGCCCTTACTATCTTCTTGGCTAGAACGAACCCGTTCATGTGAGGTCCGTAGGTTCCAGCATGTATTTCTTCGAGTAATCTAGCTGGCTCCTTGGCATCAATACATTGCAGCAATCCCAAGTTAGGAGTCCTATACAGAATTCCTCCTCTCTGAAAGAAGTGGTTGGCCAATCTTTTGTTACGCCTAACAATATTACGTCGGTATTACATCTCGCAGTATTAAATTACGACGATGTTGCACGCTGTAGTATTGTACATTGAATTTGTCGTAAGGTAATTGACATTAGTCCAAGAAAAAAGATTATTTGGAGATTATAAGGATTATGCTATTTTAAACAAATGATGATTAAATTCGTGATGGTGAGAGGGGAAGCAAGTGAAAGAAAATAAATTTTTCGTCCAAGTTTGGCATATTGGGATAAAATACGGGCCGACCGTTAATACCTGATATTTATGGACTAGTGCCATACAAGGTACTACATGACGATGATAGTAAGGTGAACAAGGCATGTTAAAAGCGAGTAATATTTTAAGTAAGTTGAGATAATTCTTAATTATGCGGGTAATTGGTTAATTAGCGGGTAATGAGACATTGCTTAATTAATTGGGGATATATTGGATAAGTATTAAATAGCATGATGTGGCAGCCCCATATTCAAAGTAAATGACTCACAATCTTGACTGAAATACATGTAAGGAATTTAGGAAGTTGGGCTTCATTTGATCAAATAAGAAATAACATAACATTCTTTCTAATTCAGATTTTTTTGCAAAACAGACATTAAGCCTAGTTCAACAATTGTTTAATCCTATGGATTTTAGATCAGCAACTTATCTAAATTCCATGGCTAGTCACTTAAAGTGAAGTTTCTCGCTAAATTACGCAACATCAGCCACTTCAAAATTTAAGGCAGCTTCGCCCGTCCAACTTAAAGCGACTGTGCCCAAAAATATTGAAATAAAACAATTCCAATGAGATTTCTTAGCACCGTAGCAACGTGAGATTTTGCGATTCTAAAGGATCCCGATACAATCTTTCTCAAGAACATCATATGGATTTTTCCCCCGCTTCGATCCACCGTTACGAGTTATTGCAATTGACGTGTGTTGAAAGGATTGTCAAAAGAATCGACTCAGGTAAGTTAAGGCTATCCCTTCTTTCTTTTGGCATGATCTATACAACACAAACGAAATGAGAAAATGCACAACTTCCATAAATGACTCTATTCATAGAAGTATTAGAGGTGCCTATGTTCTTGAATTTCCATGTATCATATTATTCTATCATCTGTTCATGGGTCTCAGAAAAATACGTAAGTTTAAAAAAAGTTTACTTCATGATATTACTCGAAGGCATAATGGTCTTATGACATTCCAAGAGATTTTATGGATGTACTTCTCATGCATTGCATTCATGTGCATTGACCCATGACCAAATGACGTTATATACGCGTATATATGTATATGGGATATGGAAAAAGGTTATGGCGTTATATATGCACCACCACCTGATCAACTGGTATACGTTGATGATTTGCCCACAGTGGCCGAGATGATATGATGGGATGCCCTTAGAGGCTTGATGATGTTATGAATGCATATACCCATGCATGGTATGCCATTTATACGCATATGCACGACATTATAATATTAAATGAATCACAGAGTTATTCAGATATACATGTTGAGTCTTTTACTCCATGTTTCTCTCATGTCTACTAGTTATTGATTTTCATTCCTTACATACTCGGTACATTATTTGTACTGACGTTCCTTTTGTTTGGGACACCGCGTTTCATGCCCGTAGGTCCTGATAGACAGGTCGAGAGTCCTCCAAGTAGGCTATCCCAAAACCTATATATCAGACGTATATATAAAATTAGTTTTGTAACGTTTGTGCTTATTTTCAGCACCTAGACAACATGCCTATAGGACCTAATGAACCAAACTGCTTGCTTAAAATTATTTACTGGTTTATTGAGGTTCTGATTAATGATTAGTTATCATGTTCATAGGACATCTCTGATCCACGCCTAGGCAATCCTGTAGGACGACTAAGATCTTGAAATTATAAAACTATACTTTGTTTAACTGTTTGTGAATTTCCCATATTCAGCTAGTCCTAAAATCAGTAGGCAACTGATTAAGTGCCTTCTACCTCACTTTAATAAAATGCTGCATATGTTCTGCTTTGTGCTCACCTAGATATCCTACTATAGGACTTCTAAAGTGTCTGAAATACTGTTGTTTGAGATGTGCAATTGCTTGCTTATTTGTGGAGGTAAAATGTGAGCCTTTAGTTGTTCCTTTATCTGACAATTTTATTTGTTTTGCTTGTCGCTTATATTTTTTCCTTTTAAACACTATAGGAGAGTCTAGATCCACCTTAACTAGAAATCCTATATACCTCCAGAACCATAAGTAAGGGATGGGTAATACACGCATATAGTACGTTTAGTTAGGATCGCTTATATAACCACTAAGGGGAAGGTAATTGGGAAGTAAAGGATATGATGACCTGTGGTCTAATGCTATGTATAGCACCCCAACTTAGGGATCATTACCATGTACTGCACAGAAGTGATCCTATAGGCTAAAAAATCTAGGACCCCTTTACCCTTTATTTTAAACGTAATATCTATTTGTATAAGTTTCTTTGTTTGCTTATAAGACTAATTCACCTAATCCGAGTTTGGACGGGACCCACCATTGTGGACCTCGAGGGGTGCCTAACACCTTCCCATCAAGTTTATTTCGAGCCCTTACCCAATCTCTGGTAATACAGACCGGTTTATGAGTTATTTGCTTTAGGTGCCCTAACGCGCCTTCAATCCATTAGGTGGTGACTCTTCAAATTTTATACCCAATTCCTAAAAGAAAATGAGTTGTCCTAAAGAGATGTCGAAATCTAGACTCCGCGAGGAAAAAGGGGGCGCAACACCGTGGCGACTCTGCTGGGGATATTTTAAGCTCTTACCATAACGAACTTGTTTTTTGTGAATTAGTCTTAAACATGCTTTATTCTGTTAATACATGTGCACCCTTTCCCCTTCCCCCTTATTTGGATTTAGTTGCCTATTTCTCGAGCATTTATGATTTCCTTTATTTCCCGAAACTGACTTGTCTCCTTGTTTTCTTTCTTAACTATCTTTCAATTATTTAAATACCGCATTTATCATTTTTAACGTGCAGATACAAGACAACATGCTATTTATTGCTGCATAAATCATGCTCAACATCATATTCCACTCATGCATAATCGATCCTATAACAACTCTTGATAAGTGTTTGCGCTCTTCCTATATATCGCCCTTTAAATTCGGAAAGGCGTATTTGCGGTAAAACTAGTCTATCAGCAGTACGATCGACGGTTCCGTGCCTTTCCCCCTCAAGTTGTCCGCTTGAGGGTACCAGTCTAGACCTCTATAGAAACCTTACTCTGATTAATTGTACATGCATCATGGTCAAACTTAGCTGGGTTAATACGTTGTCCACATAATAACCCTTTAAGACAAGCCTCGTCCAAAAGTCCATCGAATTTTCCATAATTCCAACGGATGCAACCACGATTGTGTGCATTAATTTTGGAGAAATAAATGCTAATGTGCTAATCATTGTTGTGTAAATAGAAGAATCGGGAGGGGGAAGGGCATAACCATATTTTGTTTTGCAGAAAATGAGGCACGAAGTCCCTAGGTTCGGCATGGTCGGTAACATACCATTACTACTGATAGATTGGTGGAGGGATCTTCCACCAAGTGACCAAAATCATGTGAAAAGGGTCTTAGGAAATTTTCCTTCTTTGTTCGACCTCCACCTGAACAAAATGCTAATCGAAGCTGCTACAATGTTCTGGGACAAAGAAAAGGCTGTGTTCCCCTTTGGAGACATAGAAATGACCCCTCTCTTGGAAGAAATAAGGGGATTCGCTGGGTTGCCTTGGGATAGCCCTGGTTTATTAGTACCTGAAAATTGCACCACTAGGGGATTTTTAAGATGATGGGGTTAAAGAAGAATGATGACTTGGAGTGCCTGAAAAACTCCTACATGACCTTCGACTTCCTCTATGAACGATACAGTCACAGCAGGTCTTACCATATTTTCAATGATGAATTTTCCATCACCTCCTTGGGTTGGATTCACCACAGGGTCTTTGTGTTCATCGTGTGTTTCTGGGGTATGCTAGTTTTACCAATCCAAGGGGACAAAATCCACACTAGGCTGGCCATGGTGGCCGAAACTTTGATGGACGGGATCGAGGGGAAAACATATACCACTGTCCCTATGATCATTACAAATATGTACCGGGCCTTGCAGCGCTGTCAGAAAGGGTATAGATATTTCGAGGGTTGCAATTTGCTATTATAGGTTTGGTTGTTAGAGCATCTCCAAAAAGGGCAGATTTTTAGGATGACGACGTCCCATACAAATATGAAGCTCAACACATGTGGCATTTGAAAATTATCATGGAAAAGGATACCATCGAACCATATCGATATCATGCTAGTCATGTTTACTTTTACTTGTCATGGTTAGAGGATAACATAGAAGGAATATTCGAGCCAAGGGTTGGTCAAGGAAACAGGGTCATAGACGAAGTTGCCGAAGCACATGCGAAGTATAACAAATTGCACAAAAGAGTTCGCGAGTCTGAAGCCGAGCATATGGAGCAACATAAGGCCGATATGGAAATGATCAATGAGTGGAACGAGAGGGATGTTAAATCCAGTGAAAGGCTGGAATATCTGGAATACATCTGATGGAAATGTAGGGGAAAATGATGAAGAGATTCACTGATTGCCACAGCGCTGAGGGAAACGAAGGAGGACATTTGGCAAGGGCATTCTTACTGCTAAATGTGCGCGAACTGGGGGATCTGATCGACAAGAGCGTCCAGCCTAAAGAAGGTCCTTCTGGGACCAAGTAGATTAGGTTTACTTGCTTTTGAAATGTAATAAGGCCAAGTGCCATTAGTGACTTATCTTATTTAGTGTTGTTTTGGGTCGTCTATCTTTATATTAATAAAATAAGGCAATCATTGGCACTGAATTTCTCCAAATCTATTTGTCGCTAGGCCTACCTTGAGCACAATGAGACTTCCAAATCAAGATGCGAATTTACATTCCCACAATATGTGTTTAAATATTGCAAACTTTTCAGAATCCTTACTAACTTTTTTACCTTTTGTTTTTCTTTATTTTTTATAATTATTCCCATCTCCTAGGGTTGGTTCGCACATACTGGCACCATCAACATATCACATCAGATCTAGAGGCCCTCCACATCCTCCTCCTCCAAGTAATACGAAAAGTAGAGGAAAAGCTAAGATGGATGACTTGAGTGGTATTCGAAAGAAAATGCTGAGAATGCGGAAACTTCAGACGGTCGAAGTACTCCGTCACAAAATGAATTGGTTTTGCGATTGGAACCAAAGATACTGGATTTACAAGGAGAACTTGAGCAGGTCCGCAACTTAGCAACCTCTCCCTCACTCTAAATGTCCCAGAAGTTAACCAACAATATACTCAAAACCTAGCACCTCCTCAAAATATGTCAAACCAACGTCCATAAAATCCTCCCGCACCCCATCAATATGCAGCTCCACCTTAAAATCCCAATCGTTTATTGATACCGACTCCTCCACAACACCATCATCAACCAACCCACTACCCACAAACCACTCCTATCACATACCTCAAAATACACCACAACCCATTCCCGATCCTCAAAACTCAACCAACGACCACCACTACACCCAAATCCCTAGCACTCACCAAAACAACCCCATATACGTGGAAACCGTACCTCATTCCACTCAACCAATCTCCTATAAACCAAAATCTGCTAAGAAGGACCTGCTCATCAAGAACATGGCCGAGGAACTCAAGAAATTGACAAGCGTAGTTCAAGGTGTTGAAGGAAGTAAAGGGATAGAAGGTCTGAATTATGAGGATCTGTGCTTACAACCAGACGTGGAATTGCCAGAGGGTTACAAACCTCCCAAGTTTGAAATGTTTGACGGAATGGGTGATCCCAAGGTTTATCTTAGAACTTACTGTGACAAGCTCATAGGGGTCAGAAAAGATAAAAGGATCCGAATGAAGCTCTTCATGAGAAGTCTTACCGAAAATTCCCTGTCCTAGTACATAAGCCAGAACTCTAAGAAGTGGGCAAGTTGGGTGAGCATGGCATCAGAATTTATGGACTGTTTTAGGTCCAATATGGAGAATGCACCGGATGTCTTCTCTATCCAGAACCTAAAGAAGAAGCCAATCGAGAATTTCCGCGAGCATGCTACTCTGTGGAGGTCGGAAGCAGCCAAGGTCAGACCATCACTAGAAGAAGAACAAACGAACAAGTTCTTTGTCAGAGCACAAGACCCACAATATTATGAAAGGCTAATGGTCATTGAGAATCACAAGTTCTCTGATATCATCAAACTCGAAGAAATGATTGAACAGGGTATCAAAAGCGGGATGGTGACAAATTTCGAGGCACTGCAGGCCACGAACAAAACATTGCAATCAGGTGGCATATCAAAGAAGAAAGAAGTGGGGGAATTAATGATGGCTCAAGGCCAAAAATCCCCGCTCACATACCAAACACCTCCACCCACATACCAACTCTCATCTCCCAGATATTCTCAACCCACCACCGCCTATCACACTTATAACACCCAACTAGCTTACTATCATTCGCCTCCAACTCGTCCAAATTACCAGAAACCCCGACCTAACTTTGATCGAAAACCACCCAAACAATACACCGCTATTGCTGAACCCATCGACCAGCTATACGAAAGATTGAAGGCCGCTGGTTATGTCACCCCTATTCCTGCTGTGGCAATGGAGAACTCATCTCAATGGGTCAACCCAAACAAAACTTGTGCATATCATTCCGGTATGAAGGGGCATACCACTGACGAGTGCCGAACATTGAAAGATAAAATCCAGACGTTGATCGATAACAAGGTTATACAGGCAAAGGAAGTTGCACCCAACATCCGCAAGAATCCTATCCCGGATCATCGGGGTGATGGGATCCATGTGATAGAGACAGATGAAGAATGGGATCCTGAGGGGTCAATCGGGCTTATTCGGGAAGGCGATGACTTTAAACTCGCAGTAGCACTCACTCCTATTGTGGTATAGATATAATCATCAGTCGAAGTTGAGGTAATCACATCGGTTCAATTTGAGGTAGAGGTAGCTCTACCTACAGCCACACCCATTCTATTTGTGGTAGAACTGGCCACACCTTTCACAGTTATAATAGCAACCACACCCCCTTTCAACTCTAATGCCATACCTTGGGATTACGTTGCCGAAGCAATGGGAAAAGGAAAATCAAAGATGGAAGAATCTAATGCCGCACAGGGAATGACCAGAACTGGAAGGATCTATACACCCGAACATTTGGGAGGGTCAAGCAAGGAGGATGTTACCAAGCAACCCGTCATTGAAATAGGACCAGATGATCTTTGGAGGAAAGTACAAGCGAGGGAATACTCCATCATCGATCATTTGAACAAGAACCCCACCCGGATCTCCATCCTGTCACTATTGAAAAATTCGGAGCTGCATAAGAATGCTTTGATGAAGGTGTTAAATGAAACTTATGTGCCCAACAATATCATTTGCGGCGAAATGGCAAACATGGTAGGGCAAGTGCTAGAGAGTCATAAAATCACCTTCCACGAGGATGAATTACCGCCTGAAGGGTTAAGTCACAATCGGGCACTATATATCACAGTACAATTTGAAGACTAATTCATTGCCAGGGTCTTAATAGATGGGGGTTCAAGCCTCAACATTTGTACATTGACTACTCTGAAAAGATTGGGCAAATATTTCCATGAGACACGGGCGAGAAGTATGAACGTGAAAGCCTTTGATGGGTCTCAAATGGCCACGATCGGGGAGATTAACCTTTGTCTGCAGATGGTGCCAACTTGGTTCGATGTTTAATTCCAAGTGCTTGACATATCAGCTACATACAATCTTCTGTTCGGTCAACCTTGGATACATGCCGCTGGGGCTGTGGCTTCCACACTACACCAGGCCATGAAGTTTGTATGGAACCATCAGGAGGTGATCATTCACGGAGATTTGAGTAACCCCTTTTACACCAGTCAAACTATCCCGGTTATCGACAATAGAAGAAGGCTATGAGGGGAAACTTATCACCATATTGAACATATCAATGTAGTTGAGAAAGACCAATGGTGGAGTAACAAAATAGAAAGTATACTAGCATGGTCTGGGTATGAACCTAACAAAGGGCTTGGGAAGAAATTTCAGGGTATTACCAAGACGATACAGTTGAAACGTCATGGCACAACTTTCGGGCTGGGATGGCAATTAATACATAGGGGATCACACATTGGGGGTGTGATGCACCTATACAGTTAAATATGTTTCTATATATTTTGCAACGATTGCATGTCTCATCCCGACCTTTATTTATCTCCCCGATCTTTTCTCTTGCTCTCTTTTGCACTCTCTTATTTTCTCTCTTGTTCTCATCCTCTTTTCTTGTTTTATCTCTTTTTTATTTTCTCTTTTCGTCATTTTTTTTATTTGAGTTATTTAAAAAACATGATCAGATCCGATGAGAATTGGCTACATATCACGACTCCGCGTGAATCAGATCATCACGTAGTTCAAGGAATAAATGCATCAAATAAATAAACATAATTTTTTTGGTTATTCTTCAAATTTCATTTAAAAATAAAAACTCCTAATCTTTTCTATTACAATGACTCCATCATACTTTTCTAGGAATTGTAAAAATAAAAACAGACTCGAAATAGACTCTAGAATTGGAAACTGAAATACAAACTTGAAACAAAAATCAAGAATACATAAGTGCTTCTACTCCAGAGGCCCGTGGGACATCA
Source organism: Nicotiana sylvestris (assembly GCF_000393655.2). Lineage (NCBI taxonomy): Eukaryota > Viridiplantae > Streptophyta > Magnoliopsida > Solanales > Solanaceae > Nicotiana > Nicotiana sylvestris. The sequence continues at coordinate 58,607,316 of NC_091064.1, forward strand.
GTCGGTCTCGCCACGGGCCTATGTGCAAGATCCCCTTGGAGACTATCCAGGTCATTCATTAGTTGGCAAAAAAGGGTCATCACTGCGGCGAAGAAGATGGTTCTAGTCATGTCCTCACATTCATGGCATTTCATGACAATGTAGTCGGCAATTGCTCTAAACCTTTCCCTAATGATTCCTTTCTCTTAGCGCAAATGTCCTTTCCTTAGTTAGTACTGATTCCCTATGATTTTCAATCTCATCCGTGATTCTTTGAACTAATTTTTAGAATCAAATTGTACTCTACCTTGTTTATGTGCACAATATGTTGTTATTACACTTTCCTTACTTGAAAATATTCTGTACTTAGTCCCTATTACATGCAATATTTACTATTCCTATTATGGTAAAATCAGTCTTACAAACAATTGATTTGGAAAAATTTGAGGGTAGTCTGGCAAGAGCCCGGGCACAGTTGGCAAAGAACGCAAAGGGATGGGCAGAGTTTGTCCGGTAATTGAAAAGGAGATATGATGGAGAAGTCTCAAACCTAAAGAAAAAGCAAACTACCCTCGAGAATGAGATGGCCAAACAAACAAAGAACTTTAAAATAGAGAGGGAACATTGTTATGCACTAATGTCTCAGCTAGAAGAAGATATGCAACAGTTGCAGTGTCAAAGCCATCATGACACCCAAGTGCTAGAAGCTAGGTATAAGGAGAATATTGTAACTTACAAAACTAGGAAAATATACGTAATTTGCGAGACTAGCAAAATATACGTAAATTTCGGGATATGAATTTTTCTTTATGACTTGTTATAAAACTCATGTAATAACGAGATCATGCCAAAATGAAGGAAGTGCTTATCATTAACATACAAGGATTAGGAAAAAAATCCATATGATATTCTTGAAAAAAGTTGCACCGTACTTCTTTAGAACCGCAAAATTTCTTCGTTGCTAAGATTCTAAAAATTCTCGTTGGATTTTCTTTTGTAGTAATTGGTTGCAAGGAGAAAATTTCTAATGTCCTTACTCTAATGGTAATGGCTTGGTATTAGAAATGTTAGGAATGGATTGAATCTGATTGTAGTATGGTTATGTTTGAAAGTCTTAAGGTTGAGGTGTATTGCAATAAATGTATTTAGTTGCCACCTCATAAGAAATGACTAAGAGTCATTTGCTTAAGTGGTGGCTTGATACCCCATGGGGGTGGGGTGGTAATTTTAATCTTTATCTATTTATTGGGTAATTAGGTAATGTCCCGTTACCTGGTAATTAACCAGTTACCCGCAAAATTAAGAATCGTCTCAAATTACTTAAAATTCTACTTATTTTTAATACGCTCTATGCATCCTACTATCATGGTCATATGGTACCTTGTATGGTACTAGTCCATAAATATCGGGTATTAACACTCAGTCCAAATTTTATCCCAACATGCCAAACTTGGACGAAAATTTATTTTCTTTGACTTGCTTCGCCTCTCACCTTCACGAATTTACTCATCATATGCTTGAAATAGCATAATCCTTATAATCTCCAAATAATCTTTTCCTTGGACTGATGTCAATTACCTTACGACAAATTCAACATACAATACTACAGGGTGCAACATCATCGTAATTTAATACTGCGAAACGTAACATCATTGTAATGTAATACTGCAAGGCATAACATAATCGTAGTATAATATTGCAGGACGTAATATCGACATAATATTGCAGTGCATAACAAAGTGTTAATCGAAAATCCAACACTACCATAGCAGAAAATGTTGAAACCTCATATGGAAGAAGTACGCTAGGATAGAATGAGTTGGTCCTTATGTTGGAACAGAAAATGTTTGAGCTACAAGGTGAGCTTTAGCATGTCCGAAATATAACAAACCTCTCTCTTACTCTAAATGTTCCTGACATTAACCATCAGAACACCACAATCAAGAATCAAACATCAGTGCAAAAAACCCAAGCTAAAAATCCACCAGCCATAGCTACACAACCCCGCACCCCCTGAAAACCTTAACCCCCTACCAACACAAACCCCTCAACAACACCACCACCATCCAACTCAGTATCCACAAACCTCCACTTATCACACCCCTCAAAACGCACCACAATTTACCCTCGATCCCTTTTAAACCTCAAACAATGATCACCCACATACTTAAGTCCTAAGAACAAACCTAGGAAATCCAATATACGTGGAGACCCTACCACATACCCCGAAATAAACCCTATACATGCATGAACCAACCGAGAAGGACTTGATCATCCAAAACATGGTGGAAGAGGTAAAGAAACTGACAGGAAGAGTCTAGAGTGTTGAAGGCGGGAAGGGTGTTGAAGGTTTGAACTACGAAGACTTGTGTATCCAGCCAGATGTGGAACTTTCAAAGGGTTACAAACCTCGTAAGTTTGAGATGTTTGATGAAATTGGTGATCATAAAGTGGATTTAAGAACCTACTGTGAAAAGCTTGTAGGAGTGGGCAAGAATTAGCAAATCCGCATGAAACTATTCATGCAAAGTCTTACAGGTGATGCCTTATCTTGGTACATTAGCAAGAATCCGAAGAAGTGGTCAAACTAGTTAAGCATGGTATCCGATGTCATGGATAGATTCAGGTTCAATACACAAAATGCACTAGACATTTTCTATATTCAAAACCTAAAAAAGAAGACAACAAAAACCTTATACGAGTATGCCATTTGTTGGAGATCGGAGGCCGCCAAGGTGAGGTCTCCACTAGAAGAAAAACAAATCAACAAGTTCTTTATCAGAGCTTAGGATCTAATATATTATGAAAGATTGATGGTTATAGAGAATCACAAGTTCTCCAACATCATCAAGTTGGAGAAAGGATAGAAGAAGGGATCAAGAGCGGTATGGTGAAAAACTTTGAGGCACTAGAAGCCACCAACAAAGCCATACCGTTAGGAGGTATTTCGAAGAAGAAGGAAGTGGGTGTCGTAATTGTAGCCCAGGGCCCTAAGTCTCCCCTTACCTGCTAAACACCTCCACCCACATATCAACCCTAACCTCCAAAATACCAATACCCTACCGCCACTTACCATACCTATAACACTCAACCTACATATTACCATTAACCTCCTCGTGCCTATAAAAGCTACCGAAAACCACGACCAACATTGACCATAGAGCTACACCCTTATCACTGAACCCATAACCCAATTATATAAGTGACTGAAGGCTACTAGTTATGTCACTCCCATTCTGGCTGTTGCTGTAGAAAACCCTTCCCAGTGGGTTAACCCCAATAAAACATATGCCTACCATACATGCATGAAGGGTTATACCATTAAGGAATGCCACATGTTTAAGGACAAGATTCAGACACTGATCAACACTAAAGTTATACAAGCAAAAGAGTTCGCACCAAATGTCCGCAATAACCCTCTTCCTAATCACAAAGGCGAGGGAGTGAATGTGAAAGAGAATGATGAAGAATGGGATCTGGAGGGATCCATTGGACTTATTCGAGAGTGGGATACTCCCAAAACATCTCCTATTATCCTCTCATTGATTGTCGTGCAAACACAGGCACCATTCGTGGTCGAGGTAGCTACGCCTTTCACTGTGATGGTAGCTCCAATACCGTCTCATAAGTCTCATGTTATCCCATGGGATTATGTGGCTGAGGCAAGGAAAAAGGGAAAATCCAATATGGAAAAGACGGGTGCTGCACTAGGAATGGCCAGAACCGACAGGGTTTACACACCTGATAATCTTGGAGGAACAAGTAAAGAGACCGCATCGAAACCACCTTTCATGGAGATAGGATTGATGATCCTTGGAGGAAAATACATGCGAGGGAATACTCTATTTTTTATCACCCAAACAAGACTCCCGCCCAGACATCCATCTTATCACTATTTTAAAACTCAAATGCGCAGAAGGATGCCTTGATGAAAGTGTTAAGTGAAGCTTATATGCCTACCAGTATCACTAGTGGGGAGATGGTATATATGATGGGGCAAATACTAGAGAGTCACAAGATTACTTTCCATGAAGATGAGTTACCGTCGGAGGGGTTGAGTCACTATAAAGCATTGCACATCATTGTGCAATATGAAGACAAGTTCATTGCCAGGGTTCTGATAGATGGGGGTTTAAGTCTGAATCATATGCCCGCTGACTACTTTGAAAAGACTGGGTATAGCCCTGCATGAGATATGGATGGGAAGGATGAACGTGAAGGAGTTTGATGGGTATCAAAGAGCTACTATCAGAGAAATCAACGTTGATCTACAGATGGGCCCAACCTTGTTCGACGTTGAATTCCATGTGCTAGAATATCCACCACCTATAACTTGTTACTTGGATGACCATAGATACATGCAGCTGGGGCAGTCGCTTCTACTCTACACTAGGCTGTGAAATTCGAATGGAATCATCAAGAGGTGATTATTCACAGAGATGAAAACAACCCTATCTACACCAACCGGATTGTTCCAACTATCAAGAATATGAGGAAATTGGGAGGAGAAACATACCACTGTATTGAGTGGGTAAACGCAATTAAGAAGGAACGATGGTAGAGCAATACTATTGTGGTTAGGGTATGAAACAGGCAAGGGCCTTAATTAAAATATTCAAGGGATGAAGGAGCCAATACGACCACAATATCATGGATTTACCTTTGGTGTCGGGTATGAATATACCGTGCAAGAATATAAGGATTGGATACTGACATGGCATGACTTTTACTATCCATAACAACCCATACCACCACTACACCAAACATTCAGCCAAAGTGATGTAATTTGGGGATGCGAGGAAGAGAGGTTTCGACTGGTATGAGGAAGCTATTTCTAGATGAGGAAGACATGGACTGCAATACAGTATTAGAGGAGGAGAAGAAGGAATACCTTACCATTATAATAGGGGGAGAAGGAGCTATTCTCAGGAACTGGGCTATTGCACCATCCCGGGCTTACCGAGCACCTGGGTAGCCTTAGTAGAACTAGCATGATTTATTGTTAAAATTATTTTTGGGCATTTAAGACATTTTTACTATTTTTTTCAAATAATTACTCAAGACGCCGAGTCGTACTTATGATGAAGCTACGATTGTGATAGGCAATGAGATAACGCAACATAAGGAAAGTGATTCGGAAGATTTGGAAGATGACATAATTTTGAAGAAGTAGAGAATTTGAGAACAAACCAAAGTCCAATTTGGAAGAAACTGAGGTAGTTAACTTAGGAGATTCCGAAATAGTCAAAGACACTCGCATTAGCATTCATATATCGTCATTGGAGAAGGAAGAGTACATCAGGTTTCTAAAGAAATATGAGGATATTTTTGCATGGTCCTACAATGACATGACTGGTGTTGCACCCTATTTTGCACTAGTCAAAACAAGATTCAACATGTGGTTTCTCTGTTGATGATGAAAGTATGTTGCCACCTAATTTTTAAATGTATACTATGGTACCTATTTAATTACTAAAATCATGTTCTTTTATTGATCTGCTAACTGGTGAGATTATGGGAAAGGGTTCTTGTTCTTCTAAGGGAAGGTGTTAGGCACCCCTTAAAATTTACTTGAGGTAGCTCCATAAGATTTAGGCTAAGTTAAAGGATTAGTTATTTGTATTGTGCTTAACTAGTATTTAAAGAGTTATGACTTACTAGGTGTTAGGACATAATACTTACAAAGAGGGTGTGTAATTTTAAAAGGACTTGAGCTTTAAAGAAGTATTAGAAAATAATATTGGTATATATATACTTGAAAGAGCTTTGAAAAATATGTGTATGATGTTTTGTATTTATAAAACAAATGTAAAAAGGGAAGGTAAGTTATAAACACTTTGGTTTTAAAGAATGGATGTTTATGTTATTCTAATAAGATGAAGATGATATAAAAGTGAGCCTAAGACATACCTTGGCTTCTTAAATCTTAAACTTGAGGAAATTATTTGAAAATCTTGGTTAAGCGGTAGTATCTTGATTTTTCAAAAAGGGTCAATTTTCTTTTAGAAGGACAATCTTGCAATTCATTTCTGTTTTTTGTTGTGAAAGAGGAACCGTCGTCCTTTGCTAGCTACGTTAAGCTTCAAAATATTCAAGAGGGGGTTAGCAAAACATAGTAGATTAATGATATGAACAACCTGTGATTAGTGAATGGATGATTGGTTACTAACTAAATTTCTTTTAATCTTATGTTCTTTAAGGCTTGTCTAAGTTATTTACATGATTTAAAGTGGTAAAGTAAAGCATTCAAACCATTACAATAAATGTTGTATACACATGAGAGATAAAGGCAGAAAAATATAGTAACGCAGTAAAACAGTAAAGCAGTAAAGCAATAAAGGGGAAGGATGGACTCTAGTTTTTGGCGTAAAAGAGGTAGGCCCAGCAGATAGCAGAAAACGGATAGCAGCTGACTTCAAACCTCCCAAAACACGCAGGAGCAGGACTTGGGCCTGAGTCCTTTAGGAACTCGGATGCCCGATTATAATACATGTTAAAACAAGAAGGTCATTAGATATAACATTCTGCATTTTGCAGCCATGCATGTAATATACAAGTAAATGTCATTAGCAAAAATATAATAAACTATCAGTACTTAAGCACCATGAGAGGTTATACTAGTGTGAGGTCATATATTGTTAGGTAATTTACATTGAAAACCTTTCATTTTCATTAAACACTAAACCCAAAGGGAGCAATGAAGATCAATGAGTTAGAGGCTAAGGTTAGAGTTCCACTAAAGGTCAAAGTCCTCTTTGAATCACATGACACTTCAAAGTTCCCAAGGGTCTCAAGGCCCAAGCCAATGCTTGTGCCAGGGAGATCAACCTAACTAAAAGTTAAACTCTAATTCCAAATACCCCTAACCATTAATGACTCATCTTCGCTATAGGTTTAAGTGCCAATGAGGTTCTTTCCATATAAACCAACCACCACAGCAATACAATACCACATAAGTACATACCCTTCTTATGAAGACCAAACAAAATACCATAAATGCATAAGGTAGTCTATATATACCATTACAACCATATTCAGAACTAAGCAGATGATTAACACATTATACAGTTCCCGAAGAAAATAAGTTACAAACATACTTGTCATGCTGTTGTTAAAAGATCATACACATGATACCAAACATCCTAAAGGCAGAAAGAATACAATTCCAGTGTGTAATAATTCATAAGTGTGTTTATCTTAACAATACTCAATTATATTAATCACATATTGATTAAACCTTCACAGCTAGGATTGGCAAGATCACAAATTATAATTAGAACTTCTGAGGATATGAACAAGTTCACAAATCTAACCAGAATCTTTAAGAGTATTTAATAAGGTTTCAAATCAGTCCCATTAAAATGAAATCAGGCAGTCATGTTCAAGCAATAGTGGCAGAAGATATTTTAGAGAGTTGAGACTTGTATGCGAAAGAGAATGCAATGGAGATTTCAAAACAAGGTAGGCACACATGTGGTCAATCAGACAGAGATGCTGGATAACATAGGGTCACAAGCACACATGAAAGAGACTGAGAAAAGATTAGGTCATGGAAGAGTTACCATTAAGGCCATTATGTGGGAGGTTCAAGAGAAGATAAAGATATTATAAAATAAAGGGAGCATGCTGAATGTATTTAGGATTATACTTTAGGAGTGATGAATGATGTTCAAGACAGGAGAAACTTTATGCTAAGTAGGTTTCACTCAGATGTACAAATTGAATATGATTGTTTAGACATAAGGTAGTCTTTTTCAACTTACTAACATAATAACTGATACTCAGATACATCATATATGATATTAGCGTAGTTCAGAAGGGATAGCTTGATCATGACAGAATACATACAAGAATAATTATTGGGGATTTTCATTTAGTTAACCTAATTACTTTATTGAAACTGTTTCATATAACAAAGCTCACAGATATGATTATCAGTAAATATAAACACAATACTTTCATAGGAATAACTCAGATATTGCTTTAGATTAACAAATGCTCGTGTGAAGAAAGAAAACACTTTAAACAATTAAACTTAACACACTTCAATTAAGTAATAAAAGATTAAACCTTGAACATTTCATATCCATCTTACTTAAAATCATCAAATAATAACTTCAAGCACATATTAACAGACTGCACTAAATGGGGCTAGTGTGATAGGCATAAAGATCATAACATAACATTAGAGAAATCTAAAATCAGAGCAGGTATAGGAAGCTATAAGAACATATTAAGGAAATAATTATAAATGCTATTTTATTCAAGTAGTAGCAATCAAAGTCACATAATAACTCAACCAAACTGACTCGAGGTTCATAAGAGCATAACAATCAACCATAAATTAGTAACAAATCATTATGCGCTAGAACGAACAGTCATAAACTAGTGACAAACATTATAAATGAAAGCATTTAATAAAGATACAACAGTGCATTCATAACATCGAACTAGATAATTAAAAAAGAAGGGGTAGACCAAACAAAGGTTCAACTAAGCCATGTAAGGACCAGAGCTTCAAGCTTTGAGCAGTGACAACTCAAAAACAAAAGAAACAGAAATTAATTAGAGATGGATACAGAGAGAGATAGAGGGAGAGAGAGAGCCTAAGCTTTTGGATTCTTAATAGTTTTGATACTCATGCTAGGGTTTCTTAGTTCTCATTTTTTTATATCCCCTTTAGATGAGAGCATTGGAGGGCTCTATTTATAGTGGTCATTAAAGCCTTAAGGTTTCACAGATTCAAACTCAATAGAGGATAGTGATGATTATGAAGTGATGCAAGTAAGATCCAGTGAAAAAATATGAGACACATAGGAAATCAATAAGGATTTAATCTAAGAGAAGAGAAGTTGACCGTTGAAGGCAAGGACCATCGGGTAAGAGTCTTAATGCCCAGAGGTTGCTTCGTTTGACCTCTAGACCAAGAATAATCATGATAGCTCTAAGAAACTTTCATGCATTCCATATATTTAACAAAACATAGAAGGATTTTGAAGATTTGATATTGCATTATTTGGTCTATGGTTTTGGATTTGGTGGATTTTGAATCTCCAAGATAAAACAAGCAAAGATTCAACGAGAATCATGGATATGAGAGACAAAGGAGATGATTTGAAATTAAATCTCATGACCTTGCACTAATTTATACAAGGTCCATTGATTGATGGAGTTGGGGCAGATGAGAGAACAGAGAGCGAAAGGGAAATTAGGGCGGCTGGTCAAAGAGGGAATGAGTAGGATTTTGGGGTTGTCTCTGAGTTAAAAAGATAAGACTAAATTTGGGCCGTTGGATCATTTGATCAATCACCCTAATATTTAGGAAGATAAAGATTTTAAAAATGTTTAAATCTCTAAAAAGAGGGACCGTTGGATCTTTCTGATCGGACGGTTGGAATTAAACCTAAAAAAGAGTAAAGAATAGTAGGAAAAGGGAGATTAAACTCGGTCCGTTGATATAATAGATCAATGGTCCAAATTTGTTGTGTTTTCTTTATGAGTGAGTGAGACATGTGATGTGGCGTGATTTCATTGGTTCGGAGAGGAGGTCATAGATTGCCAAGTTGGAAGGAATGGGGTGTTTGGACTAGGTCATTTTCGGATTAGGCTTGATATTGGGCTAGAATTAATTTAAAAGGTATCCAATTTGTGTTAATTAAAAAAATGCAATTGTATCCTTTTAGCCTTTTAATCCCGTTTGAAATTAAATTAAATAAACTTAATTATTTCTAATAAAATGTATTAAAATTATAAATATCAAATATACCTATGGTTATTGTATTTAATTACTTATAAAATACCTTTTTTCTAAATTATAACACTAATTTGAATTATTAACATAGTAACCTAATTAATTAGGAATTAAGGAGTAGTCCATTGAATTCACTATAAAACCTATGTGTTGTACTATTAAAAGTTACTTAATAATATTAAAATAGTAAGTATATTTGTAATAATGTTAATGTTGGATTATTAATTTCAAAACTAATACTTAGTTAATTTTCTAAATAGGTATGTATTGATAGAAAAATACTGTCAATGCATTTATTGTAAATTATTAAGTACAAATAAATTAATTTTAAAAGGGAGCGTCGAAATTGGCCGTCAACAGTTGCCCCTCTTTGACCGGAGATGACGAAAGAGTTTTAGGGCAAATAAATTGAACCAAACCCAATTTTATCCCGACTTTAGGCATATATTGCAGGAGTGGCAGGAGGATTATGAGCTGCAAGAATGAGAGAATTCCTAGGAGGAAATTTGGGGAATCTAGTCAAATTCTGGCTTTCAATTGCTAACATACCTCGAGCTTAACGAGGATCAAGCCTCATGTAGTTCAAGAGTTAGGACTTTGAGGAAGCGATGCTCATAGGAATTGCCCTAATATCGTGTGATGGTGATGATACTGCGAGACAGAAGATTCAACACTCATGACAATTTTGAATTTGCAGTTTGACTCCAAAGATTTGAAAAATTAGAGTTCTACTAATCATTTCGAACTTGAACCCAGATCATTGGCCCACTAATGAGTTTGTTGTCCCTCATAGCATTGTAGTTTGGGCTGCTGCCTAGAAGGAGTTCCACGTTGCGATATTTGTTCTTGCAAAAATAAAATATACACATACCCATATATTGCAATGCAGAATATATTAAGATGTGATGTAAATAAAGCAGGAATAATAATGCCTGGTTGTTTGAGAGCAGTTATTTGGGATAGGTATGCTGGGATACTTGAACTTGACATGATTTGCTAGCCGGGCTGTGCACCATTCCACAACAGTCGTAGCATTGAAAAATGTCTCCGCTTGTTGGGAGAGCTTGACTTGTAGAGTGTGTATTCGCTTGTTGGGAGAGCGTTGCACTGAGGAAATATCTCCTCTTGTTGGGAGATCTTATTTTGTAGAGTGCGTCCCCGCTTATTGGGAGAGCTTTGCACTAAAATGTAAAATAATCTCCACTTGGGAGTGATTGACTTGAATTGTAATCATGCATGAAGCTGTATGAGAAAAACGTCAAAACATTCAAGGTAATATTAAAGCAAAGAAAAGAATTCCCAAGGGATACACTAGACTGCGAAGCTAAGTTGAGCCCATCGATTAGTAGAAATGTCGGTCATGAGGTTTGCGACTGTCTATTTTGGCCTCCGTTGCGATGGAGAGACAGTACGAATTGCTCCGTTGGCAGAACGAACAGTTTTCTATATACAAGGCTTCGATTGGAGAAGCCGACATTTGATTTTTACAGTACACTCCAGTCGGTTTAGTTGACGATTTGCTATGGACATGACTTTAATTGGTGAAGCCGGCGACTCATATTGTACAAGGTGCTCCGATATATTGAGCAAATGGTTTGATATATATAGGACTTCAATTGGTGAAGCCAACGACTTATTTTGTACAAGGTTCTCCAATTGATTGAGCTGTTGATTTGCTATGGATAGGAATTCAATTTGTGAAGTGGGCGACTCGTTTTGTACAAGGTGCTCTGATTGATTGAGCAAATGGTTTGCTATATACAACGTGCCTTTTCCACACCAGCGATCTGACTTCAAGGTACCTGTAAAGGATTCAAGGATTAGCTTTCGTTGTACTAGAAAAATTCAAGTAATGGAGAAAAGGGTGATAATCCTGGGAGAGTGGCGAATCTGTCATTTTCCCTAGTTTGGTCCCAACGTCTCTTTGCTTCCTGTTGACCCTGCACTAAAAGAAAAATTCTTAGTGGGAGGGGGAGTTGGTTTGTGTCGACCACAGTGTTGGTTTGCCCCGACCTTTGATATGGCTATACCGCAAAGTTCAGTAGGTGGAATAAATTACTGTATTTTATTTTTTAGAAAAACAATTTTGAAAATCTTTGTTCCAAGACAATTGCCATAGTTCCGGATTATGAAATGCCACAAAATTTCTCCACACTCAAGTGTCTCCTTTTGAAAATTCTGTCCCGTCGATGTCGATCCTTTGTGTTGCTCTGACAATGCAGCTTCTTGCTATTGCGACTGTGCCCTAATTCAAACTAATGTCGTATAAAGGTCTTTCCTAAGGTTATGAACAAACCCTTTCAAGTTTTCCTATGTATTCAAAATGGAATCAGGTCTGAACGTAGTTCATAAATGATGATAAATGTATGATGAGGATGGCCAAGCCAGACTCAAGCAGCCTACGTATCCTAATGGAATCAGGTCAAGACATAGTTCAATTACAATAGATGCAAAATAATGGGATTAAGAATTAAATGGTCAAGTCTGACTCGGACTGCCTACGTATCAAAATGGAATCAGGCTAGAACACAGTTCAATTATAAATGACGACTAAATCTGATGAGGATGATTGGAGCAAAACATAGTAGATTAATGATGTGAACAACCTATGATTAGTGCATGGGTGATTGGTTACTAACTAAATTTCTTTTAATCCTATGTTCTTTAAGGCTTGCCTAAGTTGTTTACATGATTCAAAGCGGTAAAGTAAAACAGTCAAACAATTACGATAAATGTTGTATACACATGGGAGATAAAGGCGGAAAAATGCAGTGACGCAGTAAAATAGTAAAGCAGTAAAGCAATAAAGGGGAAAGGATAGACTCTGGTTTTGGGCCTAAAAGAGGTCGGCCCAGCAGATAGTAGGAAACAGATAGCAACTGACTTCAGACCTCCCACAACACGCATGAGCAGGAATTGGGCCTGAGTTTTTTAGGAACTCAGATGCCCGATTATAATACATGTTAAAAAAGAAAGGTCATTAGATATAACATTCAATATTTTGCAGCCATGCATGTAATATAGAAGTAAATGTCATAGCAAAAATATAATAAACTAACAGTACTTAAGCACCATGAGAGGTTATACTAGTGTCAGGTCACATATGGTTAGCTAATTTACATGAAAAACCTTTCATTTTCGTTAAACACTAAACCTAAAGGGAACAATGAAGATCAATGAGTTAGAATCTAAGGATAGAGTTCCACTAAAGGTCAAAGTCCCTTTGAATCCCCTAACACTTCAAAGTTCCCAACGGTCTCAAGGCCCAGGGCAATGCTTTTGCCAGGGAGAGCAACCTAACCGAAATTTAAACTCTAATTCCAAATACCCCTAACCAGTAATGACTCATTCTTCACTATAGGTTTAAGTGCCAATGCGGCTCTTTCATATAAACCAACAACCACAACAATACCATACTACATAAGTACATACCCTTCTTATGAAGACCAAACAGAATACCATAAAGGCATAAGGTATTCTATATATATATATACCATTACAACCATATTCAGAACTAAGTAGATGATTAACACATTAGACAGTTCCCGAAGAAAATGAGTTTCAAACATACTTGTCATGCTACTGTTAAAGGATCATACACATGATACCAAACATCCTAAAGGCAGAAAGAATACACTTCCAGTGTGTAATAATTTATAAGTGTGTTTATCTTAACAACACTCAATTATATTAATCACATGTTGATTAAGCCTTGACCCTTTAGTGTACAAAGGTTAGCAATTTGAACAGAGCACTCAAGGAGTATTGGCAAAAGTTAAGGATAGCAACCACAGTCAGAGCACATATATTCATATCACAACTAGGATTGACAAGATCACAAATTATAAATAGAACTTCTAAGGATATGAATAAATTAACAAATCTAACCAGAATCTTTAAGAGTGTTTAATAAGGTTTCAAAGCAGTCCCATTAAAATAAAATCAGGCAGTCATGTTCAAGCAGTAGTGACAGAGGTTATTTTGGAGAGGTAAGACCTGTATGCTAAAGAGAATGCAATGGAGATTTCAAAACAAGGTAGGCCCACATGTGGTCAATCAGACAGAGATGTTGGATAACATAGGGTTACAAGCACACACGAAAGAGACTGAGCAGAGATTATGTCATGGAAGAGTTACCATTAAAGCCATTATGTGGGAGGTTCAAGAGAAGATAAAGATATTATAAAATAAAGGGAGCAATGCTGAATGTATTTAGGATTATACTTTAGGAGTGATGTGTCACGCCCCAAGCCTAGGGGCGACACCGGCAATCAGTGCCTCACCTATCCTTGCGTATCACTTGCGACTAAGAGTCTCTGAACATGTAATGCCATACTTTGGCCATGGGACACATTACAAGATAATGTGCGATGAAAAATATAAAAATTGAATAGAGATTAACGCGGACTAAATGTCAACATAAGGCTAGGCCGGCAAGGCCGTCATAATTACTACAACTGACAAGCCAACAAAACATACATACAAGGCCTACAGGCCCCACATACTGCACTAACTGATAGGATATGTCTACAAGCCTCTACTGATAGATGTACTGTGATCGGAATGGGGCCCCGACCTACCTATATCCTATCTACATATATACATAAGATGCACACCAAAACTTCTAGACCCGGCTACTCCAAAGGACGGGGAGCTTATCGATAATGCTGAACTCAGGCGAACACCTACTGGGGAGTTCTACCCATGTGTCTATCTGAACCTGCACGCATGAAATGCAGCGCTCCTAGAAAGGGACGTCAGAACAAAATAATGTACCTAGTATGTAAGGCAATATACTGAAGCTGAAACTGAACTAATAATATAATAACTGAAAGCAACTGGGGATCAAAGATAATCTGAGCATATGCTCATCAGCTGATACTGACTCAACTCTCTCAATATAGTGAGTAAAATAGTTGTCCCGCCCTATAAGGCTCGCTATATATATCTGCTCTGCCTTAGTGGGCTTGTTCATAGGCGCTCGGCTGTACTAGGCTCTATATCTCGACCAACGGGGCTCGCTCATAGGCATTCGGCCACAGCAGGCTCGGTATATAACTTACCATCTGATAAGAGGTTGCCCAATAGGGGCCTACCCATCGGTTATAGCTCAATGGTAATGAAAATACATTAATACTGTATATATAAATTCTCTGCTCTCTTGACTGGAAGAAGGAAATACTCAATTGAATATGAAGTACCGATGCTGTAAAAAAATGAATTCATTGAGGATAATAGCATTTTACTTGAATACAAAATGTAAGGATAACTGCAGAGTGCATGTCATTTATTTATGCTGGAATAGAGATACAGATAAATTGTTAGGTATGAATTATCACCATTTGTATGATAATGTCTAGTTTTCTGGTTGCTACTATAAGCATGTTTCGGTTCTGTCAAAAGAATGACATTTATTAATAGTCCTTTCACTTGATCATACATAACATTCCATTGAAACTTAGGAAATAATTGAATCATACATATATTTCAAACGTGAAAAAGTTATACATAAATTTCGGGATATGAATTTTTTTTTATGCTTCGTTATTAACTCGTGTAACTACGAGATCATGCCAAAATGTAAGAAGGCATAGCCTTAACATACCCGGAGTAGGAAAAATCCGTATGATATCCTTGGAAAAAGTTATACCGTACTTTGTTAGAACCACAAAAATCAGATTAATCTTCTGTTTCTTCGAATTTCTTGAACGAAACGTCAAGCTTCATGCTTCTTGAGATACTGAGCAAATTTCTTAGATTTTGTTCTTTGAAATTTTCAAATCCAAAAAGAATTGCATTCTTGCTTTTTTGAATCACTACGTTACTTGTTCTCATTTCCATAAGGAACTGTAAACAAGACTTTGGATAGACATCTATTCCTTTTAAGGTTGGTAGCCACCTAGGCATAAGTGACTACTTAGTCACTTCTTGGTTTGTGGCTCCTTGCTATGTGTTGGGGATAATTTATAATTTTTTATCCACTTATTAGTTAACTGGGTAATGTTATGTTACCCGATAATTAATCAATTACCCGCATAATTTAAAAATTGCCCCAAATTACTTAAAATTATACTTATTTTTAATATACTTTATATATATATACATTATACTATCATGGTCATATGGTATCTTGCATGCTACTAGTTTATAATTATCGGGTATTATCACGTGATCCGTATTTTATCCCAAATTGGCCATTTTCAACGAAACTCATTTTCTCTAATTCGTGCATCCTTTATCCTTCATAATATTTATTTATCGCTTGTTATAAATAGCGTAAATACGTTAACATCAAGATGATCTCATCCCCGAGTCTACGTCAATTAACCGAAGAAGAAACTTTTAGCGTACCAAAACGCGTGATGTAACATCCTTCTCCCCTTAGAAACATTCGTCCTCGAATGTTTACTTTTAGATACTCTTGATTTTTTTTGCTGGAGTCTCTTCCGTACACTAGACTAAAACCAACTTGTACGCATCCAGAAAACGTACTATAAACGCCGCACATGGCCACTATCTATAAATAGCAACACTTGGCTTCACACAACTATTCATCATAAATTCTGAGGGTCAAAATGAGAGCTTACCTGATGATCTACTGGCCTGAATAGAGTTGTGCTGAGGTATCCTATAAATCTCGAGCCATATCTCCAGTTTGAAATAGGTGGGGGTATTTAGATTTTATTTCTTCCTCTGCTTCCCACGTCATCTCTTCCACCTTCTTACTTCTCCATAAAACCTTCACAGATGCTATCTCCTTATTTCGTTGCTTGCGGATTTGTCAGTCTAGGATGGCAACCGGAATTTCCTCGTATGACAAGTCCTCTGTAATCTGTACATCATCTGTGGAAACCACTTTGGTAGGATCGCCAATGCACTTTTGTAACATAGATACGTGAAAAACCGGATGAACAGACTCCAATTCCGAGGGCAATTCTAACTCATAAGCTACTTGGCACACTCTCCGAATGATCCTATAAGGCCCAATATACCGTGGGCTAAGCTTGCCTTTCTTGCCAAATCTCATTACACCTTATATAGGTGACACCTTTAAGAAAACCCAATCATTAACCCCAAACTCTAAATCTCGTCTCCGCACGTCAGAATATGACGTTTGATGACTCTGAGCTGTCAACAGTCGCTCCCGGATAAGCTTTACTTTTTCTATGGCCTGCTGAACCAGGTCTAGCCCATGCAACCCAAATTCTCCAACATCAAACCACCCTATAGGAGATCTGCACCTGCGCCCATACAAAGCCTCGTACAGAGCCATCTGGATACTGGAGTGGTAACTGTTATTATATGCAAACTCGATAAGGGGTAGATGTTCATCCCAACTTCTTTTAAAATCCAGCACACATGCTCGCAACATATCCTTGAGCGTCTGAATCGTGCTCTTGGCTTGTCAATATGTTTGTGGATGAAAAGTTGTGCTAAGATTCACTATCTCCTTAATAGATACGAGTACTCCGTGTAGTGGCATTATCTCCTTAATATATAATTTTGCATAATCCTCTGTTGTATATGTAGAATTGACCTATATGAAATGAGCTGATTTCGTGATCCTGTCGACTATTACCCATATGGAATCAAACATACGATGGGAACGAGGTAAACCTGCGATAAAGTCCATGTTTATCGCCTCTCATTTCCATGTCGGGATCTTTATAGTCTACACTAGCCCTCCGGGCTTCTGGTGCTCTATTTTCACCTGCTGGCAACTAGGGCATTGAGCGACATACTCAACAATGTTCTTCTTCATATCGTTCCACCAATAAACATCATTAATGTCTTGATACATCTTTGTCGATCCAGGGTGAATGGAATACCATAAATAATGTGCCTTTGACATAATCTTGTCTCGTAGCCCTGCTATATCTGGAACACACAAACGACCCCTGTATCTGAGAACCACTTCTCCTTTGAGTTCTAACAACGGATTCTTCTGTTGTGGAATCCACTCTCTCAACATGACTAACTCTAGATCCTCGTAATGCCTCTCCTTTACTTCAACTATGAGAGATGATTTTGCAGTATTTTGAAGTACAACTCTTCCATACTAACCGAACCCCCAAACAAGCCAATTCATTAATCTCTCTTGTCAATTATCTTTTATCGACCTCTACATGTGCTAAGCTACCCATAGATCGATGACTTAAGGCATCTGCTACAACATTAGCTTTCCTTGGATGGTAGAGAATGTTAACATCGTAATCTTTCAATAACTCAAGCCATGGCCTTTGTCGCAAATTCAACTCTTTTTGCTTGAAGATATATGGCAGGCTTTTATGATCTGTGAATACATCAACATGAATACCATATAAATAATGCCGCCATATCTTAAGTGCATGGACAACCATAGCTAATTCGAGGTCGTGGGTCGGATAATTCCGCTCATGCTTCTTTAACTACCTTCAAGCATACGCAATGACTTTCCCATGTTGCATCAGGACACATCATAACCCGACACCTGAGGCATCACAATACATGGCATAACCATCTGGACCTTCTAGAAGTGCTAGAACTAGCGCTAAGGTCAACCTATTCTTAAGCTCTTGGAAACTCTGCTCACAGGCCTCTATCCATTGAAGCTTAGTCGCTTTCTGTGTCAGCTTTGTTAATGGTGTTGAAAGAGAAGAAATACCCTCTACGAACCTCCGGTAATATCTTGCTTAGCCTAAAAATCTACGAATCTCTGTCGGAGTGGTAGGTCTAGGCCAGGATTTCACAGCCTCAATTTTCTGAGTGTCTACCTTTATACCTCTATTGGATATAATATGCCCCAAGAATGCTATGGACTTCAACCAAAACTCACACTTAGAAAACTTAGCATACAATTTATTATCACGAAGAGTTTGGAGTACCGCTCGTAGGTGATCCACATGCTCATCCTTTGAATGTGAATAAATCAGAATATCATCAATAAAGACTATCACGAATAGATCCAAATATGGCCGGAATAAGTTGTTCATCAAGTCCATAAATATGGCAGGTGCATTTGTCAACCCGAAAGACATGACAAGGAAATCGAAGTGGCCATATCGGGTCCTGAAGGTTGTCTTGGGAATATCTTTCTCCCGAACTCTGACCTGGTGGTACCCTAACCTCAAATCTATTTTTGAAAAGCATCTAGCCCCCTGTAACTGATCAAACAAGTCATCTATCCTTGGAAGTGGATATTTATTCTTAATAGCTACCTTGTTCAGTTGCCTATAATTTATACACATCCTCAAGGAGCCGTCTTTCTTCCATACAAATACTAAACTCAGGCAACACTTAATGAGGAGGCTTACCCGTCTGTTTGTCTGAAACTGCACACATGAAATGCAGCACCCCCAAAAAGGGAACATCAGTACGAAATAATGTACCGAGTATGTAAGGCAATTACTGAAAACTGAACTGATAATATAATAACTTCAAGTAGCTGGAAGTCAAAGATAATCTAAAGATATGCTTACCTGCTGATACTGACTCAACTCTCTCAGTATAGTAAGTAAAATAATTGCCCGACACTATAAGGCTCGATATATATATATATATATAACTGCTCTGCCGTAGTAGGATCGCTCATAGGTGCTCGACCATACTAAGCTGTGTATCTTGATAAACTGGACTCGCTCATAGGTGCTCAGCCATAGTAGGCTCGGTATATAACTTGCCATCTAATCAGAGGTTGCCCAATAGGGGCCTGCCCATCGATTATAGCTCGATGGTAATGAAAATACTTTAATACTGTATATATAAACTCTCTGCTCTCTTGAATGGAAGATGAGACCGAGATGGTCAGTGTTTTACTATAAGCCCAAGAGGATGACTACTTCTAGAATATGATGTCTGCAATGGGGAAGCCGTTTGCTGATGCTATCAAATCGGGGATATGGTCGAAAATGGTTTGAAGATAGGCTGAATATTGAGCCAGTCTGCTATAAGAGATACATCCCAAGCAATCCAGGGCGGGTTAGAAGGTGTAGCAAACAGAAAGAAGAAAGAAGAAGTGGTGATGGTGACTTCAAGTCTAAGAAACCCCCGTGGTTACTTCCCTCCAAACACCCCGCAACATTATTATCCTCGCTAGGATGTGACTTATGCTATGGCTCCTCAACCTTACACGGTGATGAATGCTCAGCCATACGCTCGGCCATAACAACAGTTTAACCAAACCCGAGCTCCACTTCCTAGAAATAACCCTCCTCACCAAGCTCCATATAATCCCCGTCCCCCACAAAATAATTTTCCGTACAATGCCCGTGCCCGGGAGCCACCCAGAAGAAACAACTTCATGCATATCGGTGAATAATACGCTAGCCTTTTCCCTAAATTGGTCCAAATGGGTTTGTTGCAACCAGTACCCTAAAGCAGGCAAAACCCGAAATCGCCCTCCTACCGACATGGTGCTCGATGTGCTTACCATTCAGGAGCATAAGGGCATGACATTGAAGACTGTTGGACTCTTAAAAGGGCGGTCAAAAGTCTAACAGAGCAAAAGTGGATAGTGCTAAAAGATGAAGACATTCTAATGTGACCAATAGTCCATTGCCGGCTCACAACAACGGGCTAGTTATTGGGATGATTTGCGAAGATAAGGAGTTTGACCCAGCCTTGAAAGCCATCATTGCCATTGTTGATGTTGAAAAGAAGCCAAGGGCAGTTGCAAAGCAAAACAAGGGGGAGAAGCAGAGTAACTCCACCCCTCAAAGTGTAGAAAAGACAGTGGAAACCAAAACAGGGGTAGTACCCCTTAAAGATGACATTCTTTATGTTCCCCGGGCTCACAGGAAAGAACAGTTTGTATTGAGTCCCTTTAAGAGGTTCGAGCTAAGCAAGGGACCTAAGATGTACGTACCAAGAGGGACTTATGTGCCGCGGGGCTCGGTAATTTCACCAAGGCTGAATGAGCCCATGGTTATGACCCGCACACCACAAAAGCCTATGAAGGATCCCACGACTGTCCCTTGGAACTTCAACAAAGCAATTGTGACGTACAAGGTGAAAGAGATCATGGGGGAAGTACATGAAGCTAACCCATTTGGGAAATACCTCAATTTGGAAGAAGTGAACAATGCCAAGCAGAAGCAGTTTTTGCTTAAAAAGTATTCTAATTTCCATTATTCAATAATTATGATAAGTCAGTACTTGTTACCTTATTTTCCTGTCTATTTTAAAATCTATAAACACTCTACCCTCTCTTATTTAAAGTCACGAACAACTAGCTCAGAACACACACATGCACATTCAAACTCTCTTTTCTTTCTCTAGTACTTGTTCTATTGCATTGTCTAGCCGGCTGAAAGCCAAGGCTAGACTGTGGAACTCTTATTGCTTTACTTTTTTCTGCACTTTGCTCCTTCAACCGGTATGCTCTTAGTTTAAATTCTAAAACTCAACTCTATGCATTCCCTTGTTTGTCAATACTTGTCTCTTTCTGCACCAACTTAATCGCTCATACTGTTAAATTGTACTTTGTGTTTACTGCTTTACTCAACATGCTTAAAATTCTGCCCTCCTTTGTTCAAATGTGATCAGCATGTTCACTTGTTCCTGTTTATGTCCCTCAACTAGTCACCGCTCTAGGTGCCACTGGGTATCGATTTCTGAGATTCCCACTAAGACCAGCATAGCCCGCTATTTCCTTAAGCGTAGTGGTTAGCTCAAAATTAGAAAAATAGAACACATTATGCGTCGGGTCCCAAAAAGGTATTAAAGCCTCAACTATATCCAACCTCGACTTAATCTTCAAAAGACCAATGAGACCACCCAAAGCTTTTATAACAGTATCTCTGCTGACTTTCCCTAAGTCATTCCACCACATATGGAGTTCTAACGGGATTTTATCGAGGACTGTGAAGGGTTCATTTTCAATAATGCTCATCCTGCACATTTATTTAAAGTGATCAGTTAAAAGACCATGATTTGTTTTGACATAAGAGAAAATTATCAATTTTTCAAAATTGCAATTCAAAACAAAAACACCTTTGCAAATACGGCCCTTCATCACCTCAGGAAAGAAGATTCTAGGGCTGTGTTTGCTAATTAGCCAAAAATTTGAAAAAGGACCATAGGTGGCTATTCTTACAAAAGCAGCCTTCCGGCGCCCTTTTGGGGGCATTTTGGCTATTTAGACAAGAACGGAATTACCTAATTTTATTTATGACAAAATAACAACATTTCATACTTTTGGGTTATTTTTGCAAAAATGAAGTTGGACCCGGTGAGGGTTGCCTACGTATCCCACATCCGGTGAAAATCAAACTTGCTTAGTTCGGGCAATTTTGACGCAACAGAAAACAACACCAAATATTTTTTGAAACAATTTTCATTTTTCTCTTTTTCTTTCTTTTTTTCCGAAATTTCGGCAGAGTTTCAGTATTTTTGGACACCAGATTTTCCAAACACGGGTAATTTTCTCTCTCATACCTGAATTTATTTTTTCCCATTTTTCTCCCTTATTCTATAAGCCGGTCAACATGCAATCCGAAGCAAATAAATGTATAAGTAGCAAGTAAAATGCATCAGGATGGTCTTTTAATTTCGAGTAAACCTGTCCTAGACGGACCCAACTCCTGTATTGAGTCCCCAAAGTCAAATGCATGTGATGCAAACAAGCGTTCCTACTAGGGATCCGGTATGAGGCTATGTTATACTAGGTGTAAAAACATAGGTGTATTGTTCTAGACCTGGCTTACTCGAGCGGACAGCTCGAGCCGAGGAGGGGCAGCGTACCGGGAATACAGAAGCTTCACCGGCTTCGCAACTTGTCTGAAACTCATTCTAAAATTGGGATATGACTCTAACAGAAATGAAGTTACACGAAGTTCACACTTCCCAGATGATTTAGAAGACTCAGAGAGGAGGGCTTTGTAGCAATTTATATACAGTCCAAACAATATCAAAGCGGTAAAAAGGGCAATTAGCACATTAAGTTTCAACATGTAAAAATCAGATAAAAGCAAGCCAACTATAATAGTTATTCTAAGCTCGAATTCTTAAACCCTGAACCCAAGTTCTGGGTTTTTGGTCCCCAGCAGAGTCGTCAGAGCTGTCACACCTCCTTCTTACACCCCGAGGTTATATGAGAGTTTTTCCAATTAAAATGACATTATTCGAAATGGGATTAATTTATCAGAGTCGCCACTTGGAATAGTTTATTTGGTGTCCCAAGTCACCGGTTTATTTTAAAATGCCAAATCGAGGAAATTTTTATTTTTTTAAAGTCCGCGAACCAGAAATTCTAGATAAGGAATTCTGTTAACCCGGGAGAAGATATTAGGCATTCTCGGGTTCCAAGGTTCTAGCACGGTCGCTTAAACTGTTAATATTAGTCTATTATCTGATTAATTACGCATTTTAAACCTATGTGCATTTTTACGACTTTTTAACCACTTTTACCATTTTTTTAAGGAAATTTCAATGTTATTTAAAACACATCTTAAACCACGCTACATGAAATGCACCATCGGTTTGCGACACTTTTTATTTAACATTGTTGAAAATTCAAGTCGGGTCATATGAAATGTACACCCGGATTTTAGCAATCACAACTACGTCACGGGAGCCGTACCCGTAGCCATGATAATTTAATATAGCGCGCCTAAAGCAACTACGAAGATTCATTTTTAATATCTAAGTTACAATATTTGAGAGGGCCATGGATGATCTAATTTATGGATGGCACACCTCAACCCTTTTTACTTTTTAAAGGAAATGTATTTAACTATAGCAATTACAAGTGTTAGCTCTTAATCTAATTTATGACGGCCATGAGTTATGAGTTTTGTTTGGTATGGCACACCTCAACTTTTTTTTAGAGGAAAATTACACTTAATTAAAAGGGTTAAGCTTAAATTAATTTTTTTGAAAAAGGAATTTAGGCTTGGTTGTTCATCACCTATTACTTGATCAAATCTGAGAAGTACAACTCTAACAAAGCTGCATTTTAGGCTTAAAGCTTGGCCCAGCAGAGAAGGAGCTCAAAAGCTCTTGCCTTTGTTTGAATTTTAATCGAGTTCTTGCCCACATTGGGCAATTATCAGGCGGGCCCAGTTACTACGTTTTTCTGGCTGGGCCTAATAACCATTTTAATTAACCAAATCTGCCTATTCATACATAATTATACCAATTTCTTGTTAAATAAAATCAGTAAGGATCAAAAAATAATACTATTTAATAATTAAACGCACAACTAAGCAGGACATAATAACCTGTTCTATACTATAATTTTTAAAAGGAAAATTTCACATTTGAAGTCACTCTATAGGGTTCAACGACCAGGCCCATTTGCCTGGGCTCAGACTTGCTCAAATGAGTCCCAATGTCGGACCTCGCTGCAAGTCTGGCCCAATTCATGCTAAACTATTACACGACACAACGATAATGTCCATTACAAAAAGAAAAAGGAAAAAGGGTTCAACTGCTATAACCCTATACGTAAGTTAAACTTCCTTCCTAATTTAGAGTCTCCCAGCTATTACAAAATCTTGCAAAAAAAAAAAGACAACTTCAACCTACAAGAAATCAACTATAGACCTGTTTCTTGCAGGCTAGCATTTTAATTCCAACTCTGAAGCTTGTTACTGCTCATCAGGCTTTTGTTTCAGCCCAGACTTTCATGTATCTGACCATGTGAAAAGGTCAGACTCACAAAAATATCTTCAAATGTAAGGACCTATAATATTATCAAATAAATCATAAATAACCTAATGCAAGAATGAGTAATAGGGAGAGCAATGTTGTTTATGAGTCTGACCATGTTTTAAGGTCATCCTCACAAACGAACAACGACTTCCCAAACCATGATCCTACTCTAAGTTCTCATCTTAGTAAAGAAGAAAAGAAGGGGAAGAGAAACAAACTTAGACATATGCTAGATGAGTTAAGAATCCATGCACAATTAAGGAGTGAATCTGACCATTTAAAGGGTCAGATTCATTTCCTTTAGTGCTGCTATCAAAATGAGAGTTTTGAACATAGTTTCATAGTATATAGACATACTGATTCAGCCATCAAACATTGACATATACAGCACAATTATTTCATATTTCATGATCAAATGCAACAACCATTTAAGGTAATATCAACACAGGGTTTATAGACATTAATCAACCTCAAATTCACAAAGTCAAGGATCCGAAAACTAAAAGCAAAGTTCAGCCAAATGAAAAACAGGTTTCAAACACAAATTTTAAACTCAAAGTTAATTCTTTTTAGGATAGACATTGTTACATACCTTGAAATTGAAAACACAAACAGAGAAATGACCAAATAAAGGTCAAGGAGAAAAGAACCAAGAAGCTTCAGCAACAAAACACAACAATCAACAACAACCCCAGAAGAAGAATTTTTAACTTCAAACCATTTTTACTGATGAAAACCAGAAATCTTCAAAGGAAGTTCTTCATTTTTTACTAAGAATCAAAGGAAAATAAGACAGCTAAACTTTTAGAGTGTATTTCTTAGGGTTTTTTCCAATCTACCTTGTTTTGAGGAATAATATCTATATATAAGCTGCCTAGGATAGGTATTCTTTTGGAATATTCCTTATCCTATAGCAAAATATAATACTGTCCTTTTTTACAGCCCTGGTACAACTGTCCCTTTTTATCCTGTATTTTAGCATCTTTTTATAATAACTAAAACAGCTGTACCCTTTCTAGAAAGTTCTTTTCCTTAGATATTTTCTAAAAACATATCCTAAGTTTCCTTAATTCAATTAGGTTCCTATAAGTCTTAATGATTTAGAGACTAGTACAAACAAGAATAAAAGTCAATCAACAAATCCAAAAATGCAAATTAAAAGATCTCAACGGAAATAAAATACAAGAGATGATGCATTTGAACTAAAATTAACCTAATTACTAACAAAAGGTGCTTTATCTAATTAATTACTGTAATCAAATTAACAATTATCAGAAAAAAACATAAAGAAATCCTAGAAGTTGAACTAATTATGTATATGAATCAAAACAGATTAATTAACTCAATTAATACGTGAAATCTAATTACAGAACACGGGAGAGGAATAATTAAACAAAGAAAAGATAGAATAATCAATTCACCAAAACCCTAATTAGGCCTAAACCTATGGAAAATTAATATTTAGATGAATTGCAAGATTCAGCATGATTTAAAAAATAAGTTGACAATGTCAATCGAAGGGAACGGTGTCACTATCTAAATCATATATGCTAAAAGGAAGAAACAAGTGAAAAAAAGTAGTACAGAAAGAAGAAAAGAAAGAAAGAAAACAAACAAAATAAACAACAAAGAACACACAAAAAAAAGAAAAAAGAATTACCTAAGACTGTTTTGGATCGGACACTTTGATGAACCATCCTGAATGAAACACTCGCAAACTTATACAGCCATTAATTGGCCGTTCTTAACAAAAACAATCAATTAATGGACGTTTGGGTTCACAGACTCCAAATACTGACCGAGAAAAGAATAAAAGAAAACTAGTTTTTTTCGGAATCTTAGATTTAAGATTCGACAGGATTAAGGGTGATTTGAGGGGAACCAAAGGGATATTTGGGAAGAGGAGGAGGAGGAGGTTGCATGGTGTAGTTTTGGATTGATTTGGAAAAGTTAGGGTTTTTGGGCATGAAACTCGGATTTGAAATTCGAGGTTTTTGGTAATGATTTGAAAGAAACGAGTTAGAGATTTGGAACGAGGAGATGATGGGAGTTCCGGGGTGTTAAATTGGTGGTGTTTGGGGCACCAGAACTACCGTGAGGCGATTTTCGGCGGGTGGTTGATGGCGGAGACGACGAAGGAAATTGGGGCGTCTAGGGTTCTTAAGGTTTGGGTGTTAGAGAAGAACTGAGAGAGATTGGAAGGAGGGAGAGTTTTGGACAGTCATATAGTTAGTGATCAACTAGTTCCCAACCATTAGATCCCATGTGATCAACGGCTGAGATCAAAATTAATAGATACGATGTCGTTTGGCTATGAAAGCGGATGGACTGGGTAAGGCAATTTTGGGCCTGGGTTTGGGAGGTGTTTGGGACGGGTTTTTAGCTTGAAATCAACACAAAATTAGAAATTTAAACCCCTTTTCAATAACTCCTTATTTCCTTTTTTTCTTTTCCTTTTTCCTCTTTTTTTAATTAAAAATCCTAAATTAATCTAAATTGCAAAATTAAATTAATTAAATAATTACAATAATTATAAAAATCACTTGATACTAAATAGAAAGAAAAAAATCAATAATCTAAAAATTAAAAGGTGTAGAATGAGCTATTTTTGTGATTTTTATTTTTTAATAAAATAAATAATTACTAATTAATTCTAAAAAATGTAAAAAAAACTTAAATACAGTGCATGGTATTTTTGGAATTTTCATGATTTAATAAGAATTAAACGTGCACAAAAATGTAAATAATTAATAAAATTCCTATAAAGTGGCAAATAATTGGAAAAAATCTATTTTCTTGGATTTTATAGGAGTAATTCATATAGGGCAAAAATCACATGTTCATAGTGATTACCGGCTCCTACGCCACCTGAGAAGATTCCTAGGGAGACCGCACATCCAGTTCCCTCTCCGCTTCCATCAGATCAGGACTTAAGAAGTGCGGTGCATTTGTTGCCATAGTTGGTAGCTACCCAGCAATTGGCTAGGGCATCTGCTAGTGCAGAACCTTATGAGGGATCTGGGAGTTCAAGGGTCCGAGAGTTTGTTGCTTTTAATCCCCTGTAGTTCACGGGGACAGATCAGAGGGAGGACCCGCAGGATTTTATAGATCAGCTTCATAAGATCTTTCGGGTTATGCATGCCACAGAGAAAGAGGCAGTTGAGTTAGCAGCTTTTCGACTCCGAGATATAGCCATCCTTTGGTACGAGGGATGGGAAAGGTCTAGGAGACGTGATGCACCTCTTGTTGTTTGGGAGAATTTTTCAGATGCCTTCCTTGACCAGTACTTACCGCGAAAGATCCGACATGTTCGAATTGATCAGTTTCTAACCCTCAAGTAGGGCAATATGAGTGTTCGAGAGTATAGTCTCCGTTTTGACTCATTGGCCAGATATGCACCATCCATAGTTGCTACTATGCGGGACAGGATCCACAGATTATAGTAGGGTTGGCCCCAGAGTTGACCGAGACATGTGCCACCGCTGAATTACAGGATAACATGGATATCTCTCGGACTCAGGCATTTTCCCAGAATATAGAGAGGGGTAGGTGTCGGTAGTAGAGTACGGAGAGGACTGAGTCAGGGAAAGAGGATGAGATTTGCCAGGTCTCAAGAGCAGTCTCAAGGTAGTTACAGGTCCCAGTACTTAGAATGGCCACCTAGACCCCCGCCACCTCAGCTACAGGGTTACAGGTATGACCCCTATACTCAGTCAGGACCAGGTGAGAGCTCCCAAGAGTCAAGTTTGCAAGAACAATGAGGTTCGAGGCACACAGGGCTGTTTTCGCTCCTCATAAGTTTCTTGAACTTCTGAGTATCAAATGGGAAGTTAAAGATGGGAATTTGGCTGAGAATTTTGCACATTCTACTTCTTGTACCGGTGTTATGGGGATCCCAATGGTTTTGAGGCTTCGGATAAAGGTCTAACTCATTCAAGGAACAAAGGTAAATGGGAAGCACATCGGGGACTGGCTTTTATAGTGGCATTCCTGGGAGTCTTAATCTGCCCAAGAAAAGATGGAAATATAGATTTGGGGCTCGTGGGAATGACCGACCTCATGACTAAAAAGGCTAATGGCACCATTGTACCGTTGATCCTAGAAGAGATTTATTGAGCTCTAACTATTTGCCGAGAAGGAGGAAATTTTTGTTGAGGGTTACAACATGCTTTTACAACTTTTGATGGAAGAACACCTTTGCCATCGTCCGGGGTACATGAACTATGGTATGACTAGGCTTAACTACATTGATGAACATGAAAACCGGATGGAGGGTCATGAATTTCCAGAGGGTATGGAGGCATGGTTCGCGCATTTGAGTTCTTTGACTGCAAGCAAAATTGAATGGACGTTCGGTTGGCTCCCGGTCACTGAAGTCATTTATATGTCGGCTAAATTATGTTTTCTTCTATTGATGGGTTTTCGGAGTATTCAGCCATATGATCCATACAGGGTTTTGCTCCAGCTAGGCCGATACCAAACTCTCCCTCATGATGAAGATTTGAGTCAACAAGTCATTGAACTAGGTCCAAAAGCTGCATTTCCGGAAGAAAGGGTTCGCCAGATTTGGCATCAGTGTAGGTTCTTGGAGGCACAGACTCGGGTACAGGATTTAGCCAAAGGCGAATTAGAGCCTAGTTATACAGTCTAGTATGGTAAAAGGTTTCAAGTCCATCAAGATCCTGAACGGCCCGCCAAAAGGCCCAATGTCCAACAGTTCACAGATGGAGCCAAAGAACAATGTGATTGGTTGGAAAAAGAGACAAGCTATAGGGCCAAGATAAGCAAATAAGAGGGGCAAATCAGAGATCTAAAATTTGATAGTAGTGTACAAGTTGCTGCTGATGAAGGGGAGAAGAAAAAGTTGGCCCAAGAAAACAAAGCCCTTCGAGCCCAGATCCAAAAAATAAAGATAGCTACTGAGAATCAGGAAAGAAGCCAAACAGATGAAAGACTCATAAATGGTCTTAGGAGGAAAATATCTGAGTACGAGGATGGTATCACAAAAGTAAGGAAGAAATTTCAAAAATTAGTATAGAGTTATATGAAAATACACAAAATCAAAGGTGTAGGTATAATGAGATCATATAGAATCACCATAAATTGTGTGAGCAATCAATAAAACAAATGGTCAGACCTATAAATAACACGGTTTCGGACAGAATCAAAGAAACCTTAAGAACAAATCAAAATGAGAAGCACAAGAGCATATAGAACACACATAAAGCTCAGAATGTTCATGATAGTCATGCAAACACACCGCAAACAAATTCAAACTTCGAATCGAACCCAAAAGTATTAGGGTTTCTTTACAAAAATGAATCGAGCCAAAAGGAAAGACTCAGATAATGTTTAAACATGCTAAAATTCACAATAATCAGAAAGAAATCATTTTTTGCAAAAGGGTTTTGAAACCCTAGTTTAAAAAATAAAGAAACTGTTTGAAATCGGAGAAACATTTGAGGAAAACAAGTGAAAACCTTGAGAAACCCATAGATCCATCAC
The DNA here is from genome assembly GCF_000393655.2 of Nicotiana sylvestris. Lineage (NCBI taxonomy): Eukaryota > Viridiplantae > Streptophyta > Magnoliopsida > Solanales > Solanaceae > Nicotiana > Nicotiana sylvestris. Next base: position 58,637,182 of record NC_091064.1, read on the forward strand.
AGATCTAAAAAGATCAGAAGGTTTATAACTAGGTTTTTTTTCCAGAAAATAGCAAAGATGAAGAAAAAAATCGGTTAAAATCCATGGATACATCTATATCGAAGACAGATCTTAAAGAAAAGTAAAGATCTCAAGAGCTAGGGCTTTAGAGAACCCGAAGAAGGATGAGAGAACATTAGATCATAACCGGTTTTAGCCGGAAAAGCCATAGATCTGACTCGAATGGCTATGGATGGCTGGAAAAAGACCATGGATACAAGTTGAGCGAGGTATGGACTAGTTCTCTTCGAGATCTTCCTATGAAATCACGAAAACAAGCAACCAGGAGACATAGGAGACTGATATACGTCTCAAACAGTCATGAGAGTCCATTGATTGAGTGAGAATCGAAGGGGATTAGGGTTAGTTTAGGTGGCAGCGGCTAGGGTTAGCTTTAGATTTCAGAGAGAATTGGAGAGGAAAGGGGATTCAAGGGCGGCGGGTTGGTAGGAAATGAATTAGGTTAGGGGGTCATTTGTGTTTGAAAATGGTAAGGGGAAAGGGGACCGTTGATCTGAATGATCAACGACCAAGATCGACTGGGGTAGGTGGGGATCCTGGTTTCGATAGGATTTAAAAGGGTGTGGGTCGGGTTTAAATCAAAATTGGGTTGGGGAATTGGGGTCTAATTTGGGTTAGATTTGAAAGCCAATTTGGCTATGTTTTCAATAGCCATTTTTTCCCTTTTCAATTTAAAAAAAATAGTAAACAGTTTTTGAAAAATAAATTGAAAGTACTAAGGTGATTTATAATACCTAATTAACAATTAGAAATATAGGATCTGATTTTATGCGTATAAAACACAATTAAACCTTAAAATAGCTAATATTGCAATTATGTGCAATTTAGATTTAAAAATACTAAATATAATTATAAAAATTAATTTAGCCATATTTTGGCATAAATATAGAAATACCATAGATGAATTATCAAAACAATGATTTTGGAAATAATTATGGAGGATTTTATGGATAGAAAGGGAGAAAATAAATCAATTTGAACCTTTAAAATTATGGAAAAAATAATAAAACACTTGGACATGCTTATATATGCTATTTTGAAGGTATTTGCATATTGAAAATATATAGGAAAAAATTGGGTATCAACATTGAGGTGGGCTATGGGGTCCCCGTACCCATCAATCTTTTTGAACTTGGGGGTCTTGAAACCGATAAGATAATGAACATGCGGGAACATACATAAATCAGTGTAGGATACGCTCTTTTGGCCACTTAACCCTTGTATATTCTTAAGGCTTTGTTCCATGCTTCTCATTTTTCGAGTGATTTCCTCTTGCCCGGGATTCTTTGTAACTTTCTCTTGCCCCGCGGTAAACTCATACTGGGGTTGTTAAGGGTAAGAATTGGTGGTGAAATGGGCAGTGTCTGGTGGAAAAAAATGGTACTTGAAAAGTAAAAGCAGATGGATCAAAACATGGCCCAGGCAAGGTTGGTTGTGTCGTAGCCGAAGCTGGTGGTGCAGTGAATATGTTAGAAGCCACTCGTGAAATTGATGCCTGGGGGCGAACCTCAGAAGGTGTTCTGGCGAAGTGGGCTGACATGGTAGGCTATCCAAGTGGGGTGTTCGGGTAACTTATTGGGATGTTGGAAGTTCCACTTGCTCAGAGACGTAGCTCGGGGAAACCAGGTATGTCACTTGGCAGCTCTTTACCGTTGGACCAAGCATCCCACATTTCCAACATGCGGAGGCGCAGTTCCCTATTCTCTTCAGCAGCCGCTGACTCTAAGATTGGTATAACCGATAACTGGCTATCCTCTGGGATGGGAATTGTTGGTGGATGACCTTTTTATGACATTTCGACACTTCCCTAGGATCTTGTAAAGTAAGGGTACGAAGCCAGGTTACCACAAAACCAACCACCTTATAACAGAACCTATACTCAACTGTAGACACAACAAACCGGTTAGTTTGAGGCTTCCTATAGTTGTAACTTCTTATTTTTCATTTCTTATGCAATTCTATAACATGGTCTGTAATAATTTGTACACAAGTATTGGGGTGGCTAGTGAAAAGGGTTAGGGTAAATATGCATGCCATAATTTGTTAAGGGTAAAAGACATGTTATTAGGTTTATATTCCTAATTGTGCAATAGAAACCATGCTTAGGATTCATACGATGCATTAGAAATCATGTTCTTAGGACTTATGTCTCTTGCTTCAGCACCTCACTCATTGATCCATGCTCTATGTCTATGCATTCAGAAATCCTGCTCTTAGGGAAATTTTGCAATCCTGCCATGTGCATTTAGAAATCTTGCTCTGAGGAAATTCTGCAATCCTACCTTATTCATTTAGAAATCCTGCTCTTAGGAATTCTGCGTCATAAATTTTATACATGCAACTTAGACACCATGTTCTAGGATCTTATTTGCACTTGCATTCACACTTGGTGTAAATTGTTGATTATAAAAGAGGTAAAAAAATAGCTTTACACTTGATTATCCCGTTTAAAATAACCGGTAACAATCTCTGTACTTGGTTAGAACAACATGCTCTTAGGGTAAAATAAACTCCAAAACGTCTTTTAATAATTCTGAATAACTGTTGCATCTCGCTTTGCACCTCGACAAGCCTTAGGTAATGAGGACTACGAGGTAATTGACAAACTCCGGAATTCTCCCTCTTAGGTCTCACTCTTGTCTCTACTGATAAGCTCGAATGAGCATCAGAAAGTGCTGATAAAGACCTTCACTGAAGCCTACGTTCCGATTGAAACCACTATTGAGCAGCTGGAAAGGATGATAGAAAGATTCTTCGAAGTCAACTAGATTTTATTTAGCAAGAATGACTTTCCCCCCCAAAGTTCTGCCCACAATAAAGCCCTTTATTTGATAGTTAAATGAGAGGGATGCTATGTGAAAAAAGTCATGCTGGATGGCGGATCTAGGGTTGACATTTGCCCTCTCTCAACTTTGCAAAGAATGGAAATTGGGACTGAGAGAATCAGGCCTAACAATGTTTGTATATGTGCTTTCAATGGCATCAAGAGAGACACAATAGGGAAGATTGACTTGATCTTGACTATCGGATCTGTGGATTTTGATGTGACATTCTAGGTCTTGGACATGGACACCTCCTACAAATTTCTCTTAGGAAGGCCTTGGATCCATACTGCAGGGGTTGTACCTTCTACTCTCCACCAAATGGTAAAATTTGATCACGAAGATCAGGAAATCGTGGTCCGTGGAGAGGACGAGCAATCAATTTATAGGGACCCGCCAGTCCCATGTCTCGAGGCTAGGGAAGGTAGAGAGCACATAATCTATGAAACTTTTGAGGTTGTGGTCGCAGATCAATGTGAGGAAGGGAGCCCGTGTCCTCAATCCTTTCTGTCAAATGCATCAATCATTATCTCTACTCAAATGATCAAGCACGGGTATAAGCCCGGGAAGGGGCTCGGGGTATCTTTGCAAGGTATCACAGAACCTATTACTTTAGCTACCAGCGAAAAGTTCTTCGGTGTGGGTTTTCACGCTACAAAAGCTGATGTGACATGGGAAAATGAACAAAGAAGCAATGGTTGGGTGTTGCCTCAGCCAGTCCCGTATCTCTACAAAACATTCGTCAAGCCCAGATACATGGAGGAATAATATGAGTCCTTCACAGCCGAGGAAATTGAGGACATATGTGGAGCTATGAGGTAGATGTTGTATGAGACTTACATGGTCCAGCCGAGAGAAGGCTCGAGCACTGCTGATGTGCAATATATGGTCCCCGACTCCAAGCTTCAGAATTGGAAGGCTACTCCGTTCACAGTCAGGCGGGAATCCCGGTAGTCCAGTCTTGCCACCTTTTCTGCATTCCGAGTTATTCCAGGGTGTAACTCGAATGTTTCTTTTAGTTTATTGTTTTTAAAATTTCAGTGTAAACCCTTCTATCTTCAAGTTCAATGAAATGAAATAAATATTTCATCGTCTTTGAATTTCTTTCTGTATTCTTTCTGATTTTTGTTACTTTTCTTATTTATTCCTTTCAGTTATAATAATGAGGACTTAAAAAACATGACATGCTTGTGCACTTCATGCCCAGCTCCTAATACGTTGTCTTATTGTGAAATAATGAATCAAGAACTAGAATATGATGAAGATGAGGCTTTTAGGGAAATAAATAAAGAACTGGAACAATTTGAGAATAAGCTAAGCCGAACTTAAATGAAACTGAGCCAGTCAATTTGGGTAGTTTAGAAGAAGTCCCAGAAACCATGATAAGCATTCACACAGATGAAAGAACTAGGGATGCATTGATCCAACTTTTTTTCGAATTCAAAGATGTGTTTGCATGGTCCTATGATGATATGCCAGGACTAAGTGTTGATTTAGTGGTGCACAAGTTGCCAACTTACCCCAATCATCCCCCTGTCCAGCAAAAATAGAGAAAGTTCAAAACTGATATCAGTGACAAGATCAAAGAAGAGGTCACCAAAGAGTTAAAAGCGGGTGTGATTTGAGTGCTCCGATACACCACGTGGTTGGCTAATGTGGTTCCAGTACAAAGAAAGATGGGAAAACCTGGGTGTGTGTTGACTATCGGGATCTAAACAAAGTAAGTCCCAAAGACAACTTCCCTTTTCTAAACATCCAGATCCTTGTTGACAACTGTGCCAAACATGAGATGCAATTTTTCGTGGATTGTTATGCTGGATATCATCAGGTTTTTATGGATGAAGACGACACGGAAAACACAGCCTTCACCACATCGTGGGGCACCTATTGTTATAGGGTCATGCCTTTTGGTTTGAAGAATGCCGGGGCAACTTACATGAGAGCTATGACTGCCATCTTTCATGACATGATGCACCAAGAAATCGAGGTATATGTGGACGATGTGATCATTAAATCAAGAACACAGGATGACCATGTTTGGGATCTGAGAAAGTTCTTTGATCGTCTGCGTAAGTATGATTTGAAGTTAAATCCCGCTAAATGTGCATTTGGAGTTCCGTCTAGGAAACTTTTGGGTTTATAGTTAGTCGGAGAGGCATCGAGTTAGATCCAACAAAGATAAAGTCTATTCGGGATTTTCCTCTTTCGAGAACCAAGAAAGAGGTTATGAGTCTATTAGGAAGGTTGAACTACATCAGCCAGTTCATTGCTTAGTTGACTTCCACATGTGAGACCATATTTAAGCTATTGAAGAAAGATGCGGCGATTAGATGGACAGATGAATGTTAGGAAGCTTTCGACAAAATCAAAGAATATCTGTCGAATCCGCCAGACTTGGTCTCGCCTGAACCTGGAAGGACTTTGTTTTTGTAACTGACAGTTTTGGAGAATTCCTTTGGATGTGTTCTCGGGCAACATGATGTGACCGGGAAGAAAGAACATGCAATATACTATCTGAGCAAGAAGTTCACTAGTTACGAAGCCAAATACACTTTGTTGGAAAGGACTTGCTGTGCCCTAACTTGGGTCGCTCAGAAGCTTAGGCATTACCTGTTGGACTACACCACTTATCTCATCACCGGGTTGGATCCTTTGAAGTACATATTCCAAAAACCGATGACCATAGGGAGGTTAGCAAAATGGCAAATCCTACTCACCAAGTTTTACATAGTCTATGTCACCCGCACGACAATGAAAGCTCAAGCTTTAGCAGATCACTTAGCGGAAAATTCTGTTGATGATGAATATCAGCCTTTGAGTACTTATTTTCCGGACGAGGATGTAAATGCAGCTGAGGTAATTTCATAAGATACCAATGCTTGGAAAATGTTCTTCGATGGAGCTGTGAACGCAAAAGGTGTCGGGATTGGGGCAATCTTGATCTCACCCACTGGTCAGCACTATCTGGCCACAACCCGGCTTAGGTTTTTATACACAAACAACACGGCCGAGTATGAAGCTTGCATTATGGGCATGAACATGGAAATCAACCAAGAGATGGAAGAATTGTTAATCATGGGAGATTCAGATTTGATTATCCAACAAGCTCAGGGTGAATGGGAAACTCGGGATGTCAAGCTTATTCCATACAGGCAACATGTGGAAGATCTTAACAAGTGGTTCAAGTCAGTCGAGTTCAGGTACATTCCTCGATTTCACAATGAGTTGGCTGATGCACTCGCTACTTTGGCCTCGATGTTGCCATATCCAGGCAATGTCCACATTGACCCGTACGAAATCCAAATCCGAGAAAGGAATGGTTATTGTAATACAGTTGAGGTGGAACCAAATGTTCAGCCACGGTATCACGATATCAAGAGATTTTTGAAAATAAATGAATATCCTGAGCAAGCCAATGGAGACCAAAAGGGAACCATTAGAAGGCTTCCTAGTGGTTTCTTCTTGAGCGGAGAGGTCTTGCTCCAGCTAGGCCGATACCAAACTCTCCCTCATGATGAAGATTTGAGTCAACAAGTCATTGAACTAGGTCCAAAAGCTGCATTTCCGGAAGAAAGAGTTCGCCAGATTTGGCATCAGTGTAGGTTCTTGGAGGCACAGACTCGGGTACAGGATTTAGCCAAAGGCGAATTAGAGCCTAGTTATACAGCCTAGTATGGTAAAAGGTTTCAAGTCCATCAAGAGCCTGAACGGCCCGCCAAAAGGCCCAATGTCCAACAGTTCACAGATGGAGCCAAAGAACAATGTGATTGGTTGGAAAAAGAGACAAGCTATAGGGCCAAGATAAGGAAATAAGAGGGGCAAATCAGAGATCTAAAATTTGATAGTAGTGTACAAGTTGCTGCTGATGAAGGGGAGAAGAAAAAGTTGGCCCAAGAAAACAAAGCCCTTCGAGCCCAGATCCAAAAAATAAAGATAGCTACTGAGAATCAGGAAAGAAGCCAAACAGATGAAAGACTCATAAATGGTCTTAGGAGGAAAATATCTGAGTACGAGGATGGTATCACAAAAGTAAGGAAGAAATTTCAAAAATTAGTATAGCGTTATAGGAAAATACACAAAATCAAAGGTGTAGGTATAAGGAGATCATATAGAATCACCATAAATTGTGTGAGCAATCAATAAAACAAATGGTCAGACCTATAAATAACACGGTTTTGGACAGAATCAAAGAAACCTTAAGAACAAATCAAAATGAGAAGCACAAGAGCATATAGAACACACATAAAGCCCAGAATGTTCATGATAGTCATGCAAACACACCGCAAACAAATTCAAACTTCGAATCGAACCCAAAAGTATTAGGGTTTCTTTACAAAAATGAATCGAGCCAAAAGGAAAGACTCAGATAATGTTTAAACATGCTAAAATTCACAATAATCAGAAAGAAATCATTTTTTGCAAAATGGTTTTGAAACCCTAGTTTAAAAAATAAAGAAACTGTTTGAAATCGGAGAAACATTTGAGGAAAACAAGTGAAAACCTTGAGAAACCCATAGATCCATCACAGATCTAAAAAGATCAGAAGGTTTATAACTAGGTTTTTTTTCCAGAAAATAGCAGAGACGAAGAAAAAAGTCGGTTAAAATCCATGGATACATCTAGATCGAAGACAGATCTTAAAGAAAAGTAAAGATCTCAAGAGCTAGGGCTTTAGAGAACCCGAAGAAGGATGAGAGAACATTAGATCATAACCGGTTTTAGCCGGAAAAGCCATGGATCTGACTCGAACGACTATGGATGGCTGGAAAAAGACCATGGATACAAGTTGAGCGAGGTATGGACTAGTTCTCTTCGAGATCTTCCTATGAAATCACGAAAACAAGCAACCAGGAGACATAAGAGACTGGTATACGTCTCAAACAGTCATGAGAGTCCATTGATTGAGTGAGAATCGAAGGGGATTAGGGTTAGTTTAGGTGGCAGCGGCTAGGGTTAGCTTTAGGTTTCAGAGAGAATTGGAGAGGAAATGGGATTCAAGGGCGGCGGGTTGGTAGGAAATGAATTAGGTTAGGGGGTCATTTGTGTTTGAAAATGGTAAGGGGAAAGGGGACCGTTGATCTGAATGATCAACGACCAAGATCGACTGGGGTAGGTGGGGATCCTGGTTTCGATAGGATTTAAAAGGGTGTGGGTCGGGTTTAAATCAAAACTGGGCTGGGGAATTGGGGTCCAATTTGGGTTAGATTTGAAAGCCAATTTGGCTATGTTTTCAATAGCCATTTTTTCCCTTTTCAATTTAAAAATAAAATAGTAAACAGTTTTTGAAAAATAAATTGAAAGTACTAAGGTGATTTATAATACCTAATTAACAATTAGAAATATAGGATATGATTTTATGCGTATAAAACACAATTAAACCTTAAAATAGCTAATATTGCAATTATGTGCAATTTAGATTTTAAAATACTAAATATAATTATAAAAATTAATTTAGCCATATTTTGGCATAAATATAGAAATACCATAGATGAATTATCAAAACAATGATTTTGGAAATAATTATGGAGGATTTTATGGATAGAAAGGGAGAAAATAAATCAATTTAAACCTTTAAAATTATGGAAAAAATAATAAAACACTTGGACATGCTTATATATGCTATTTTGAAGGTATTTTGCATATTGAAAATATATAGGAAAAAATTGGGTATCAACATTGAGGTGGGCTATGGGGTCCCCGTACCCATCAATCTTTTTGAACTTGGGGGTCTTGAAACCGATAAGATAATGAACATGTGGGAACATACATAAATCAGTGTAGGATACGCTCTTTTGGCCACTTAACCCTTGTATATTCTTAAGGCTTTGTTCCATGCTTCTCATTTTTCGAGTGATTTCCTCTTGCCCGGGATTCTTTGTAACTTTCTCTTGCCCCGCGGTAAACTCATACTGGGGTTGTTAAGGGTAAGAATTGGTGGTGAAATGGGCAGTGTCCGGTGGAAAAAATGGTACTTGAAAAGTAAAAGCAGATGGATCAAAACATGGCCCAGGCAAGGTTGGTTGTGTCGTAGTCGAAGCTGGTTGTGCAATGAATATGTTAGAAGCCACTCGCGAAATTGATGCCTGGGGGCGAACCTCAGAAGGTGTTCCGGCGAAGTGGGCTGACATGGTAGGGTATCCAAGTGGGGTGTTCGGGTAACTTATTGGGATGTTGGAAGTTCCACTTGCTCTGGGACGTAGCTCGGGGAAACCAGGTATGTCACTTGGCAGCTATCTACCGTTGGACCAAGCATCCCACATTTCCAACATGCGGAGGCGCAGTTCCCTATTCTCTTCAGTAGTCGCTGACTCTAAGATTGGTATAACCGATAACTGGCTATCCTCTGGGATGGGAATTGTTGGTGGATGACCTTTTTATAACATTTCGACACTTCCCTAGGATCTTGTAAAAGTAAGGGTACGAAGCCAGGTTACCACAAAACCAACCACCTTATAATAGAACCTATACTCAACTGTAGACACAACAAACCGGTTAGTTTGAGGCTTCCTATAGTTGTAACTTCTTATTTTTCATTTCTTATGCAATTCTATAACATGGTCTGTAATAATTTGTACACAAGTATTGGGGTGGCTAGTGAAAAGGGTTAGGGTAAATATGCATGCCATAATTTGTTAAGGGTAAAAGACATGTTATTAGGTTTATATTCCTAATTGTGCAATAGAAACCATGCTTAGGATTCATACGATGCATTAGAAAACATGTTCTTAGGACTTATGTCTCTTGCTTCAGCACCTCACTCATTGATCCATGCTCTATGTCTATGCATTTAGAAATCCTGCTCTTAGGGAAATTCTGCAATCCTGCCATGTGCATTTAGAAATCTTGCTCTGAGGAAATTCTGCAATCCTACCTTATTCATTTAGAAATCCTGCTTTTAGGAATTCTGCGTCATAAATTTTATACATGCAACTTAGACACCATGTTCTAGGATCTTATTTGCACTTGCATTCACACTTGGTGTAAATTGTTGATTATAAAAGAGGTAAAAAAACAGCTTTACACTTGATTATCCCGTTTAAAATAACCGGTAACAATCTCTGTACTTTGTTAGAACAACATGCTCTTAGGGTAAAATAAACTCCAAAATGTCTTTTAATAATTCTGAATAACTGTTGCATCTCGCTTTGCACCTCGACAAGCCTTAGGTAATGAGGACTACGAGGTAATTGACAAACTCCGGAATTCTCCCTCTTAGGTCTCACTCTTGTCTCTACTGATAAGCTCGAATGAGCATCAGAAAGTGCTGATAAAGACCTTCACTGAAGCCTACGTTCCGATTGAAACCACTATTGAGCAGCTGGAAAGGATGGTAGAAAGATTCTTCGAAGTCAACCAGATTTTATTTAGCAAGAATGACTTTCCCCCCCAAAGGTCTGCCAACAATAAAGCCCTTTATTTGATAGTTAAATAAGAGGGATACTATGTGAAAAGAGTCATGCTGGATGGCGGATCTAGGGTTGACATTTGCCCTCTCTCAACTTTGCAAAGAATGGAAATTGGGACTGAGAGAATCAGGCCTAACAATGTTTGTATATGTGCTTTCAATGGCATCAAGAGAGACACAATAGGGAAGATTGACTTGATCTTGACTATCGGATCTGTGGATTTTGATGTGACATTCTAGGTCTTGGACATGGACACCTCCTACAAATTTCTCTTAGGAAGGCCTTGGATCCATACTGCAGGGGCTGTACCTTCTACTCTCCACCAAATGGTAAAATTTGATCACGAAGATCAGGAAATCATGGTCCGTGGAGAGGACGAGCAATCAATTTATAGGGACCCGCCAGTCCCATGTCTCGAGGCTAGGGAAGGTAGAGAGCACATAATCTATCAAACTTTTGAGGTTGTGGTCGCAGTTCAATGTGAGGAAGTGAGCCCGTGTCCTCAATCCTTTCTGTCAAATGCATCAATCATTATCTCTACTCAAATGATCAAGCACGGGTATAAGCCCGGGAAGGGGCTCGGGGTATCTTTGCAAGGTATCACAGAACCTATTACTTTAGCTACCAGCGAAAAGTTCTTCGGTGTGTGTTTTCACGCTACAAAAGCTGATGTGACATGGGAAAATGAACAAAGAAGCAATGGTTGGGTGTTGCCTCAGCCAGTCCCGTATCTCTACAAAACATTCGTCAAGCCCAGATACATGGAGGAATAATATGAGTCCTTCACAGCCGAGGAAATTGAGGACATATGTGGATCTATGAGGTATATGTTGTATGAGACTCACATGGTCCAGCCGAGAGAAGGCTCGAGCACTGCTGATGTGCAATATATGGTCCCCGACTCCAAGCTTCAGAATTGGAAGGCTACTCCGTTCACAGTCAGGCGGGAATCCCGGTAGTCCAGTCTTGCCACCTTTTCTGCATTCCGAGTTATTCCAGGGTGTAACTCGAATGTTTTTTTTAGTTTATTGTTTTTAAAATTTCAGTGTAAACCCTTCTATCTTCAAGTTCAATGAAATGAAATAAATATTTCATCGTCTATGAATTTCTTTCTGTATTCTTTCTGATTTTTGTTACTTTTCTTATTTATTCCTTTCAGTTATAATAATGAGGACTTAAATAACATGACATGCTTGCGCACTTCATGCCCAGCTCCTAATACGTTGTCTTATTGTGAAATAATGAATCAAGAACTAGAATATGATGAAGATGAGGCTTTTAGGGAAATAAATAAAGAATTGGAACAATTTGAGAATAAGCTAAGCCGAACTTAAATGAAACTGAGCCAGTCAATTTGGGTAGTTTAGAAGAAGTCCCAGAAACCATGATAAGCATTCACATAGATGAAAGAACTAGGGATGCATTGATCCAACTTTTTTTTCGAATTCAAAGATGTGTTTGCATGGTCCTATGATGATATGCCAGGACTAAGTGTTGATTTAGTGGTGCACAAGTTGCCAACTTACCCCAATCATCCCCCTGTCCAGAAAAAATAGAGAAAGTTCAAAACTGATATCAGTGACAAGATCAAAGAAGAGGTCACCAAAAAGTTAAAAGCGGGTGTGATTTGAGTGCTCCGATACACCACGTGGTTGGCTAATGTGGTTCCAGTACCAAAGAAATATGGGAAAACCTGGGTGTGTGTTGACTATCGGGATCTAAACAAAGTAAGTCCCAAAGACAACTTCCCTTTTATAAACATCCAGATCCTTGTTGACAACTGTGCCAAACATGAGATGCAATTTTTCGTGGATTGTTATGCTGGATATCATCAGGTTTTTATGGATGAAGACGACGCGGAAAACACAGCCTTCACCACACCGTGGGGCACCTATTGTTATAGGGTCATGCCTTTTGGTTTGAAGAATGCCGAGACAACTTACATGAGAGCTATGACTGCCATCTTTCATGACATGATGCACCAAGAAATCGAGGTATATGTGGACGATGTGATCATTAAATCAAGAACACAGGATGACCATGTTTGGGATCTGAGAAAGTTCTTTGATCGTCTGCGTAAGTATGATTTGAAGTTAAATCCCGCTAAATGTGCATTTGGAGTTCCGTCTAGGAAACTTTTGGGTTTATAGTTAGTCGGAGAGGTATCGAGTTAGATCCAACAAAGATAAAGTCTATTCGGGATTTTCCTCTTTCGAGAACCAAGAAAGAGGTTATGAGTCTATTAGGAAGGTTGAACTACATCAGCCAGTTCATTGCTTAGTTGACTTCCAAATGTGAGACCATATTTAAGCTATTGAAGAAAGATGCGGCGATTAGATGGACAGATGAATGTTAGGAAGCTTTCGACAAAATCAAAGAATATCTATCGAATCCGCCAGACTTGGTCTCGCCTGAACCTGGAAGGACTTTGTTTTTGTAACTGACAGTTTTGGAGAATTCCTTTGGATGTGTTCTCGGGCAACATGATGTGACCGAGAAGAAAGAACAGGCAATATACTATCTGAGCAAGAAGTTCACTAGTTACGAAGCCAAATACACTTTGTTGGAAAGGACTTGCTGTGCCCTAACTTGGGTCGCTCAGAAGCTTAGGCATTACCTGTTGGACTACACCACTTATCTCATCACCGGGTTGGATCCTTTGAAGTACATATTCCAAAAACCGATGCCCATAGGGAGGTTAGCAAAATGGCAAATCCTACTCACCAAGTTTTACATAGTCTATGTCACCCGCACGACAATGAAAGCTCAAGCTTTAGCAGATCACTTAGCGGAAAATTCTGTTGATGATGAATATCAGCCTTTGAGTACTTATTTTCCGGACGAGGATGTAAATGCAGCTGAGGTAATTTCATAAGACACCAATGCTTGGAAAATGTTCTTCGATGGAGTTGTGAACGCAAAAGGTGTCGGGATTGGGGCAATCTTGATCTCACCCACTGGTCAGCACTATCTGGCCACAACCCGGCTTAGGTTTTTATACACAAACAACACGGCCGAGTATGAAGCTTGCATTATGGGCATGAACATGGAAATCAACCAAGAGATGGAAGAATTGTTAATCATGGGAGATTCAGATTTGATTATCCAACAAGCTCAGGGTGAATGGGAAACTCGGGATGTCAAGCTTATTCCATACAGGCAACATGTGGAAGATCTTAACAAGTGGTTCAAGTCAGTCGAGTTCAGGTACATTCCTCGATTTCACAATGAGTTGGTTGATGCACTCGCTACTTTGGCCTCGATGTTGCCATATCCAGGCAATGTCCACATTGACCCGTTGGAAATCCAAATCCGAGAAAGGAATGGTTATTGTAATACAGTTGAGGTGGAACCAAATGTTCAGCCACGGTATCACGATATCAAGAGATTTTTGAAAATAAATGAATATCCCGAGCAAGCCAATGGAGACCAAAAGGGAACCATTAGAAGGCTTCCTAGTGGTTTCTTCTTGAGCGGAGAGGTCTTGTACAAAGTGACTCCGGATCTAAACCTTATAAGATGCGTGGATGCCAAAGAGGTCGAAAGAATCATGAATGATGTGCACACGGGAGTGTGCGGTCCCCATATGAATGGATACGTCCTTGCAAAGAAAATCCTTTGAGCAGGCTATTACTAGATGACTATGGAAAAGGATTCCTTTAGTTTTGTCCGAATATATCATCAGTGTCAGGTGCACGGTGACCTGATTCATGCACCACCTTAGGAATTGCATCCTATGTCAGCACCGTGGTCGTTCGTTGCTTGGGGTATGGATGTCATTTGGCCAATAGAGCCAAAAGCTTCAAATGGGCATAGATTCATATTGGTTGCCATTGACTACTTCACAAAATGGGTTGAAGCAGTCACTCTCAAAGTCGTCAATAAGAAAGCATTGGTAGACTTCGTGCACTTCAACATCATCTGCCGTTTTTTGGTATTCCTAAAACTATCATTACGGACAATGCTACAAATCTGAATAGTCATTTGATGAGGGAGATATGCGAACAACTTAAGATCACGCATCAGAATTCTACCCCTTATCTGCCCAAAGCCAATGGTGTTGTTGAAGCAGCAAACAAGAACATCAAGAAGATTCTTATGAAGATGATCCAAAGTTCTAGACAATGGCATGAAAAGTTTTTGTTTGTATTATTGGGATATCGCACAACTGTGCGCACATCAGTTGGAGCAACACCCTATCTATTGGTTTATGGCACTGAAGCCGTAACACCCATAGAAGTTGAAATTACTTCTCTCCGAATCATTGTTGAAGCCGAGATTAAGGATAGTGAGTGGGTCAAGACCCATCTAGAACAGCTAACCCTGGTTGATGAAAAGCGGATGGCCTCAGTTTGCCACGGGCAGTTGTATCAACAAAGAATGGCCCGTGCCTACAACAAGAAAGTGCAGCCCAGGAATTTTGAAGTGGGGCAACTCGTTTTGAGACGTATTCTCCCACATCACAAGGAGGCAAAAAGAAAGTTCGCTCCAAACTAGAAGGGCCCATACATTATAAGAAAATTGTTGCCAAAAGGGTCATTGTGCCTGGGAGACATTGAAGGAAATGACTCTGAAACAACTGTCAATGCAGATGCGGTCAAGAGGTATTACGTTTAATCCTTCTATGATAGCAATATTGTCCGATCGGGATGACGAAGGCTTTCATTCTCGCTACCCCAAATACTTCAACCTTTTGCCAACCCGTCGAGCCGATGACCTTTCTTTAATCACCCTCTTTGGAACCCGAAAAGATTTGTAAAAATAAATAAATAAATAATAAAATCATCATCAAAAACAAAGTTTCCTTGAACTACGTTCGACTTGATTCCGAAAGGATACGTAGGCAGCCTCTCTCTAGGGTTCAGTCACACCAAAATAAAAATCCAAATTCCCCCAAAAGTGAAACTTGGGCAGATGTTATAATGGTTCGGCGATGATCCCGCCTGAATTGTTCCAAAGTTGTAATTTGATCCAATTTCTTTTTTCCCCAAAACCCTGTTCAAGTCCTTTCGATCAATCGGTGAGAATGTTCAAGGATCGGAGAACGCAACTATTGGATCCGATACAATAAAAATGAGAGAAATAAAATGGGAGTCTTGTTGGCGAAAATCCACAAGGGCACCGTAAGGCGATGGTGAGCAGAGAAACTGAAAATGAGAGAGTCTTGTTAGTGAAAACTCGCAAAGAGCACTATAAGGCAATGGTAAGAAGAGAAATGAGAGAGGTCAATTGATGAAAACCCGCAAAGGGCGCCATTGATCAAAAATAAGGAATTCCCTGCAACCATCGGCACTGATAAAGTCATGGAAAGGTTTCTCGGTTTCAAGACACGAGTTATGGTGGGTTTATGAGAGATTGGATGGTCGCACAGATTGGGTATCCAGTCCAAGAAGCATGTCATGTCTATTGAAGTGTGCATGCACTCCAGATAAGTCCCTCTTTCTTCTTCCTCGAAAGGTACACTTCTTGTTAAATTCATTATCTTGTCCTTTGTTTACTTTTCTTTGAATCCCTTTCGGTTTAATCCTTCTCCGAAACTAATACAAAGAAAATATGGCAAGATTTGTTTTATAGGGTTCTGCTTAACAAAAGCTAAATTTAAGGAAAAACATCCGGCCTCAGTAGGTGCATCAAGTCGATCTCGACTGGCCATGATGGCCGATGCTACAGAGTCAAAATTATTGAAAAAGAAAGAAATCCAAAGTCAAGTGCTCACAAAGGCAAAATAAGATTAAAGGGCCAAAGCCCCACACGGGTGAATCATCATGTGAAATTTTGAAAAGTCAAGATCCCTGTGTTTTAGAAAAGAGATCAATCTCAAGAAAGCCAGCAAGCAATAGATGTTTTCATCGAAAGAGTTGGGGCGAGATCAAAACAATCAAGGCCACAAAAACCAACCACCATTTCAAACTAACAATTGTTCTTTGTTTGAAAACATGAAACAGGTACAATCCAAAGCAACCTTGCAAGAAGCAGGTGCAACCAAAAGAAATTGCGCAACAGCTAGAAACAATTATGCAACAATAATCAATCCAAAAGGAAGTCTCTTCCAAATTCTTTCCTGCATTCTTACTCATTTTGCATAAATAAAAAAAGAGAAGAAAATTCAAAAAATGGTAGCCTAGGGTCCCCAATCTCTAGTTACGTTTTTCCCAACATAGGGTCTCCATTCCCTAGTTAAATTTACTTTAGATATAGGTTCTCCACTCCCTAGTTAAATTTACTTTAGACATAGGGTCTCCACTCCCTAGTCTGCTTTTCCAACATAGGGTCTTCACTCCCTAGTTAAATTTACTTTAGACATAGGGTCTCCACTCCCTAGTCGCCTTTATAGCATAGGGTCTTCACTCCCTAGTTGAATTTATTTTAGACATAGGGTCTCCACTCTCTAGTCGCCTTTATAGCATAGGGTCTCCACTCCCTAGTCGTTTTTCCAACATAGGGTCTCCACTCCCTAGTTGAATGTACTTTAGACATATGGTCTCCACTCCCTAGTCGTTTTTCCAACATAGGGTCTCTAGTCCCTAGTTGAATGTACTTTAGACATAGGGTCTCCACTCCCTAGTATGCTTTTCCAACATAGGGTCTCCACTCCATAGTTGAATTTACTTTAGACATAGCGTCTCCACTCCCTATTCACTTTTCCAACATAGGGTCTCCAATCCCTAGTTGGCTTTATTTTAGACATAGGGTCTCCACTCCCTAGTCTGCTTTTCCAACATAGGGTCTCCACTCCCTAGTTAAATTTATTTTAGACATAGAGTCTTCACTCCCTAGTCTGCTTTTCCAAAATAGGGTCTCCACTCCCTAATTGAATTTACTTTAGACATAGGGTCTCCACTTCCTAATCTTCTTTTCCGACATAGGGTCTCCACTCCCTAGTTGAATTTCTTTTATACATAGGGTCTTCACTCCGTAGTCTGTCTTTCCAACATAGAGTCTTCACTCCCTAGTTGAATTTACTTTAGACATAGGGTCTCCACTCCCTAATGACTTTTCCAACATAGGGTCTCCACTCCGTAGTTGAATTTATTTTAAACATAGGGTCTCCACTCCCTAGTCTGCTTTTCCGACATAGGGTCTCAACTCCCTAGTTGAATTTATTTTAGAGATAGGATCTTCACTCCCTAGTAGGCTTTTCCAACATAGGGTCTCCACTCCCTTGTTGAATTTACTTTAGACATAGGGTCTCCACTCCCTAGTCTGCCTTTCCAACATAGGATCTTCACTCCCTAGTTGAATTTACTTTAGACATAGGGTATCCACTCCCTAGTTTGCCTTTCCAACATAGGGTTTCCACTCCCTAGTTGATTTTATTTTAGACATGAGGTCTCCACTCCCTAGTTTGCTTTTCCAACATAGGGTTTTCACTCCCTAGTTGATTTTACTTTAGATATAGGGTCTTCACTCCCTAGTCTCTTTTCCAACATAGGGTCTCCACTCCCTGGTTGATTTCATTTTAGATATAGGGCCCCACTCCTAATCTATTTTTCCCAAGGATACACAATCTTGATTTTAACTCACGAAATTTTCCCAGTGAAAACTGGGCAAGAAAATTTCATTGTTTGTTTGCTTTGGGGCCCGAACAGGTTTTTCACTGTGAGGCACAAGGTTTGAGATGACCAAAAGAAGAAGTCTCAACCCTAATAAAAGAAAGGAAGAACAAGAAAAGAAGTTGAACTCCAAGTATAGAAGTGGAGAAAAGGTGCGGACTGCCCAAGATATGATTGAAGTCACAAGTTTTGCATGTCTCGCCTTGATCCGAGAAGCTGAAGAAGAATGATCCAGCGGTTGCAACTAACAAGCATCAAGATTCAGATCAGAGCCTGCAGGAAGAACCATCCATAACTCAAGATCAAGATTTAGAAGGTTTATAGATAGGAATCTTGTAACTCGTAGTTGATAGGCTTAGCTTGTTTTAGCTTTTCATCTTTCACTTTGGTATAATAAGGAGCTCAACAAGCAGAAACAATAGCAACATCAGTGAAATCACAGTTTTCCGATAGTCCCAGCTACCAAAATATCCAGAACTACACTACCTTATTCCTTTATAGCCAAGGATTTGTAGTCAACCTCCGAAGCAAGGTTCAGTCAGAATTTTTCAAAAGATGCTTCTTATGGAGTTTCAAACGGGCAAAAATCACTCGTATTTGCTCATTTTATCTTTTTCCGAAAGCCCTTTGTGTTATTGAGCTAAGAGGGGCAGCTGTGAGCATGTGATTTTTGCCCTATATGAAATAATCCAATAAAATCCAAGAAAATAGACTTTTTCCAATTAATTGCCTCTTTATAAGAATTTTTGTAGAATTTTATTAATTGTTTGAATTTTTGTGCACGTTTAATTCTTATTAAAATCATGAAAATGCCAAAATACCATGCATTGCATTTACGTTTATTTTTACATTTTTTAGAATTAATTAGTAATTATTTGTTTTATTAAAAAATAAAAATCACAAAAAATAGCTCATTCTACACCTTTTAATTTTTGGATTATTGATTTGTCTCTTTTTATTTAGGATTAAGTGATTTTTATAATTGTTGTAATTAGGTAATTAGTTTAATTTTGCAATTAAGATTGATTTAGGATTTTAAATTAAATAAGGAGTTATTGAAAAGGGGTTTAAATTTATAATTTTGGGCTGATTTCAAGCCAAAAAACCCGTCCCAAACACCTCCCAAAACCAGGCCCAAAATTGCCTTACCCAGTCCATCCCCTTTCATAGCCAAACGACGTCGTATCTATTAACTTTGATCTCAGCCGTTGATCACATAGGATCTAACAGCTGGGAATTGGATGATCACTAACTAAATGACTGTCCGAAACTCTTCCCCCCCCCCCATTCCAATCCCTCTCACTTCATCTCTAACACCCAAACCTTAAGAACCCTACCTGCCCTAATTTCCTCCGCCGTCTCCGCCATCAACCACCCGCCGGAAATCTCCTCACTGTGGTTCCGGTGCCCCAAACAGCACCAATTTAACACCCCAGAACCCCCATCATCTCCTCGTTCCAAATCTCTAACTCGTTTCTTTCAAATCATCACCAAAATTCTCGAATTTCAAATCCGAGTTTCATGCCCAAAAACCCTAACTTTTGCAAATCAACCCAAAACTACACTATGAAACCTCCTCCTCCTCCTCTTCCCAAATATCCCTTTGGTTCCCCTCGAATCACCCTTAATCTTGTCGAATATTAAATCTAAGATTCCAATAAAAACCTAGTTTTCCTTTATTCTTTTCTCGCTTAGTATTTGGAGTCTGTGAATCCAAACGTCCATTAATTGATTATTCTTGTTAAGAACCGCCAATTAATGGCTGTATAAGTTCACGAGTGTTTCATTCAGGATGGTTCATCAACGGGTCCGGTCCAAAATAACCTTAGGCAATTCTTTTTTCGTTTTTTGTTGTTTGTTTTGTTTGTTTTCTTTCTTTCTTTTCTTCTTTCTGTACTACTTTTTTTCACTTGTTTCTTCCTTTTAGCATATATGATTTAGATAGTGACAGTGTTCCCTTCAATTGGCATTGTCAACTTGTTTTTTAAAGCATGCTGAATCTTGCAATTCATCTAAAAATTAATTTTGCATAGGTTTAGACCTAATTAGGGTTTTGGTGAATTGATTATTCTATCGTTGCTTTGTTTAAATGTTCCTCTCCCATGTTCTGCAATTAGATTTCACGCATTAATTGAGTTAATTTATCTGTTTTGATTCATATTCATGATTAGTTCAACTTCTAGGATTTCTTTATGCTTTTCTGATAATTGTTAATTTGATTACTGTAATTAATTAGATAAAGCACCTTTTGTTAGTAATTAGGTTAATTTTAGTTCAATTGCATCATCTCTTATTTTTTATTTCTGTTGACATCTTTTAATTTGCATTTTTGGATTTGTTGATAGACTTTTGTTCTTGTTTGCCCTAGTCTGTAAATCATTAAGACTTATAGGTACCTAATTGAATTAAAGAAACTTAGTATAAGTTTTCAAAAAATATCTAAGGAAAAGAACTTTCTAGAAAGGGTACAACTAGTTTAGTTATTATAAAAAGATGCTGAAATATAAGATAAAAAGGGACAGTTGTACGAGCGCTGTAAAAAAAAATAGTACTATATTTTGATATAGGATAAGGAATATTCCAAAAGAATATCTATCCTAGGCAGCTTATATATAGATAATATTCCTCAAAACAAGGCAGATTGGAAAAATTCTAAGAAATACACTCTAAAAGTTCAGTTGTCTTATTTTCCTTTGATTCTTAGTAAATATTGAAGAACTTCCTTTGATGATGTCTGGTTTTCATCAATAAAAATGGTTTGAAGTTAAAAATTCTTCTTCTGGGATCTATTGGGTTGATGTTGATTGCTGTGTTTGGTTGCTGAAGCTTCTTGGTTCTTTTCTCCTTGACCTTTATTTGTTCATTTCTCTGTTTATGTTTTCAATTTCAAGGTATGTAATAATGTCTATCCTAAATAGAATTAATTTTGAGTTTAAAATTTGTGTTTGAAACCTGTTTTTCATTTGGCTGAACTTTGCTTTTAGTTTTAGAATCCTTGACTTTGTGAATTTGAGGTTGATTAATGTCTATAAACCCTGTGTTGATATCACCTTAAATGGTTGTTGCATTTGATCATGAAATCTGAAATAATTATGCTGTATATGTCAATGTTTAATGGTTGAATCAGTATGTCTACATACTATGAAACTATGTTCAAAACTCCCCTTTTGAAAGAAGCACTAAAGGAAATGAATCTGACCCTTTAAATGGTCAGATTCACTCCTTAATAGTGCATGGATTCTTAACTTATCTAGCATACGTCTAAGTTTGTTTCCCTTCCCCCTCTTTTCTTCTTTACTAAGATGAGAACTTATAGTAGTATCATGGTTTAGGAAGTCTTTGTTCGTTTGTAAGGCTGATCTTAAAACATGGTTAGACTCTTGAACAACATTGCTCTTCCTATTACTCATTCTTGCATTAGGTTATTTAAGATTGATTTGATAATACTGTAGGTCCTTACATTTGAAGACATTTTTGTGAGTCTGACCTTTTCACATGGTCATATCAATGAAAGTCTAGGCTGAAACAAAAGCCTGGTGAGCAGTAAGAAGCTTCAGAGTTGGAATTAAAATGCTAGCCTGCAAGAAACAACTCTATAGCTAATTTCTTGCAGGTTGAAGTTGTCTTTTTTTTGAAAGATTTTGTAATAGCCGGGAGACTCCAAATTAGAAAGGAAATTGGTTTTTTGCCGAAACATTTTTCTAGATATATAATTGTATTTCAAAAAGTTATGTAAATTCACGGACTTTTAGCAGAGGAAATAGACTGTTACAATGATTCTTAAATTCAGTTTTCGTTTAACTTATGTATAGGGTTATAGCAGTTGAACTCTTTTTTTAATGGACATTATTATTGTGTTGTGTAATATTTTAGCATGAATTGGGCCAGACTCGCAGTGAGGTCCGACGTTGGGACTCATTTGAGCAAGTCTGGGCCCAAGCAAATGGGCCTGGGCGTTGAATCCTGTAGAGTGACTTCAAATGTAAAATTTTCCTTTTAATAATTACAATATAAAACATGTTATTATGTCCTGCTTAGTTATGTGTTTAATTGTTAACTAGTACTGTTGTTTGATCCTTACTGATTTTATTTAACAAGCAATTGGTATAATTATGTATGAATAGGCAGATTTGGTTAATTAAAAAGGTTGGATAGGCCCCGACAGAAAAACGTAGTAACTGGGCCCGCCTGATAATGACCCAATGTGGGCAAGAACTCGATTAAAATTCCAACAAATGCAAGAGCTTTTGAGCTCCTTCTCTGCTGGGCCAAGCTTTAAGCCCAAAATGCAGTTTTTTTAGAGCTGAACTTTTTGTTTACCGTGAAAATGGTAACGACAATTAAATTTTTAAATGGGATTATAAAAATACGTGATCTATTTTTATGCTAGTTGTTATAGAAAATGGTGTTAAGGATATGAAGTTTAACGATAAAATACAAGCTAAAACGGGGCAGTAATCAAACCGAGGGGCTTGCTGCCCTGGCTTCGGACTTGTCGATGGAGGACCTCGAGGTCGATATCTTGGCTCGATCTTGAGCTATTGGGGGTTGTTGAGAGTGGTTTAATAGTTGAGATGCGATCAAGCAATGCTCATTATTGCCAATACCAAACAATAAATGAAGAACAAGTATGGAGGTAATAAAAGCTAAGAAAGACCTCGAGCTAATAAGAACGAGCAAGTTAGAGAGAAAAGAGAGAGAGAGAGAGAGAGATATTATTGATCTAGTGGAGAATAGTTAGAGCAACATAAGCCCCTTACAAAGTAGTGTGGGTTCCCTTTATATAGGAGGGGAACCCGGATATAGTACAACAAACGTCAATTATAAAATATGGAGATGGGACGGTTTAGACGTGACGCTTTGGCATAGGCCCTGGATAGGCCGGCCCTGTCAGACTTAGCCGTCTGCCTTGGTAACTTCCCCTTCTGATTTAGCCCCGACCTTTGTCTTCTTTAAGTCGGGCCCGGACGAGTCCCGAGGGAAGGGACTCGATCACGACTCCACGTCCTCGGGGTCTCGAGGTATTCTTTCGAAGTGGTTTGATAGCGAGAAATTAAGTCCTCTAATTTTGCCGCATATAGATAGTCTCCACGTTTCCCAGAACGGAGCGACGAGAAATCATTCTGACACCTGACTCTATGAGCTTCTTCCGGTAACGTCATACCATTGATGCAACCTGTGGCGCGAGCTTTTGCGGCAATCGGGGTGTCCCATGGACTTGTGTATTTGACATCATTTAATGCACTATCGATTCCCGTTCCCCAAGATAAATGCTCCACCATATGTTCGGTTCTTCAAGAACGGAGTAATTGCGTTCACCAGTCAATCTCCCAAAGCCTCGATAACCATGTCGTTACCCCCTATAAATGGGGGTGCCTTGGCGTTGTTTTTTCTATCCAAGTACCTTCGTCGACTCATCTTCCCATTTCTTCTTATCATTTTCCTCTATCCTTGATCATTATGTTTGGGGCTTATGGCTTCAAGGCCGTTAAGCAGAGCTCCTGTAGGCTGTGTTGTGGCCTCTTGTCAGAACTTCTCTTTGTTGAGCATAACCATGTCGTCCTGTTGCTGCTATGGTTGCTGTTACATCTGTTGTTGCTGCCCTTGTTTCCTTGAGATGATGACATACGGGGGTCAACTTTCCTTGCTCATAAAAAGCTCTTCATATTATATACCACTGCTCAAAAGGCGACTCGGATTATACACTGCTGCTCACATTCGTACTCCAGCTCGACGTGGTGCTCTGCCTTGAGCCAGTAGCTTGCACGGCTAGGTGTTCCAAGAAGTGGACTCTAAGTAGCCGTGCAAGCGGGACCGAGGCTCGCTCGGTCTACTATCTCTCCGAGGTTCTCTTTGCCAGCGAGGGTCTTCAACCTTCGGAAAGCTACGGCATTTTTTCATCCCTCCTTGCTTCTCGCCCTATCCTTTGGGGATATCAGTGTGGAAGGCCGGGATAAGGTTTCTGAGGATGCATGCCCGGAGACGCTTGTTGCATAAGGTGGACCTTCAAAGGTAGACTAGTCTCTAGGCTTTTATCTCGCGTGTGCGCCCTTTTGTTTCTTCCTTTATGCGCAAAAACCCCTTGCGGGCTTTTGTAATTGCATGTAAGGACCCCTCGAGGGCTGTTTTACATGGATATTTATGACTATAAAGATACTTCCTTAATTTCTGCTTTCGATTCTTGCCCTATTATTGTATGCTCTCGTGCCCTATGAGGCCTTTGAATGTTTTCCTTTGTTGTTGACCGCTGATATCTAACTCGGATGCGAGCATTCTTTCCGATCCTCTGCTGATTGACATGGCTCTTTTCTGAGTGCATCATCAAACCTCAGACCAAGCATGAATTGATCTGATAGGCTTAGGCTGTCGGGCCCTCCGAGTTTCATGGAGATAGTACACTGAGTTTTGTAGCTTTCGAGAGTGGTATCTTGAGTGAAGGTCAGCTTCGGGTACCTGGGGGTCTGCTTTGAACTTGATGCAGATAGCCTTTTAAAGCGTAGTGGATAGGCTTCAGTTGAGGGGTTGCCTATGCTTAGGCGATGCCTCAAGCCCTCCCAGAGCCTTCATGATCAGAGCTCTCGCGTGATTACTCTTCGTTTTAGAAAGAAAAACCATGAGATCGGGTACCGCCTCGAGTTCTATGATGGCGTTGAAGGCTTTCCGAAGCCTGACTTCTTTTTTGGCGGAGATCCTCAAGGTCGGGCACTAACTCGAGACTAGAGACGATACAGTTGACTCCTTAAGGCCTAACTTCTTGTCGATGGAAGCCTCTGGGGTCGAGTACCACCCCGGGATTTGTACCGAGGCCGTTGGCCTCCCGGGGCTTTACTCTAGATAGGCGAATCGTTGTTGTTTCCAATATGTGTGGGTGGCTTTTGCTTCTTTCGGAGATCTCATTATTTTGGATAACTATCCCTCCGCCTTGGCATCAGGTCCTTCGTCTCTTCAGGCGTAAAAAGCATTGGCACACGTCCTTGCTTTAGTCTGTCAATTCTTCCATAGTCATGGCACCTACTTCGGGGCCAGTCCAGCAGAGAGGGGAGAGTTCCACTCCCAGTGTTCAGGATCCGCGGAAGTTTACTCTAGAGATGGTGAGGAGATACTGTGGATGCAGCGAGTGGATAACGCCGCGGGTGTTTTCCCCGGAGGAGAGTATCACGGACTCTGCTGACGGATTCTTGAGCGTATACCTATATCCTTTCACATTTGGCCCCCTTAATAGGGTCGTGCTTTATTTCTGCTTGAAGTATCGGGTTACTTTGGCACAGATACATCCGTTGTTTTGGCGAGTGGTGCTGATGATGAGGTTCTTTGCAGAGAAGGATGGGCTTGAATTCACGCTCAGCCACCTCGTCAGGCTATACCGACCCTTTTATTACCAAGGCCTGTTAACCTTGCGGTGTCGTTCGTCCACGCCTTCGTTGTCGATGATGAAGAATATGGGGATCAAGTGTGGGTCAGTCGATTAGTCCGGGTCCGGATGGCTGACATTATCCCCGTGGAGCTCATGCCATTTCCTGAGGGATGGAATTATGCACGTGAGTGGAGTGCTTTGTGCTTCCTTAAATTTGCCTATAGTGAAAACCAGTTGAGTAATTGTGTCCCCTTCCTTTTTGCAGCAACTTCATGGATGTCGGGTGAACTTCTTGATCTGCCCGGCTTAGTTTGGAAGTTGGCGACCCATTCGACTTGCGATGAGCGTCGGTGGCGAGCTATGTCCCGTGACAGATGGGAAGTGAAATACCAGGGTATGCACGTACACTACTCCTGCCTTGATCTTCATATATTTGAGATGACATTTTCCTCTTTCTTTTGTATCGGCTTTGCCGTTGTAGGTATCGGGCGGTTCCTCGAGGTGAGGTTGTGCTCTTACGGAGAGGGGAAGGAATTGTTGGCCTCTGAGCTAAGGGACGATGGCGATAAACGGGATTTGCTCCAGTAGTGTGGTGGAGCTTTTAATGGGGCTCAACGGGCCCGTGTCTTTGAGGAGAGGACGTCGTCTAAGCCTGCTATTCCCAGAGTGTTCAATTCTAGAACAGTGATTCCTCTGAGTGAATATGCTTTGTCCGAGGTTGGTTCTCCCGGGGCCGAAGGGGCAGGACCAACAAGAGTGTGCTCCTCTTTCGAGGAAGTCTGCCGTCTTCACTTCGTGGTGTGTTTCAGCGCAGTCCTTCTGTATTTTGCATCTTCCTTTATTTATCGAGCTTTTATTTTGCAGACCTTTGATAGGCTTAGGTCTGAGCTGCTCCGTCATGGGGCTTGGCTTTGGAAAGCTCTGGATGAGGGTGAGTCCTTTAGGTTCCTTAGCGAGGAGAAGGAGGCTGATTTGATTTACTAGTGATATGAGGCGTATCAGAGCTTGAATTTCGAGAGCTATTTGATGGAGCAGGTAACCTTTTGTAGCATGTGTTTCGCTCTTTTTGTCCCTTAAGGTTAATCCCTTTGCCTATCTTAGCTGCAGAAAAAGACGGAGGCTTCGGAGTACCTTAAGGGAGAAGCCGACCGTGTCAGGAATGCTTGCGGTTAATTGAGGGTTCGGGTGCAGGCTCAAGCTTTAGAAGAGAAGGGCGCCTTGGCCAAGGTTCCCACCTTCGAGGCCCAACTCCGCTTGGCTTGTGACAATGCTACAGTTCAAGCGGATATGATCGTGAAGCTCGAGTCCGATCTCTCGAAGGTCAGGGCTGAGATAATCGATGCCCGGGCTGAAGTAGCATTAAGTTGAACCAAGGCTGATCAGGAGATAGCGATTAATATGAAGGATGTTATTGATGCCTAAGCCGAGTTGAAGCGGGCCCTTGATAGTGAGAAGAGGATCGAGGAATATGTTCGCTGCAGATCTCGAAGAGAGGTACTCGAAGAGATTGGTGCTAGGGGCTTCGTTCTCTCGGAGGAGTTGGCTAGAGCAAGGGCGGACGAGTGCGATGCTCGGTCACTTCTTGTTCACATCATGGAGAGCGAATTTGGGGCTGGCAGGCTGTAGCCTTTTGGAGCAGAGCGTAGATTTTGCCGCTTTTTCGTTTTGTATTTGATATTTGCAGGACATGTTTGTAAATGGATAACACGCCTTTTGCATATGTAAATAAGAGAAAACTTGAAGCTTTATCTCTTTTGTATCTCTTTCTGCATTGCTTTCGGCCAGGCGGGCTGGTTTTGGTGTCCGACGGGAGCCCGGTGGATCTAGAGCTCACTTATATAGGCCTGGAGGCTTTTAAGTGCGATTTTTTATGCGAGTAGGCATCAGGGCGTTTGTGCTTTACCTAGCTATTTAGGCCTAGTCTCCGAGTTGGGACCTGATTCGAGCTTACCTGACCTCCAATCTCCCGCGCTTGCATAGGCGGATGATGATTGTCCTTATTCCTTGCCCTTAGGCATTTGTGTTTCAACTATTTCGGGTCCAGTCTCTAAATCACGTTGCGTCTCGAGCTTTAATTGACCCTCATGTTTTTTCGTGCCTGCATGGGCGAATGACATTGGCTCTTGTGCTTCAGGTTGAAGCGACCTTCTAAGTGTGTGGCCCGGAGGCTTGTTCGGCTGGCTATAATGGCACTTACGCCATGCCATTAGGCATGTGTAGTTAACTATTTTGGAGTCGGTCTCCGAATATGGTTACGACTCGAGCTCATTTTAATCCTCAAATTTTCAATTTTCAAGCTGGCGACAGTGGCTCTTACGCTGCTTGGTCTTTGAGACCTTTTAGTGTGCAGCCCGGAGGCTTGTTTGGCTGGCGAAAATGACTCTTACGCTTTTTCCCGTGGGCATTTTGTAGGCTTCTTTTTCCTCTCGTTAAGGTCTTTTTGAAATAATTTTGCTTGACCCGTCATCGGTTCGGGAAGAACCTCTATTTCAAGTCGTTAGCGGCGATCTTCGAGCACTTTTGAAGGTTCTTAGCTCGTAGGCTGAGTAGCCCGAAGCCTCGTGTTTTAGAGTTGACATGGTCGAAGCTCGTTTTCCTGTTTGAGGGAAGCCTGTTTTAACCGGTTTTTTTAGAAGTATATTCAAAGTAATGGCCTGTGATTTTGTAAGTGACAGTCAGGCATCCCCGAGGCGCGTTAGTTTGGCGGGATTTCCCCTTGTCGCATATTGCTTCCTGCCTAAGGTTTTAATTCTATCCCTTATATGGAATTTCATCCTTTTGGCAAAGTGGGGGCGGCCTTGTCCTTGGGCGATACGCCTGTGGTCATCTGGGTAAGGCGTCTGTGCCTTGCGCTTCCTTTGTTGATATGGAACTCGGCGTTCCGGTCTGGGCCAGTTATGTCATACTGAGAAAATGGTCTTTCTCCTTGTCATAGCGATAGCTGTTTGGAATCTGTCAAAGATTCGAGAGGTGGTTATGTTTTGACCCGGCGGTTCGAGCTACCCCATCATCCTTGGCCCATTAGTGGTGATCGAGCCACCTGCACTCATGTGCACATGTATTATTTAAAATGGATTGAGTGAGGAAGAAGGTTACCAACACATCATTATGAGGCAGAGACGAGGTCTAGGTTCCCTCTTTGCTGAATGTAATGGCGTTCTTGGGGGTATATCCCTAGATCTGCCTTTCTCCGGTAGCGAGAAATTTTGCTCTCCCTTTTACAAGGTCAAGGAAAGGGTCGTCGCTCCTCTATTATCGTGGTAATGTGCTGAGGCCCATTTACTTCGTTCCTCCCAGCCTCCTTCTACATTGGGGGCTGAACTCGAATTCGGTCGCTCGTCAGTTCTCGGCGGTGATTTTTTGTCGAGCGGCTTGGCATCTTTCCTTCGGAGCTGGTGGCTATATTCAACCTCGCGGCCACACTTGCTATGTAGTTCCCGCGTTAGGCTGTGATTCCTTTGAGAGGAATTTGGCCGAGTTGGTCCGAGCCATTTGACGTCCCTGATTTTGCATACGGCAAACACGATGTTTGGTATATCGATGTGGAAATTGTACTCTGACGGGTGAGGCGCCCTTGCCGGCCATACGTCCTCGTCGAATTTGGCTTTGTTGTCGATTCCTCAAGGATATGGTCCTCGGGCTATTCTCCGATTGTTTCAAGGTTGATTGCATCTCGGGGTGTTCCTCCTGTCTGCGGCGCACGGGTTTGGCATTGGTTTCTTTGCTAGGAGCCTATTTGAGTAAGCTGAGCCCGAGGAGGCTCCCAGATGGTCATCCACGACCCTAATTTGCGAATGATGCCGGGTACGGGCACCTGACCAGGTCTTGGCTGGGTACCTGATCAAGTTTTCCTTGAACTGCCCTGAAATCATCGGGTTCGGTTTGTTTAGGCTTTGAGTGAAGGACTGTGTTGCCCAGTCATTCGAGACCAGGGGTAATACCGTTCGTTCCATCGAGGAATGAGGTTCGAATCCCCGTAGCATTTCATTCTCCCTTTGCTCGACCCTGGATGCGTTGGACTTTCTCGTCGTTGTTTCGAAGGCACCGACATGTGCCTTTATAGAGGAATCTGCCAGTACGGTAGGCGAGTTTATGGGTTCAGGCGCTAGGTTATGACGCCACATCATGGTTCCTTTCAAGAGTGTTTCCCCAAACCTCTTCAATAAGACGGGCTCGATCTCATTATCTTTTGGGTCGTTGCCTTTTCCCGCGCATGTATAGGCAGTGATGTGTTTGTTGGGATCTGAGGTCCCATTGTACTTAGGGAGTTCTAGCATTCTAGGCTTCTTTGAAATGGGTTTCGGGGCCGCTTCCTTGGGGAACGGACTTTGTATAAACTTCTTCGAATCCATGCCCTTGAGTATCGGGGGTGCACCCGAGATTTGGTCAACTCTGAAGTTATAGGTTTCGACCTTCTTATCGTTGGCTTCTATCATTTTCTCGCCTGACTCGATATTTTTGGTGACATCCACTAGCATTCTCATGATGGCAGGATCGGCTACCGATCCACCGTTTCTTGACCTCTTCAGTACCCGTTTTCGGCTAGGGGAGTAGTTTCCGGTGCTGCTGTACTGGGAGTCTTCGGATGGCTTTGTGACTGAGCAATAGCCAACTACTATGCCTGCAACATTTCAAAAATATCGTGAAGACTAACTTTCTGCGCTTCCTGAGCCGGGGTTTTTTCGGCTTCCAGTTGGTCACCATGTTGTATGCTACCATCGGTGTGTGAGGTTTCGTCGACTTATTGTGCTTTATGTGAATCCATGTCCGCTAGAATCGGTTCGAGCGCGTCATTGGGATTCTACGATTGCGTTCCGGCAGCCGGAACAGTCACGCCATTTTCCTCGTGGTTTTTGAGGTTGTCATTCTCGACTCTGTTTACTGAGCCAGACATTTCGACCGGAAATCAAGAGATCTTGGACAAGAAAAAGTGTGAAAGATAACTTGCGTTTTTGTAATGAAACCAGTAAGAAAATAATCACTATTATTTTTAGCCCCACGGTAGGCGCCAAACTATTTACCGTGAAAATGGTAACGACAATTAAATTTGTAAATAGGATTCTAAAAATACGTGATCTATTTTTATTCTAGTTGTTAGAGCAGATGGCGTTAAGGATATAAAGTTTAACGATAAAATACAAGCTAAAACGGGGCAGTAATCAAATAGAAGGGCTTGCTGCCCTGGCTTCGGACTGGTCGATGGAGGACCTCGAGGTCGATATCTTGGCTCGATCTCGATCTACCAGGGTTAGTCGGGAGTGGTATAATAGTTGAGATGCGATCAAGCAAGGCGTTTTATGTCCAATACCAAACAATAAATGAAGAACAAGTATGGAGGCAATAAACGCTAAGAGTGGCCTCGAGCTCATAAGAACGAGCAAGTTAGAGAGAAAAGAAAGAGAGAGATATTATTGATCTAGTGGAGAATAGTTGGAGCAACATTAGTCCCTTACAAAGTAGTGTGGGTTCCCTTTATATAGGAGAGGAACCCAGATATAGTACAACATACGTCAATTATAAAATATGGAGATGAGACGTCTTAGACGTGACGCTTCGGCATAGGCCTTGGATAGGTCAGCCCTGTCAGACTTAGCCGTGTACCTTGGGAACTTCCCCTTTTGCTCTAGCCCCGACCTTCGTCTTCTTTGAGTCTGGCCCCGACGAGCTCCGAGGGAGGGGACTCGGTCGCGACTCCACGTCCTCGGGGTCTCGAGGTATTCTTCCGAAATTGTTTGATAGCGAGAAATTGAGTCCTCTGATTTTGCCGCATACACTTTTCAGATTTGATCAAGTAATAGGTGATGAACGCCCAAGCCTAAATCCCTTTTTTAAAAGAATTAATTTAAGCTTAACCCTTTCAATTAAGTGTAATTTTCCTCTAAAAAGAAAAAGAAAAAAAGCTTAGATTAAGAGCTAACACTTGTAGTTGCTATAGTTAAATACATCTCCTTTAAAAAGAAAAAAGGGTTGAGGTATGCCATATTAGATCATCCATGCCCTCACAAATATTGTAACTTAGATATTAAAAATGAATCTTCGTAGTTGGTTTAGGCGCGCTACATTAAATTATCATGGCTACAGGGTACGACTCCCGTGACGTAGTTGTGATTGCTAAAATCCGAGTGTACATTTAATGTGACCCGACTTCAATTTCCAACAGTGTTAAATAAAATGTGTCGCGAACCGTGGGTGAATTTCATATAGCGTGGTTTAAGATATGTTTTAAATAACATTGAAATATCCTAAAAATAGTAAAAGTGGTTAAAAGTCGTAAAAATTCACATAGGTTTAAAATGCGTAATTAATCAAATAATAGACCAATATTAACAGTTTCAGCGACCGTGCTAGAACTACGGAACCCGAAAATGCCTAACACCTTCTCTCGGGTTAACAGAATTCCTTATCTAAAATTTCTGGTTCACAGACTTTAAAGAAATAAAAATTTCCTCGATTTGGGATCTTAAAATAAACCAGTGACTTGGGACACCAAATAAACTATTTCAAGTGGCGACTCTGATAAATTAATCCTATTTCAAATAATGTCACTTTAAATGAAAAAACTCCCATATACCCTCAGGGTGTAAGAAGGAGGTGTGACAATCGTTGGGTAGGGGTCTCTCTCTGCGACTCCGATTGGGCACCATCTACTGGGGGTACCATACTAGTCCCCTCACCTATTGTTGTTTCTCTCCTCTGGCTAGCCGAGTCTTCCTAGTTACCATCATCTATGAATGCAAACGTCAACACGTAAGTTTAACTCAAATTTCCTATAACTTAGTGCTACTACAACACGATTTAGATTTGAAAGAAAGGTAACCAACTCCTAAATGCCTTGTAGTCCACTGCTTATATAATATGGTACACCACACATTTATGAACAAGACCCTACTAGACATAGCTTGTAGACTCCCTAGGACAGAACTGCTCTGATACCACTTTTGTCACACCCCAAGCTTAGGGGCGAGACCGGCACTCAGTGCCTCACCTATCTTGTGTATCATGCGACTAAGAGTCTCTGAACATGTAATGTCATACTTTAGCAATGGGCCACATTGCAAGATAATGTGCGATGCAAAATATAAAAACTGAACAGATACGTTGACTTAATGTCAACATAAGGCTGGGCTGACAAGGCTGTCATAATTACTTCAACTAACAAGCCAACAAAATATACATACAGGTCCTACAGGCCCAACATACTGCACTAACTGACAGGATATGTCTACAAGCCTCTACTGATAGATGTACTATGATCGGAATAGGGCACCGACATACCCATATCCTATTTACATATATACACAAGATGCACACCAAAACTTCTAGACCTGGCAACTCCGAAGGATGGGTAGCTTACTGATAAAGCTAAACTTGGGCAAACACCTATTGGGGAGGTCTACCTGTCTGTCTGTCTGAACCTGCATGCATGAAATGCAGCGCCCCCAAAAAGGGACATTAGTACGAAATAATGTACCGAGTATGTAAGGCAATATACTGAAGCTGAAACTGAACTGATAATATAATAACTGAAAGCAACTGGGGATCAAAGATAATCTAAGGATATGCTCATCAGCTGATACTGACTCAACTCTCTCAATATAGTGAGTAAAATAGCTGTCTGACCCAATAAGGCTTGGTGTGTGTGTGTGTATATATATATATATATATATATCTGCTCTGCCGTAGTAGGATCGCTCATAGGCGCTCGACCATACTAGGCTTTGTATCCCGTCCAATTAGGCTCGCTCATAGGCGCTCGACCACAACAGGCTCGGTATATAACTTACCATCTGATCAGAGGTTGCCCAATAAGGGCCTTCCAATCGATTATAGCTCGATGGTAGTAAATACATTAATACTGTATATATAAATTCTCTACTCTCTTGCTTGGAATAAGGAGATACTCAATTGAATATGAAGTTCTGATGCTATAAAAATTGAATTCATTAAGGATAATAGCATTTTACTTGTATACAAAATGTAAGGATAACTGTAGAGTGCAGGTCATTTTTTTATGCTTGAATTGAGATACAGATAACTCACATGACGCATCGCCAGCACCAATATCTCCACTCTCGAAAGAGTCAAAGGGTAAGCGAACCACATCAGCAGCCAAGCCTGATTAAACACAACGGAGGGCTGTACTAGAGTCCACACCTCGAAACGAAGAGAACATACCGAACCTCAGAACATCACCTATACATCCCGCGGTAAAGAAGAACTACCTCACTCCTTCGTTATTTTTTCACTGAACTGTATGCAGACAATCGGCTAGGGCATTCGGAAGTTCTAACTCTACTCGGAGACCCCAAGGCCTTAACAAAACCCGTCGCGCTCTTTCCTCTCGGTCGAATTTCCGCCCTGAAGAGGGTCTCGCCAGCAAGGTTCTTAGCGGAGCAACGTACCCCCTTAGGAGGATCCGACAATACCACAGGCATTCTTTTGCAATCAAACGATGAGGGACATCCCCCCCCTTTTTTTTGAAGATAACATCTGTTCGGAAGGGTCGGGGAACAGCAGACTGAGTTTCAATAGGGAATCATGTACCAGACCAAACGGTCCAAGGAACCGCCCCCACACGGGCCGAGCTCACAACAATGAAATGATATGTATTTACGCCAAGCAATAAAAGAATATCTTTCAGTGTCTCATACTCCAAAGAAGGAAATTTCAGCATACTCTCGACAGGGATCCCTCCACCAAATGCATCCTGAAATACTCGAATACTTAGCGTCAACTATTTGGCAACCGCACGACCCCAGGGTCGGAACTCCGGGCTCATAAAGCTCCAACAAGGTAACTCCGAGCTCACAATTAACGGTCTTCAAGCCTAAGCAAATCTGATGACTTAGAGACTATCTCCAATCGCCGTACACTGGAAAACACGAGGCTATAAGACCCCGAGCGGGCAGACTCAGTATAACCAGATATATTCTACATTGCAACAAAAACTGTAAGACCTCAACAAGCATGACAAACTGTAAGACCCCAACAGGCATGATAAACTGTAAGACCTCAACTGGCATAACAAACTGTAAGACCTCAACAGGCATGAAAATTTTGTAAGACCTTACTACAGGCGTAAAACTCAATCCCGAAGTTTGGACGCCTAAACTATCACTCGGGATCAAAATTGGTTCCGGCCAAACACATATGACTACGGTCAAAATGGCTGCAAGTTAGGTATGAATTATCACCATTTGTATGATAATGTCTCGTTTTCTTGTTGCTACTTTAAGCATGTTTCGGTTCTGTCAAAAGAATGACATTTATTAATAGTATCACGACCCCGGTTCGCCCTCCGTGAACCATCATAACGGCACCTAGTGTCTACGACTAGGTAAGCCTAACAATGCGAAAAATAAACAAATTTGCGGAAGAAATAATAAAAACGAAATAGTGAAGCAAAATAGTGTTTAAAAGTGCCGCCCGACATACACAATATCAACTCTCGAAATCTGAATACATTTCCCAAAACCCGGAATCTCATGATCACAAGCCTTTGAATGTCTATAAATATCTAACTCCAAAATATCTATCCAAAGGAAAAAAGAAAATACAGAAGGGCTAATACTAAAAAGGGGAGTAGAAAGGGACTCTTCGGTCTGCAGACGCGGAAGATATACCTCGGAGTCTCTATAAGCACCTCATCTCAAGCGTGATGAGTCTGAGTGGAGGTACCTGAATCTACACATGAAAAACATGCACAGAAAGGGCGTGAGTACACCACAATGGTACTTAGTAAGTGTCAAGCCTAACCTCGGTCGGGTAGTGATGAGGAAGGTCAGGGCCCTACTGAGATTAAATAAAATATAAGGTGTGATAGTATACGATAAAGCAGTACAATTGGAAGATATTAAAAGAATCAATATAGGATAATAAGGATAACTATAACTAAAACAGAAACAGAAACAATCACCAGGAATAACACTCTTCTCAAAGATAATGACCGGGGATCTCTCAGTATTCCAAGGATCTCTTAGTACCCTCAATACATGCTAGGGATCTCTTAGTATTCCGAGGATCTCTTGGTATCCTCAACATAAGCTAGGGATCTCTTAGTATCCTGAGGATCTCTTGGTATCCTCAATATACATGCTAGGGATCTCTTGGTATCCCGCACCTCAACTCAAATCATAAATACGTGCAGGCGATCTCCCGAGATGCTATCCCGTTGTCCCAAAGTAAAACACACCACAACAACAGAAGGAATACTAAATTAAGCTGAATTTCGTACCAAGTAAAAATAGATAATTCTAACCTAACATGCTTCACATAATACAATTTCGACAGTTTAAACAATAAAGCAATTAAGTACATTAAACATGCTTTTCTAAGCTAATAGAAGATTTAAATTTCAAGTAGAGTAAGCAAGAAAGGAAAAACACAATTAAAGCTACTTAAGTGAAAATAGGATTTTCAACAATTAGCATAAGTACGCACTCGTCACCTCACGTACAAGGCATTTCAATTACCATAATACCAAATCCTAAGGTAAGCCACTTACCTCGAGCCAGCTCAAAATCAACCTGAAACCATGTTCTTGCCACGAGTACTCAACTCCAAATGGTCCAAATCTATTCAATTCAATTGCATAATGTAAATAACACTTCAAGTAACTGATTCCAGAAAGAAATTCTAAGCTAATACGTGAAATAAGGTAAAATAACCAAAATGTCCCTAAAGCCCACATCTCGGAATCGGGTGAAATTTACATTTTCAGAATTCTCATACTCCCACGAGTCTATACATAACAAGAACACTGAAATCGGGGTTCAATTGGCCCCTCAAATACCCATTTTAAGGTCTCTTAATCTCAAGCCCTAATTACCCATTTTTTCCAAATTTTTCACAACTAATTAGGTCCTCAATCACATATAAACGAGTTATGAAGTCAAAATTGTAACCTCCAAGTGATTCCCCTTTGGTTTCCTCAAAAATCACCCTCAAAAGCTTCAATCCCGTTCAAAAATGGTGGAAAAATGAAGAAGGGTCGCGGATGGGCTATTTAAATACTGCCCAGATATTCCTTCTTCGCGAACGCAGAAGGCCCCTCGAGTTCGCGAAGAACAAATTAACTTGGGCCCAGATTCCTTCATCCTGAACGCGATGCCCAGGTTGCGAACGCGATGCAACACTTCCTCCTCCTACGCGAACGCGGGAACACCATCGCGAACAAGTAGACATAAAACTCCCAACTTCACGAATGCAAAGCATAAATTCCTCACCGGCCCCAGCTTCTCTTCGCGAACACGAGACCCCACTCGTGAACGCGAAGAAGGAAACAAGAACTGACTGCTGTAACATTTTTCTGCAATTTCTAAGTTCCAAAAATGACCCTTTGAGCATCCGAAACACACCCGAGGCCCCCGAGACCTCAACCAAACATGCCAACTAATCCTAAAACATCATTCAAACTTGTTCTAATTTTCGGAACGCTCAAAACAACATCAAAACACCAATTTATCATTGGATTCAAGCCTAAGAACTTCAAAAACTCTCAAAATATGCTTTCGATCAAAACGACTATCAAACCTCGTCCGAATGACCTGAAAATTTGCACACACGTCACATTCAACACTATGGAGCTAATCCAACTTCCAAAATTCCATTCCGGCCCTCGTATCAAAATCTCACTATCAAACCGAAAACTTCAAAAATTCAACTTTCGGTATTTCAAACCTAAATTAGCTACAGACCTCCAAAACACCATCCGAACACGCTCCTAAACCCGAAGTCACCCAACTGAGCTAACGGAACCATCGAAATTCCTTTCTAAGGCCATACTCACACTGTTCTGACTACGGTCAAGTTTCCAAAACTTAAGCTCTCATTTAGGGACAGTGTGTCCTAAAACTCTCCAAAACTCAAAACCGAACATCCCGGCAAATCAAAATAGCAGAAATAAACACAAGGAAAGCAGTTAATGGGGGATCGAGGCATAAATTCTTAAAACGACCAGCCGGGTCGTTACAAATAGTCCTTTCACTTGATCATACACAAAATGCCATTGAAATTTAGGAAATAATTGAATCATACATATGTTTCAAACGTGCAAAAGTTATGGACCAATTCAGATAACAAACACTTTTAACTACATTGAAAGAAATTTGCGAGACTAGAAAAATATACATAAATTTCGGGAAATAAGTTTTTCTTTATGCTTCGTTATCAACTCGTGTAGCTACGAGATCATGCCAAAATGAAAGAAGGCTTAGCCTTAACATACCTGGAGTAGGGAAAATCCTTATGATATCCTTGAAAAAGGTACACCGTACTTTGTTAGAACCGCAAAAATTGGATTAAACTTCTGTTTCTTTGAATTTCTTGAACGAAACGTCAAGCTTCATGCTTGTTGAGATACTGAGAAAATTTCTTAGATTATGTTCTTTGAAATTTTCAAATCAAGAAGAATTGCATTCTTGCTTTATTTGAATCACTATGTTACTTGTTCTCATTTCCATAAGGAATTGTAAACAAGACTTTGGATAGTCATCTATTCCTTTTTAGCCTAGGTTGCCACCTAGGCATAAGTGACTACTTAGTCACTTCTTGGTTTCTGGCTCCTTGCCATGTGTTGGGGATAATTTATACATTTTTATCCACTTATTAGTTAACTGAGTAATGTTCTGTTATTCGGTAATTAATCAATTACTCGTATAATTTAAAAATTGCCCCAAATTACTTAAAATTATATTTATTTTTAAAATAATTTATATATATTTTATACATTATACTACCGTGGTCATATGGTACCTTGCATGGTACTAGTTTATAATTATCGGATATTATCACTTGATCCGTATTTTATCGCAAATTGGCCATTTTCAACGAAACTCGTTTTCTCTAATTCGTGCATCCTTTATCCTTCATAACACTTGTTTATCGCTTGTTATAAATAGCATAAATACGTTAATGTCAGGATGATATCATCCCCGACTCTACGTCAATTAACCGATGACAAAACTTTTAGCGTACGAAAACGTGAGATGTAACTTGATGAATGATGTTCAAGACAGGAGAAACTTTATGCTAAGTAGGTTCCACTCAGTTGTACAAATTGAATATGATTGTTTAGAAATAAGGGGGTTTTATTAAACTTACTAACATATTAACTGAAACTCAAATGCAGCAGATATGATATTAGCCTAGTTCAAAAGAGATAACTTGATAATGACATAATACATACAAGAATAGTTATTGGGGGTTTTCATAGAGTTAACCTAATTGTTTTAATGAAACTGTTTCATATAACAAAGCTCACGAATATGATTATCATTTAATATAAACACAATACTTTCACGGTAATAACTCAGAGGTTGCTTTAGATTAACAAATGCTCGTGTGAAAAAAAAACACTTTAAACAATTAAACTTAACACACTTCAACGAAGCAAAGAAAGATTAAACATTGAACATTTCATATCCATCTTAGTTAAAATCATCAAATAACAACTTCAAGCACATAATAACAGACTGCACTGAATAGGGCTAGTGTGATAGGCATAAAGATCATAACATAACATTAGAGAAATCTGAAATCAGAGCGAGTATAAGAAGCTATAAGGACATATTAAGGAAATTAATTATAAATGTCATTTGATTTAGGGTAGTAGTAATCAAAGTCACATTATAACTCAACCAAACTGACTCGAGATTCATAAGAACAGTCAACCATAAATTAGTAACAAATTATTATAAGCTAGAACGAACAGTAATAAACTAGTGACAAACATTATAAACGAAAGCAATTAACAGAGATACAACAGTGCATCCATAACTTCAAACTAGATAATTAAAGGAGAAGGGGTAGAGGTATACTGACCTCGTTTGGTGCAGCAGACCAAACAAAGGTTCCACTCAGCCATATAAGGACCAAAGCTTCAAGCTTTGAGCAGTGAGAACTTAGAAACAAAAGAAACAGAAACTAATCAGAGACACACACACACACAGAGAAAGAGAGAGAGACTAAGCTTTTGAAATCTAATTAGTTTTGATACTCGTATTAGGGTTTCTTAGTTCTCGTTTTTTTATCTCCCCTTTAGATGAGAGCATTGGAAGGCTCTATTTATAGTGGCCATTAAAGCCGACCCGGTCATTTGTTTCATGAGTTACCACTCTGTTTCCCCCATTTCTGCTTCTTATTGTCCTGTTCAGCTGTATTATGTGATATCAGGTTGGTTGGTTCGCGTTCGGAGAGGTTTTGGAAAGGAATGAGACGCTTAGTCTCTTTCGAGTAAACTTAGGTTGGAAAAGTCAACCGGATGTTCACTTATGTAAAAAAGGGCTCGGATGTGAATTCTGATGGTTCGGATAGCTTCGAAAGGTGATTTAAGCCTTAGGAGCGTGATCAGGATATGTTTTTGAGGTCCATAGTAAATTTAGGTTTAAATTGGCAAATTGTTGTGTTTTCTGGTTGATAGGTGAGATTTTGATATAGGGGTCAGAATGG
Source organism: Nicotiana sylvestris (assembly GCF_000393655.2). Lineage (NCBI taxonomy): Eukaryota > Viridiplantae > Streptophyta > Magnoliopsida > Solanales > Solanaceae > Nicotiana > Nicotiana sylvestris. The sequence goes on from NC_091064.1 coordinate 58,676,825, forward strand.
AATTTCGGAAGTTGGCATAGGTCCGTTGTGTCATTTGTGACATGTGTGCAAAATTTTAGGTCATTTGGATGAGGTTTGATAGAATTTTTGATCGAAAGCAGAATTTGGAAGTTTTTGGAATTCTTAGGCTTGAATCCGATATCAATTTGGTGTTTTGATGTTGTTTTGAGCGTTCCGAAGGTTGGAATATTTTGGCATGTTTGGTTGAGGTCCTGAGGGCCTCGAGTGAATTTCGAGTGGTTGAACGGATCAAATTCATGTTGGAAAAGTTGAAGAAAATTTGTTGTTGGTGTTGCAGACATTTGGCCTTCGCATTCGCGAGTAGGGTCTCACATTCGCGAAGGGTTAGAATGTGAGGCAGGAAGTTTGGCCTTCGGGTTCGCGATGTGTGTACCGTGTTCGTTAAGGATTAGGTGCAGTGTTCATTGCGAACACAATTAGTTTCCCACATTCACGTAGAGTAAATGGGAACAACTATGTCCAGGTTCATTGTGCTTCGCGTTCGCGAGCTACGGGTCGCGTTCGCGATGGGTTGACGAGATGAAGCTTCGCGTTCATGTTCAGGATGTTACGTTCACGATGGGTTGAGGAACTGAAGCTTCGTGTTCACATTCGGGATGTCGCATTTGCAAAGAAGTATTTAAGTGGTCAATGAATTTTGTGCTTCGCGAACGTGAGCCATTGACCGCGTTCGCAAAGAAGGAAAGGGTCACCTAGCCAAAATGTTTAAATAGCCATTGTCCTCTATTTTGGGTCTAAACTTCACCATTTTTGAGCAATTTTGGAGCTTTTTGCGAAGGATTGAAGAGGGAATCAAAGAGAAACACTTGGAGGTAAGATTTATGAACTTAATACTCGATCTTATTGTGATTTATACCTAATTGAACATGAAATTTATGGAATCTAAAGCCTAAAATTGGGGAGTTTGGGCTTGGAATTTTATTCTTTGATGTGAGGATTTGAGGGGTCGTTTGTGGTCGGACTTTGATGTATTTGCTATGTATGAACTCGTGAGAGTGTAAGAATTCCAGTTTTTTGGTTTTTATCTGAATCTGAGACGTGGGGCCGGGGGCCGGGTTTGGCCAATTTCGGGATTTTTTGATGTAAATCGGTTATTTTTTAGTGGGCTTTGTTCACTTAGCATATTTTGATGGTATGAATCTGTTTTTGGTTAGATTTAGAGCATCCGGAGGCCGAGTCAAGAGGCAAGGGCATCACAGGCTGGTGTTTGGACCGGATAGAAGTAAGTAATGATTGTAAATGCTGTCGTGAGGGTATGAAACCTCGGATTTCACATCGTTGTGCTACCTTGAGGTGACTCACATGCTAGATGATGAGCGTGGAGTCGTGCACTATTGGGGATTGTGACTTAGTCCGTCCCGTATGACTGTTAAACCGTGTATTTGATTAAAAATTATTTGATATCATTGTGTTTTGGAAAATATTATCATGTTTTTGGGCTAAATGCCATATTTGGGCCTCGTGCCAACTGTTTTGGACCCTTAGGGGATTTTACTACCATTCCTTACTGTTTTTACTTCATATTTGTACTCAGTCATATTGTATTCTACTGTTTTCATAACTCATCCATATTTACTTCATTTTGATACTTTAAATGATATTGTGGGCTGAGCATCATGTTTTACTGTTACCCAGGTGGCTTGATAGATTTCTGACTAAGTGGGGCCGAGGGCCTGCGTTGTGAGAATATTATGGGATCGGGCTGCACACCGCAACAGTATTGTACTGATTCATGATTTTGAGGTCGAGGGCCTGATTTGTTACACATGTTCTATTCTACTCTATGTTTTGGGATTTTTAGCTTATTAATGACTTTAAATGGCTTATTATAATTGTTCGGTTGGTTTGGTGTTTGTGTCGGCTGTCCTAGTTTCACGATAGGCTCCATCACGATCGAGTCCGTTTTAGGGTCGTGACAAGGTGGTATCAGAGCCTAGGCTACATAGGTCTCACGAGTCATAAGCAGATTTAGTAGAGTCTCGCGAATCGGTACAGAGACATTTGTATTTATCCTCGGGGGGCTGTAGAACCTTTTGGAAAACTTCATATTCCTGAATTCTTGTTGTGCGAATATATTGATCCGAGTTCTATTATTCTATTCTCTCACATATGGTGAGGACACGTGCTACCGGTCAGGATGGATGACCACCAATACCACTAGCTGGAGCCACTAGAGGCCAAGGACGTGGTCGAGGCCGTGGTAGGGGCAGGGCTATAACCCGCACAGCAGATAGGGCAATACCTGCAGATCCACCAGCCGCCCCAATTTATGATCAGGTCCCAGTTATGGATACTCCAGCAGCACCAGCTCAGGCACCAAATGTGCCTATTATGATTCTAGGCCTTCAGGAGGCCTTGGCCCAGATTTTATCAGTATGCACTGGCCTAGCTTAGGCGGTCTCAGTCACTACAGCCACAGCTACTTCTCAGGCCGGGGGAGGCACTCAGACTCCCGTCGTTCGCACACCTGAGCAGGTCGTGCAGGGACATTAGACACTGGAGGCACCTCCAGCCCAGTTGATTACAGCTGTTCAGGACAATGTAGCTTCTATTATGCCAGAGGACAAGTAGTGCAGGTTGGAGAGCTTTGGTAGACTTGATCCTCCGACTTTCAGTGGTACAAAGGGCGAGGATGCCCAGGATTTCTTGGACAAGTGTTAGAGGATTCTTCATACAGTGGGTATTCTGGAGACCAGCGGTGTAGCATTTACTGCCTTTCAGTTTTCGGGAGCTACCTTCACTTGGTGGGAGGTTTATGAGAGGCGTAGGCCTGTTGGTGCAGCACCCCTTACCTGACAGCAGTTCTCCGTTCTCTTTTTGGAGAAGTATGTGCCACAGTCTCGTAGAGAGGAGCTCCGTAGGCAGTTCGAGCAGTTGCATCAGGGAGATATGACTGTGACTTAGTATGAGATGAGGTTCTTGGAGTTAGCTCGTCATGTTGTTTGTTTAGTTCCTACGGATAGAGAAAGCATCAAGAGGTTCGTTGATGGCCTCACATATCAGCTTCGGATTCTCATGACCAGGGAAAGGGTGTCTGGTGCTACTTTTGTGGAGGTTGCTGACATTGCTCGTGAGATTGAGTCAATTATTTGCTAGGAGCGAGATGAGAAGGAGGCCAACAGGCCTCGGGATCTGGTAGTTTTGGTGGTGCTCTTTCGAGGGGTTAGTTTTCGCACGGCAGAGGCCGTCTATTCAGACATGCTCAGTCAGCTCGGCCAGGTTATCGTGGGGGTATTATCGGGTCATGGTTCTCACAGTTCTCATCATGGCCATTCATCACTCAATGCCCTTCCAGCCCAGAGTTCGTCCCGTGCTCCATCAGTCTAGGGATCTTCTATGCCAGGTGCATCTGCTAGTCATTTCGATGCTAGGGGTTCCCTTCAGTCCCCATCTCCAGCACCAGGGAGTTGTTATGAGTGTGGAGAGTTGGTTCACATGTGGAGGCAGTGTCCTCGTCGTCTTGGAGGTTCATCTCAGTAGAAGAGTCAGCCATCGGCTTTAGCGCCAGTTACTTCACCACCACCCACCCACCCAGCTTGTGGTGGAGGTCAGTCAGCTAGGGGTCGCCCCAGAGAGGGAGGTCGATCAGGTGGTGGTCAGGCCCATTTCTATGCACTCCCAGCTAGACTCGATGTTATTGCTTCAGATGCTGTGATTACAGGTATTGTCTAAGTTTGCCACAGAAATGCCTCTATGTTATTTGATCCTGGTTTCACTTTTTCATATGTGTGATCATATTTCGCTCGTTATTTGGATACGCCTCATGAGTCTTTTGTTTTATCTGTTCATGTATCTACTCCGGTGGGCGATACTATTGTTGTGGACCGTGTGTACCGATCGTGTGTGGTGACTATTGGGGGTCTGGATACCCGAGTGGACCTGTTATTGCATTGTATGGTGGACTTTGATGTGATATTGGGCATAGATTGGCTATCTCCGTGTCGTGCTATTTTGGACTATCATGCTAAGACAGTGACATTGGCTATGACGGGTGTGCCACGGATTGAGTGGCGAGGTTCGACTAATTTTGTCCCCAGTAGGGTGATTTCATTCTTGAAGGCCCAGCGGATGGTTGGAAAGGTTGACTTTCATATTTAGCCTTCGTGAGGGATGTCAGTGCAGAGACTCCTGTCACACCTCCTTTTTACCTACCCCGGAAAGGGGCATAAGGGAGTTTTTTCCAACTTAAAGTGATATTATTCGAAATGAGATTAATTATTCAATTCAAAGTCGCCACTTGGGATATTTTATTGGTGTCCCAAGTCACCGGTTTATTTTAAATCCCAAATCGAAGAAAATTCGACTTTCCTTTTGAAGTATGTGAACCAGAAATTCTGAATAAGGAATTCTGTTAACTCGGGGGAAGGTGTTAGGCATCCCCGAATTCCGTGGTTCTAGCACGGTTGCTTAAGCTATCACAATTGGCCTATTATCTGATTTTAATACATGTTTTAGCCTATGGTTCAATTTCAACTTTACAACTGCTTTTATTTAATTATTTTTAGGACAGATTCAACGTCATCTAAAACACGTCTTGAACCACGTCACATAAATGCACCCGCCGTCCACGACACATTTTATCTAATGTTGTTGAGATTTAGAAATGGGGCACATAAATGCACACCCCAGTTTAGGAAAGTAAATTAAATTACACGCCTAAAGCAACTACGCACTTCGAAACATTTTCTACACTAGTTAAAATATCGATATGAGGGCAATAGACTAGGTGATTTGATGGCAAACCTCAATTTTGTTAAAAGAAAAGCATTCAACTAAGTGAACTACAGATATTCATTTTCAAAACTAAGCATCACAACTACACCACGGGAATCGTACTCGTAATTGTGACGATTTTATTATGGGCCTAAAGAAAACTACGATGTTTGAATTATTTCCTAAAAAGCTAGTTCGATATAATAGTGAAAGGCCTGTGGTTATGAAATTTATTTGTGGAAGAAATATAGTAAATTATTTATGGAAATGTAAGCTAACCCAAGAATATTTAACGATTGGGCTAGTTAGAGCTCTTATGTATATTAAATCACTAGACTTAAATATCTTTGCCCATTTACCTTATCAGATTCAACTTAAAAGCTTTTGACAAGCATCTTTCCAAACATTCACTATACCAATTCAATAATGAAATAATACTAACTAAAAAGATACGCTCAAATAGCAATGCAGTAGATCCAAACCATAGAATATCCGGATTATAGTGATGTAAACGTGAGAAATAAGAAGATCGAATTAAAAAAAAATCATGCTTATCAGATACAAAGAAAAAGTTTATCCATGCTCAAAGATTCACAATCACAATCATCAAGGAAATGTATTAGCCAAGTATAAAATGAGAGATGGACCTTCAGGCAATAAACTTTCTTCAACGGGCCTTTATAAGAGCTTGATCCTTACAGGCCTTGAAAGTGAAACCGACAGGACCACGGCAACGGACCTCTTGACCGGAAACCTTCAACGTAGAACTCAAAACGGCGACCTCGCCCTTTAACCAGAATCGAGCGCAACTCGAACAACCTTAACTACACCTTACCGGAAGATGGCAAGTTGCTTTTAACAGCTTAAAAGACTGGGTAAATCCTTATACCTCAAAAGCAGAGTTGTCAAAATGGGTTGTCAGAATCAACGACTTGGTATAGCTCTAAGGACCCCATTTTCACGCCCGCACACACTGTTGTAGACCAACAAACAAGTGAGAAAAATACCTACGGCGAGAAACCAACGATATAACGGGAAATTTCAATATGTAAGGGGTTCGTTGATTTTCTTGGTTTGATGGCTTTTTTAGGAGTTGTCGGCCGATTTCCTTCTTTGGGAATTGGGGTTCTCTTTTTAGCTTGTCAAGAACTTACCAAATAAGGAAGGTGGACAAATTAAAAGAAAACCAGTCAGCTTGAGTTTAAGAGTGTAGATATTGTCTTGCACGACGAGCAAGATAGACGATATGAGCGTCGAAAATTTTTGTCTGCGGCTGCCGTTTTAAGCTTATTAGCTTTATTTTATAGGGGGTAGGAATTAGGTTAGGGGTATGAGCCTAGGAATTATGGGCTTGAAAATTATGGGTTAGGTCCAAAATTAGGCCTAAAAGGGGTTGCTCGAGCCCAAGTTTTTATTCTTTTCACGAACGAGCCTTAAAATACGATCTCATTTATTAATTAATCCTACTTAAGTAAAGTAACCATTAAAATAAGACTGGCCGTTAAAACAAAACTATTTTTGGTATTTTTCAAGATTTAAAATGACTACAAAACATTAATGAACCTATTTTTTGTAATTCTCGTTTTATTGTAATAAAATAAGGTAAAAGAGTAAAAATGAGTTGAAATAGCTATATTAGGCCTAAAATAAATATTTACGTGCTAAAAATATAAAAATCTTGGGGAGAGTAAAAAATCACATGTCTACAGCTCCTAGTATTGATTCTATTCCTATTGTGAGGGATTTTTCCGATGTGTTTCCTGTAGACCTTTCGGGCATGCCACCGGACAGGGATATTGATTTTGGTATTGATCTGGTGTCAGGTACTCAGCCCATCTCTATTCTACCGTATCATATGTCACCAACGGAGTTGAAGGAGCAACTTCAGGAACTCCTTGATAAGGGGTTTATTCGGCCTAGTGTGTCTCCTTGGGGTGCACTTGTTCTATTTTTAAAGAAGAAGGATGGCACGATGAGGATGTGCATGGATTACAGATAGTTGAACAAAGTAACAATCAAGAACAAGTATCCTTTGCCTCGTATCGATGATTTCATTGACCAGCTTTAGGGAGCGAGAGTGTTCTCTAAGATTGATCTTCATTCAAGGTATCACTAGCTGAAGATCAGGGACTCGGATATGCTTAAGACAACTTTCAGGACCCAATATGGTCATTATGAGTTCCTTGTGATGTCTTTTAGGCTGACCAATGTCCCTGCAACGTTCATGCATTTGATGAACAACGTGTTTCAGCCTTATCTCGACTCGTTTGTGAATGTTTTCATTGATTATATTCTGGTATACTCGCGTAGTCAGGATAACACGCGAAGCATTTGAGAGTTGTGTTGCAAAGATTGAGAGAGGAGAAGCTTTATGCAAAGTTCTCCCAGTGTGAGTTTTGGCTTAGTTTAGTGGCATTCTTGGGGCACGTGGTGTCTAGTGAGGGTATTCAGGATGATCCAAAGAAGATAGAGGCGGTTCAGAGTTGGCCTAGACCATCCTCAGCCATGGAGATTCGCAACTTTCTTGGTTTGGTGGGTTATTACCGTCGGTTTGTGCAGAGATTCTCATCTATAGCATCACTATTGACCAAGTAGACTCAAAAGGGTGCTCCATTCAGATGGTCGGATGAGTGTGAGGAGAGCTTTCAAAAGCTAAAGAGTGCCTTCACCACAACTCTAGTCTTAGTTTTGCCATCAGCTTCAGTTTCATATACCGTATATTGTGATGCTTCGAGAGTTGGTATTGGGTGTGTGTTGATACAGGAGGGTAGAGTTATTACTTATGCTTCTCGTCAGTTGAAGCCCCATGAGAAGAACTGCCTTGTTCATGATTTGGAGTTGGCTGACATTGTTCATGCGTTGAAGATTTGGAGGCATTGTTTGTATGGTGTGTCTTGTGAGGTGTTTACTGATCATCGTTGCCTCTAGCACTTGTTGAAGTAGAAGGATCTCAATTTGAGGCAGTGGAGATGGTTGGAGCTGCTAAAGGACTATGATATCACTATTTTGTACCATCCGGAGAAGGACAATATGGTGGCCGATGCCTTGAGTATGGGAAGTTTGGCATATATTCTTGTTGGGGAGAGACCTCTTGTAATTGATGTTCAATCCTTGGCCAATCGGTTCGTGAGGTTAGATATTTCGGAGCCCAGTCGGGTATTGGCTTGTGTGATTTCTCGGTCTTCCTTATGTGATCGCATCAAAGAGCGCTAGTATGATGATCCTCATTTGCTTGTCCTTAAGGACAAAGTTCAGCACAACAATGCCAGAGATGTGACTATTGGTGATGATGGGGTATTGAGGATGTAGGGCCGGATATGCGTGCCCAATATATATGGGTTTTGGGAGTTGATTCTAGAAGAGGCTCATAGCTCGCGGTATTCTATTCATCAGGGTGTCGTGAAGATGTACTAGGATATGAGACAACATTATTGGTGTAGGAGAATGAAGAAAGACATTGTGGGATTTGTAGCACAGTGTCTCAATTGTCAGCAGGTGAAATATGAACATCAGAGACCGGATGGCTTGCTTCAGCAGATGGATATTCCAGAGTGGAAGTGGGAGTGGATCATCATGGACTTTGTAGCTGGGCTCCCACGGACTTTGACGAAGTTCGACACTATTTGGGTGATTGTGGATCAGCTGACTAAGTCCGCGCACTTCATTCCTGTGTGTACTACCTATTTTTCAGAGCGGTCGGCAGAGATATATATCCGGGAGATTGTTCGTTTGCATGGTGTCTTAGTTTCCATCATTTCAGATAGAGGTACTTAGTTTACTTCATAGTTTTGGAGATCCGTACAGCGAAAGTTGGGTATTCAGGTTGAGTTGAGCATAACTTTTCACCCTCAGACTAACGGGTAGTCCGAGCGCACTATTTAGATATTGGAAAATATTTTGCGCGCTTGTGTCATTGATTTTGGAGGGTCATGGGATCAGTTTCTACCGCTCGCAGAGTTTACTTATAACAACAGTTATCAGTCGAGTATTCAAATGGCTCCAATGAGGCTTTGTATGAGAGACGGTGTAGATCTCCGCTCGGTTGGTTTGAGTCGGCTGAGGCTAGGCTATTAAGTACAAACCTGGTGCAAGATGCTTTAGACAAGGTGAAGCTGATTCAGGAGAGGCTTCGTGCATCGCAGTCGAGACAAAAGAGTTATGCTGACAGGAAGGTTCGTGATGTGTCCTACATGGTTGGTGAGAAGGTTCTATTGAAGGTTTCACCCATGAAGGGTGTTATGATATTTGGGAAGAAGGGTAAATTAAGTCCTTGGTTCTTTGGGCCTTTTGAGGTGCTTCAGAGGATTGGGGAAGTGGCTTATGAGCTTGCTTTGCCACCCAGCTTATGGAGTGTGCATCCGGTATTTAATGTTTCTATGCTCCGGAAGTATATTGGCGATCCGTCTCATGTTTTGGATTTTAGCACGGTTCAGTTAGATGATGATTTGACTTATGATGTGGTGCCAGTAGCTATTTTGGAGCGTCAGGTTCGAAAGTTGAGGTCAAAGGATATAACTTCAGTGAAAGTGCAGTGGAGGTGTCGGCTCGTGGAGGAGGCTACCTGGGAGACCAAGTAGGAGATGCAGAGCAGATATCCTCACTTATTTGAGGCTTCAGGTATGTTTCTTGACCCGTTCGAGGACGAACGTTTATTTAAAAGGGGAAGGATGTATCCTTCACGGCCAGTCGTTTTATGAGTTACCGCTCCGTTTCCCCCATTTCTACTTCTTACTGTCTTGTTCAGCTATATTATGTGATATCGGGTTAGATGGTTCGGGTTCGGAGAGGTTTTGGAAAGGAATGAGATACTTAGTCTATTTTGAGTAAGCTTAGATTGGAAAAGTCAATCGGATGTTGACTTATGTAAAAAATGGTTCGGATGTGAATTCCGATAGTTCGGATCGCTACGGAAGGTGATTTGGTACTTAGGAGCGTGATCGGAATGGGTTTTGGAGGTCCGGAGTAGATTTAGGCTTGAATTGGCGAAATTGGAATTTTGGCGTTTTCCGGTTGATAGTTGAGATTTTTATATAGGGTTCAGAATGGAATTCCGGAAGTTAGAGTAGGTTCATTGTGTCATTTGTGACGGGTGTGCGAAATTTCAGGTCATTCAGATGATGTTTGATAGACGTTTTCATCGAAAGCGGAATTTTGAAGTTTTTGGAATTCTTAGGCTTGAATCCGATGTCAATTTGGTGTTTTGATGTTGTTTTGAGCATTCCGAAGGTTGGAACAAGTTTGAATGAGATTATAGGATATGTTGACATGTTTGGTTGAGGTCCCGAGGGCCTCGGGTGAGTTTCGGGTGGTTGAACGGATCAAATTCATGTTGGAAAAGTTGTAGAAAATCTGTTGTTGGTGTTGTCGACATTTGGCCTTCGCGTTCGCGAGTGGGCTCTCGCTTTCGCGAAGGGTTAGGGTGTGAGGTAGAAAGTATGGCCTTCACGTTCGCAATGTGTGTCCCACGTTCGCGAAGGGTTAGGTGCAGTGTTCATCGCGAACGCATTGAGTTTCCCGCGTTCGCAGAGTAAATGGGAGCAGCTGGGTCCACGTTCATTGTGCTTCGCGTTCGCAAGCTATGGGTCGCGTTCGCGATGGGTTGAGGAGCTGAAGGTTCGTATTCGCATTCAGGATGTTGCATTCGTAAAGAAGGATTTAAGTGGTCAATGGATTTTGTGCTTTGCGAACGTGAGGCGTTGACCGCGTTCGCGAAGAAGGAAAGGGTCACCTGGGCAGAATGTTTAAATAGCCATTGTCCGTGATTTTGGGTCTAAACTTCACCATTTTTGAGCAATTTTTGAGCTTTTTGAGAAGGATTGAAGAGGGAATCAAAGGGAAACACTTGGAGTTAAGATTTATGGACTTAATACTCAATCATATTGTTATTTATACCTAATTAAACAGGAAATTTATGGAATGTAAAGCGTAAAATTTGGGAGTTAGGGCTTGGAATTTAAGACTTTGATTTGAGGATTTGAGAGGTTGTTTGCGGTCGGATTTTGATGTATTTGATATGTATGAACTTGTGAGACTGTAAGGATTCAAGTATTGGGATTTTTATTGGAATCTGAGACGTGAGCCCAGGGTCGGGTTTGGCCAATTTCAGGATTTTTTGATGTAAATTGGTTATTTTCGAGTGGGCTTTGTTTCCTTAGCATATTTTGATGGTATGAATCTGTTTTCGGTTAGTTTTGGAGCATCCGAAGGCTGAGTCGAGAGGCAAGGGCATCGCGGGCTAGAGTATGGACCGGATAGATATAAGTAATGATCGTAAATACTGTATTCAGGGTATAAAACCCTAGATTTCACATCGTTGTGCTACTTTGAGGTGATGCACATGCTAGATGACGAGCATAGAGTCGTGCACCATTGGGATTGTGATTTAGTTTGTCCCGTATGACTGTTAAACTGCGTATATGATTGAAAACTGTTTTTTATCGTTGTATTTTGGAAACTATTATCATGTTTTTGGGCTATATGCCATATTTAGGCCTCGTGCCAACTATTTTGGACCCTTAGGGTATTTTACTACCATTACTCACTGTTTTGACATTATATTTGTAATCAGTCATGTTGTATTCTACTGTTGTCATAACTCAGCCATATTTACTCCGTTTTGATACATTAAATGATATTTTAGGCTGATCATCATGTTTTACTGTTTCCCGAGTGCTTGAGAGAATTCTGACTGAGTGGTTATGCCACGAGGTGGCTTGTTAAGAGGCCGAGGGCCAGTTGATTATGCCACGAGATGGCTTGATATAGTGCTTGGGCTGTAGGAGCCCCTCCGGAGTCTACACACCCACAATGAGCGCGGGTACCCAGTGTGAGATATATCATTGCCCGAGGGGCTGTTGTTGTTTCATATTATTGCCGAGAAGCTGATACGAGTGATTGTGAGGTAGCCCGAGGGGCTGGTTCTGTTAGTATTTTTCCCGAGGGGCTGATTTATGTTTCTATCTTTTTTCTATATTTTTATCACTCGTTTGAACTACTGAAAGATGTTTTAAAGATGTTTTTTACTGAACTGAGGTGTTTTTACGAGTTTTACTGTACTACTGCATTGTTCTAGATTTATACTGTTTTGTTGTAGCATTATGTTGTGTTTTACATGTTTTCTTACTGTTTAGTTGCCTTTACTTTTATTACTTACTGGGTTGGCATACTCACATTACTCCCTGCGCCCTGTTTGCAGATCCAGGAGTCTCGGGTCACGCTAGCGAGTGCTGATTATCTTCCAGCATGCTTTTGGAGTTGACTAGGTAGTTGCTTGGCGTCCGCAGCTCAGTGTTTCTCCTTCCTATCTTTATTTTGCTTTGTACTAGCTTTGTATTAGACTATGTTGTCTTTTCATATTCCTAGACCAGTCGTAGATACTTATGACTGGTGATACACCGATGTCGAGCTGTGTTTGTTTCCGCACTATTCTATTCTACTCTATGTTTTGGAACTTTTAGCTTATTAATGACTTTAAATGGCTTATTATAATTTTTAGGTTGGTTTGGGGTTTATATCGGCTAGCCTAGTTTCACGAGAGGCGCCATCACGACCAGGTCCATTTTAGGGTTCGTGACACTTAGGGTTTCACAGATTCAAACTCAGTAGGGGAGAGTGACAATTATCAAGTGATGCAAGTATGATCCAGTAAAAAAATATGAGACAGAGGGAAAGCAAGAAGGATTTTTATCTAAGAGAAGAGTAGTTGACGGTTGAAGGCAAGTACCATCGGGTAAGAGCCTTAATGTCCATAGGCCGCTTCGCTTAACCTCTGGACCAAGAATAACCGTGATAGCACTGAGACACATTCATGAATGCCATAGATTTAACAAAACATAGAAGGATTTCGAAGATTTGACATTGCATTATTTGGTCTAGGGTTTAGGATTTGGTGGATTTTGAATCTCTAAGATAAAACTAGCAATGATTCAGCGAGAATCGTGGATATGAGAGACAAAGGAGATGATTTGAAATTAAATCTCATGATCTTGCACTAATTTGTGCAAGGTTCGTTGAGTGATAGAGCGGGGGTAGACGAGAGAACATAGATGGAAAGGGAAATTAGGGCGGCCGGTCAAAGAGGGAATGAGTAGGATTTTGGGGTTGTCTCTGAGTTAAAAACATGAGACTGAATCTAGACCGTTGGATCATTTGATCAATCACCCTAATATTTAGGAAGATAAAGATTTTAAAAATGTTTAAATCTCTAAAAAGAGGGATCGTTGGATCTTTCTGATCGGACTGTCGAAATTAAACCTTAAAAAGACTAAAGAATAGTAGGAAAAGGGAGATTAAACACAAACTGTTGATGAAATTGATCAACGGTCCAAATTTGTTATGTTTCATTTGTGAGTGAGGGAGACAAGTGATGTGGCATGATTTCATTGGTTCGACGAGGCAGTCATAGATTGCCAAGTTGGAAAGAATGGTGTGTTTGGACTAAGTCAATTTCGGATTGGGCTTGGTATTGGGCTAGAATTAATTTAAAAGGTAGCCAATTTGTGTTAATTAAAGAATTGCAATTGTAGCCTTTTAGCCTTTTAATCCCATTTGAAATTAAATTAAATAAACTTAATTATTTCTAATAAAATGTATTAAAATTATAAATATCAAATATACCTATGGTTATTGTATTTAATTATTTATAAAATACGTTTTTTCTAAATTATAACACTCATTTGAATTATTAACATAGTAACCTAATTAATTAGGAATTAAGGAGTAGTGCATTGAATTCGTTATAAAACCTATGTGTTGTACTATTAAAAGTTACTTAATAATATTAAAATAGTAAGTATATTTGTAATAATGTTAATGCTAGGTTATTAATTTCAAAATTAATACTTAGTTAAATTTCTAAAATAGGTATTTATTGATAGAAAAATACTTTCAACGCATTTATTGTAAATTATTAAGTACAAATAAATTTATTTTAAAAGGGAGCGTTGAAATTGGCCGTCAACAGTTGCCCCTCTTCGACCGAAGATAATAAAAGAGTTTTCGAGCAAAGAAATAGAACCAAAGCCAATTTTATCCCGACTTTAGGCATACATTGCAGGAGTGGCACGAGGATTATGAGCTGCAAGAATGAGAGAATTCCTAAGAGGAAATTTCAAGAATCGAGTCGAATTCTGGCTTTCAATTGCTTACATACCTCAGGCTTAACGAGGATCAAGTCTCATGTAGTTCTAGAGTTAGGACTTTGAGGAAGTGATGCTTATAGGACTTTGTGGCTTGACTCCAAAGATTTGAAAAATTAGAGTTCAACTCATCATTTTGAACTTCAACCCAGATCCTTGGCCCACTAATGAGTTTGTTGTCCCTCATAGCGTTGTAGTTTGGGCTGCTACTTAGAAGGAGTTCCACTTTGAGATATTTGGTTTTGCAAAAATAAAATATACACATATCCATATATTGCAACGCATAATATATTAAGATATGATGTAAATGAAGCAGGAATGATAATGCCTGGTTGTCGGAGAGTCGTTATTTGGGATAGGGATGATGGGATACTTGAACTTGACTCGATTGGTTAGACGGGTTGTGTACCATTCCGCAGCTGTCGGAGCATTGAAAAGTGTCTCCTCTTGTTGGACGAGCTTGACTTGTAGAGTGCATCTTTGTTTGTTGGGAGAACTTTGCACTGAGAAAATATCTCCAATTGTTGGGAGAGCTTGTTTTGTAGAGTGCGTTCCTGCTTATTGGGAGAGCTTTGCTCTAAAATGTAAAATAATATCTGTCTGGGAGTGATTGACTTGAATTGTAATAATGTATGAAGCTGCATGAGACAAACGTCAAAACATTCAGGGTAATAGTAAAGGAAAGAAAAGCATGCCCAAGGGATACTCTAGATTGCGAAGCTAAGTTGCGCCCATCGATTAGTAGAAACATCAGTCACGAGGTTTGTGACTGTCTATTCTGGCCTCCGTTGAGATGGAGAGGTAGTACAGATTGCTCCGTTGGCAGAATGAACAGTTTGCTATATACAAGGCTTCGATTGGAGAAGCCGACATTTGGTTTTTATAGGGCACTCTAGTCGGTTGAGTTGACGATTTGCTATGGATAGGACTTCAATTGGTGAAGCCGACGACTCATTTTGTACAAGGTGCTCCGATATATTGAGCAAATGGTTTGCTAATAGGATTTCAATTGGTTAAGCCAACGACTTGTTTTGTACAAGGTTCTTCGATTGTTTGAGTTGATGATTTGCTATGGATAGGAATTCAATTGGTGAAGTGGGCAACTCGTTTTGTACAAGGTGCTCCGATTGATTGAGCAAACGGTTTGCTATATAATGCGTGTCTTTTCTACACCAGCGATCTGATTCCAAGGTACCTATAAAGGATTCAAGGATTAGCTTTTGTTGTACTAGAAAAATTCAAGTAATGGAGAAAAAGGTGATAATCCCGGGATAGTGGCAAATCCGTCATTTTCCCAGTGTGGTCCCAACGTATCCTTACTTCCCGTTGACCCTGCATTCAAAGAAAAATTCTTAGTGGGAGGGGAGTTGGTTTGTGTCGACCACAGTATTGATTCGCCCCGGCCTTTGATATGGCTATGCCGCGAAGTTCGGTAGGTGGAAAAAATTACTGTATTTTGTTTTTTAGAAAAGAAATTTTGAAAATCTTTGTTCTAAGACAATTGCCATCGTTCCGAATTATGAAATGCCACAAAAGTTCTCCATACGCGAGTGTCTCTTCTTGAAAACTCTGTCCCGTCGATGTCGATCCTTCGTGATGCTCTGACAACGCGGCTTCTTACTGTTGCGACTGTTCCCTAATTTAAACTAATGCATTATAAAGGTCTTTCCTAAGGTTATGATCGAACCCTTTCAGGTTTGCCTATGTATCCAAAACAGAATCAGGTCTGAACATAGTTCATAGATGATGATAAATATATGATGAGGATGATCGTGTCTGACTCAGGCGGCCTACGTATCCAAATGGAATTAGGTCAAGACATAGTTCAATTACAATAGATGCAAAATAATGGGATTAAGAATTAAATGTTCGAGTCTGACTCGGACTGCCTATGTATCAAAATGGAATCAGGCTAGAACGTAGTTCAATCACAAATAACGACTAAATCTGATGAGGATTGCCTATGTATTCTTTATAAGGAAATCAAGTCAGCGTAGTTTCATAGCTACATACAAAAATAATGTTTGGATTTTCTATTACAAGATAAAGGAGGGAGAGAAATTGAACCGTACGAGGGTTGCCTACGTATCTCTCCGTGGGAAGATAGGTTGAACGTATTTCTGTTACAGCAAAACCTAACTCTATTTGTCTTCAAACATAGTATCTCTTGATTGTGTCTAAGTTGGTGGGCTTTGTTTTGATTCTTCCATCCATTTCTCCCATTATTAGCGCTCCACCCGACAACACTCAGTGAACCACGTAAGGACTATGCCAATTTGGTGTGAACTTTCCTTTGGCTTCTTCTCGACGGGGAAAGATTTTCTTCAAGACCAACTGCCCTAGTGTGAACTGGTGAGGTTTCACCCTTTTGTTAAATGCACTGGCCATCCTATTCTGATATAGTTGACCATGGTATACTGCATCCATTCTCTTCTCGTCGATGAGCATGAGTTGTTATTTCTTAAACCGTATCCATTCTGCATCGTCCAACTTAGCCTCTTGAATGACCCTTAAAGATGGTATCTCAACCTCTGTGGTGATCACAGCTTCAGTTCCATATACTAACATGTACGACATTGCCTAGTGGATGTTCTCATGGTGGTCCGATAACCCAGTAAGGAGAAGGATAATTTTTTGTGCCATTGCCTTTGTTGTCCATTATCTTTCACAAAATCCTCTTGATATTTTTGTTGGCTGCCTCAACTGCCCCATTCATTTGTAGTCTGTAGGTTGCAGTGGACGATTTTTAACTTCTCGCAGATCTCTCTCATGAGGTTGCTATTGAGATTGGCAGCATTGTTAGTAATGATCGACTTAGGTATCCCAAATCTATAGAGGATGTTGTTTCGGACGAGAAATATACCACTACCATTTTTGCGACGACCTTGTAGATAGATGATTCGACCCATTTAGTAAAGTAGTCGAGGGCTACCAAGATGAAGCGGTGCCAATTTGATGCAGCGGGTTCTATAGGTCAAATCACGTCCATACCCCAAACGGCGAGTGGCCATGGTGAACCCATCACATTCAACTCATTCGGTGGAACCCGTATGAAATCCTTGTGAATCTGGCACTAGTGACACTTCTGTATGTAGCGGATATTGTCATATTCCATAGTCATCCAAAAGTAACCAACTCTCAAGTTCTTTTTGGCTTGTGTGAACCCGTTCATATGGGTTCCCGCATGTTCCTGCACATATTTCTTCCAGTAACTTGTTCGCCTCAACTGCATCTACACATCTCAACAAACCCAAGTCTGGGGTCCTCCTGCACAGGACTTCCCTTTTAAGGAAAAAGTGATTCCCCAACCTTCTAAGGGCTCGCTTCAGACTATTATTAGCATTCTCCTGGTACTTGATCTTGCCCAAATCACACCTAAAATTGGGGTTGTGAAGTGGTCGATTTCAATAATAATTACCCAACTAGGAGTCGAGATCGAATCCACAGGGAGCATAGATGGGATTAGTGGTATATAATTGAACTAAGCGCGTAAATTGTCTAAGTTGCACTTCCATATATTTTGTTTTTATTCTACTTCTAAATTATGCTACGGTTTGCAAATATAAAATATGACACTAGAGAATATTGTTTTTGTGGTTGTTTTTCAAATATGTAAAAGGTCTAGGGCTATGCCTTCCACCTAGGTATTTACCCAACGGGTTGTAGGCTTTAGAGTGAGTTTCGTTGTTGGAGTGTATTATATCAATCAACACATAATTATCCACTCAACACCTCTCGGTAAGGGAGTGGTTTTGCCCAATTTGACTTTCTCAAGTCCAAATGGGTATTGCATGAAATAGTTGATAAATGATCAAGTCGGGTTTTACTGTCTCTAGGTTCAACCCTTTAATTGGGACTATCAATCTCTTGAGTTCATCCCAATTTCTTGTTAGCCAAGCTTTCCTCGACTAAGTCTCTCTTTCTGAAGTAGAGACTAAGTCAAATAGGCTTGAATCAATGTTTGCAACCATCAATTCTACAATTATTGCAAGAAGTAGGCTAAATATTACATATCCAATCATAAACAAGCCCTAAATCAAACACCAAATAGGTATCCTAGGGTTGGGTCACAACCCTAGTTAAAAATTTAGATACTCATAGTGGGTAATGAAAAAAATAGAGAGGGAATGATAATAAAACTCATATAGAAAGATTAAAAGACAAAAATCTAATATTTAATCACTATAGTAAGCTAAAGTTACTAAAACCAGTAAAGAAAAACTGCTACAGATGTTTGGATATTCAAAACTTGACCTAATTTCGTGAAAGAAGTCTATTTATACATAGCTGAAAATTTCGAACAAAATTACCCTTTCAAAGGTTCTACGGCTGCACAATTCCATGTGTGGTCCGCACTTCTTCTTCAGTCTTCGCAGGAGCTTGGTATGCGGCCGCATAATTCTGGATTTTGGCTGCATGTTTCTTGTTTTTCGGTTCGTACAATAGTGAGTGCGACCGCACATACCTTTTCTGTAGACCACACACATCTGTGTGCGGCCACATGGCAAGATTATGCAACCGCACAATAATTGTGCGGTCCGCATATCCTTGAAGCTCGAACTGGGACTTTTCTAAACTTGAACTCTTTGGTGGCTTCTGCGGCGGCACAATAATTCTAACGACTCGACCGGTCGTTTTGAGATCTATCACATCGTTCAACGGTTTAAGGCCCTGAGTAGCTTCACTTCAAGTATTATGACTTGTATGCATGGTCGGAACTGAATTTCGGGAAGTTCGAAGTTGATTTGGAAAGAAAATTCTCATTTTGGAAGCTTTTAGTTGGAAGAATTGACTAAAGTGTGAATTTTGAGTACATGACCTCGGAATCGAGATTTGAACGTTCCAACAAGTTTGTATGATGATTTTGCACTTAAGGTATATGTCCAGATCGGGTTTTGGATGACCCGGGATTTCGGCGCCTATGGTGGAAGTTGGAATTTTGGAAGAATTTCACAAATTTGGGTTGAGGTTTATTTCAATTTTATCGATGTCCGTTTCGGATTCTTAGTCTAGGAATAGCTTTGTATGGTGGTTCTAGCATTGGGAGTGTATCCGGAAGTAGATTTGGAGGTTCGTAGGTCATTTCAGGGTCATTTGGTGAAAGTCAGAAATTTGAAGGTTTTTGAGAAGTTTGACCGGGAGTGGTCGTTTTGATATCGGGATCTGATTCTGATTCTAGAAGTTGAAGTATGTCCGTAATGTTGAATGTGACTTTTGTACAAAATTTCAGATCAATCAGACGTGATTGATGGGTTTCGGCATCGAATGTGGAAGTTTGAAGTTCTAAAGTTCATTAAGCTTGAATTGGGGTGTGATTAATGATATTGTTGTTGTTTGATGTGATTTGAGGCCTCGGGCAAGTCAGTGTTGTGTTATGGGACTGGTTTGTGTGATTGGATGGGGTCTCGAGGGGCCTCGGGTGTGTTTCGGAGCTTTTTGGGTTGTTACGCACTATATTGAGAAGACGCCTTTGATTTATGATTTGATTGAACCATTAGATTCTTATTGTAATTACGGAGCCATAGCAATAAGAATCGTCGAATTTTGATGTCGTATGAGAGGGTTATGCCCATTTCCGTGTCGGACAAAATTGCTGGTTTCTGGTGCGATGATTTGTTCTTTGCAAATGCGAGAGAGGTTCCACGAACGCGAAGAAGGATTTCTGGGTTGACGGTCAACACGAAAAATTGCTCTTCGTGAATGCGAAGGTCTCCCACAAAGACGATGAAGAAAAATTCCCTGGGCGGTGTTTTCAACCGAGAATTTTAGTACTTTGGGCATATCTTGAGTTCTAGAGCTCCGTTTATGTTGATTTTCACGGTGTTGTTCTCGTCTCAACAAGGGGGTAAATATATGACCTTTATTTTTATGTTTCTCCATGACTATTTCTGTTGGTTTCTATTTTTATCCGTGTTTGGATTGTAGAAATTGGGATTTTGAGTCCCAATGTTAAAAATGGTAAATCCTTGATTTGAGGGTCGATTCATGGACGAAATTGGATGAATTTTTGCATATAGACCATATGAGTTACGGGTAATATTTATTTTCAATAATTTTGAAATATGGTCACGTGATCCCGAGGGTTGACTTTATTGACTTTTCGAGCAAAGTTGGGAGTTGTTATATATTGATTTATTATGAGTATTAGAGTATATTTTTATTGTTTGTACATTTATTGACTAGTTTTGGAGTGACATACACCGATTTGAGGTGTTAGAGAGATGTTGGAGCCGGTTATGGAATTTCGGAGCGAGGTAAGTCTACTATCTACCCAGTGAGGGGGAAATTACCCCTAGGTGTTGTATATTGATGTGTGCTACTTGTTGTAAGGGCTACATACGCGCAAGGTGATGAGAGCCCGTCGTGGCTACATTCATTTTATTGTCCAGGCATGCTTAGGTTCACATCATGCTATTGATGTACTATTTGAGCAGTCTCTCACCTATTAAATTCCTATGTTTTACATTTCTACTTGAGACTAGGCTTGCTATTATAGAGACTTCACGAGTTCATGATTAGTCACCAAATAATTTTACTCCTCTTACGGCATGTTTTCGTGATAAATATGTTTCATTGAAAGGTTTCTGTTAAAGAAATTACAACTCACATGTTTATTTGTGAGGGGGGGTCAAGGACCCGTCAAAGCTTCTTATTATGGGATCCGGTTGTTCGCCTCGGCAGGATTATGTATTTCACATCTTATGGGATCGGGCCATTCGCCTCGGTAGGATTTATGTACCACACTCTCATGGGAGCGAGTCGTTCGCCTCGGTAGGTTAATAGATGCATCTATGGTTCGTTCCATTCGACCTTCGGCAGTGGATAATTTACATATTTATGTTGGATCGGGCCGTATGCCTCGACATTTCCTATATCATAACCTCATGGAATCGTGCATAATATTTGACTAGAAGCCAGTGTATCTGTGAGTTTTTCCTGATTTGAATTATGACAATCTATTTGGTGAGATCCACTACACCTATATGTGTGCTCCGGTTAAGGGGGGAATTTCTAATGGGAAGCTTGAGTCCATTGTAAAGAGGGGAATTTATATCACGTATTTTATGCTTGTTTATTTAATTTATTTACTCTGCCTCATGTTTATTTACCCGTTTACTGTACCTGATATTATTGGATCACTAGTGAGTGTCGATGTCGACCCTTCGTCACTACTCCTCCGGAGTTAGGCTAGATACTTACTGGGTACACATGGATTTATGTACTCATACTACACTTGCTGCACATTTTTGTTCATGTACATATATGTTTAGTGGCCTTGTGCGAGAAGAGGTGTGTAGACATGCAGGTACTTAGGTGAGGTGTATTCCTTATTACGACCCGCAACCAGCAGAGTCTCTTTCAGAGTATTTATATTTCGCCTATCTAATTTGTATTTCGGACAGATGTTGTATTTTATTTTATATTCCTAGATGATGCTCATGCACTTGTGACACCAGGTTTTGGGGTGATTATGGGTTGTCCTATACTAAAACTGTTAAAAATATTATTATTTATTCTGTAAATCCCATCTTTTACTATTTAATTAAAGGAAAATATGATTTATAAAATATTGAAATGAGAACCAAATTAAGTAGTTATTGTTGGCTTGCCTGGCAGTGGTGTCCGGCGCCATCACGATCTTTAATGGATTTTGGGTCGTGACAATATGGTATTAGAGCACTAGGTTCACTTAGCTATCACAAGTCATGAGCGAGTCTAGTAGACTCTTGCGGATCGGTACGGAGACGTATGTACTTATCTTTAAGAGGCTACAAGACTATTAGGAGCACTTCCCTTCTTGATTCCTCATCGTGCGATTGATCCTTTTAAGGCTTGTAGATTTATTTCTTTCTTATTTTATCTTATGTGACGTGAAGCGCTTGTTATGGATTAGGAATCGAGGAATTGTCATGGTACTACAAATACGGTGCAGGATGTTTCTACCTGCGTATTTGATTGGGCTATTACCATCGTCTTTCAGAAAGTTGTCCTGTTTTTTTTAGCTCAGTATCATTATTACCTAAGGTTTTGAGATTTGACATTGATTGTTATGATGATTCATGCGTTGCTACCGCATAGTGTTTTGTAATGGTAGGATTCTTGTCTAGGTGTCGACGCAGTGAATGACCTGAAAGGAGGTTTTACACAGTGCATGATTCAGAGATTCAGTATTCTATTTCCGATGGAGGAAAGGCAATCGGACTAGGAATGTTCAGATTTGGGTTGATAAAGTAACGAGGCTTGATATTTTCAAGCGTTGTAGAGTTCTCAATTGTTATGTGGTGTCATCATCCTTGTTGAATGCGTTAAGGTTCACCGATGTTATGTCCTTCTTCAATTTGCCTTCGGGGCAGGGTATTGTGGAATGGTGCCTGAAATGCGGTTGTCAGAGATAACAACGTGTAGCGATTTCGGAATCGAATTGGTACTTCTAGTATTGATGCCTCGAGAAAGATGATCTTCTAAGAGGTTTAGAGTTGGTAACGACAACAATTGGGCAACGAAGGAAAAGGAAAGACATGTGGTAGGTGTTTTACGGTTTTTGAATTGCTATAAGGTCAAGTGTGAAAAGTAAAAGTTGAGGAGTTGATTAAAGGAGAGGTTGAACCAAAGTGGGAGAGTGGCGGAGCAACATATGAGTTCTGTGGTAGGATGGTCACACGCCTTGAGAAAAATCTGGAGCTATTTGGGAAATTCATGGTAGATAGCGACTAGGTCCACGGATTTGTATTTGGGTGCAACATGACGTCGAGTTTGGAATGGATTATTGAAATTTTAGCTAATGCCAATGGGGAAGAAAGAACCTCGGTGGGTCTTAGGGTTATGTAATTGTAGCTTCAAGCTAAGTGGGAGAGCCCCACCATCTATGATTGAACTACTTGTTTATCTACTTGTGCGGTTTCTGGTTATTGATGTATTGGTGGGTTATTACGACTAAGGGAAAAAAACACCAGTGGTAATTTGAGCAAAGGATTTGAGGAACATGTGCTAGCTTTGGCCTTATCGGTTCATGTTCAGGTTTTGGGAAGACTCAGAGTCTATGCTTTGTGTGGATGTGATGCACAAGGAAAGGAATTCAGCCGGTTGCTTCTTGGAGATGGTTTTCATGTGCTACCAGGCCTTGGAGTGTGACTATATTCTGAAACAAGTCAAAGTGGGTGACTCCCAACAATGGCCATAGTAGATTCCAAATTAATGTGTAGTTCCTAGGTATTTCGAGTCCGTTGTATGGTTAAGTTTTGAACTTTGGAATGAATTATGTAAGGGGCTTGGAGTGTTCTATGTTATAATCGGTTTGTGGTGTAGTATTGGAGTAATGGGAGAAAATAACTTTGGGTTCATAGAGGAATTTCCAGGACGAGTGTACTAGTTGAAGATGTGAATATACGCACAATGAGGATATGAGATAGTTCGTGGGTTGTAGAGATAGAGTGGTCTCGTGAAATAAGGTCACTCAGGATGAGTACGAATTTGTGTTCGCTAGGTTTTAAATGGAGCTATTATAATTCCTAAGGCAAGTCTGGAGTAAATTAGAGGAGGTTAGATAGGTTAGCAATGGTTGGATTGGCATGATGGTGCCAATGATCATTTCCTTCAGCATGTTAAGTTATACATGTGATTTGTGGTTGTACGTGTGAGGCTTGAAGGTTGTCGTAATTTATTTTATATGGGGGCATTCGAGTATTATGGCCTGTTAGGTGTAGATGGATCCCGGAAGAATTATGGTGGTTTAGACCACTACTCGAGGTTTGTATTTTCTGCGATTATGGGATTTCAATCGCGTGTTGCAATAGTTCTCCTGAAATGAGTCAAGTAAAAGGTTTCTATATGATGGAGTGTTTATTCTATTAGTGATTCGGGAGTTATGATGGAATTCTTGTACTCTCGCGTATTGGCGTGTTAGGTGCAGTGAGCGGCATAGGAATTGGAAGTTGAGGATCAAGGTTGCGGTTTGGTGTAGACAAGGAAGTCACAAGGTTGGATGAGCAGGAAATAATTAAGATGTTTAGAGTAAGCTGGTATTGTCTTTAGCGTCACCTAAGATTGGTGTCATGTGTAAGAGGCTTTGTGTACTGATCTACAGATTCTTGATTCGCTGTGCAGTATTGTATGCCAGTAGTATGGATGTGCAGACTTTTTTACCTGGTGCGGAAGGTTGTAGGAGCGTATTCCAAGGGAAGATTGTATAAATGTGACATGTATTCACTTGATTGATTGAAGATTGAAACCAAGTATAGAGATTATGGTACTATTGCAATTTGAGAGTTTAGGCTTGGAAGGCGCTCTATTCATTTGGTTGTGAACTGTGGAAGTTTGTTTCGGATTGGGCGGCTATTCTTGTGTGTCATTGGAAAAAGAGGTAGTTTGGATCCTTGAAATGTTATTATCCCAGTACGGTACAGTCAGAATCATCTTGAGGTTCGTGGGTGGATCTAAATATGAATGTGGGCCCTATATCGGGCCGTATGGGCTCATTTCAGCTTAGTGTTTTTCACGGAGGAATCTTCGGGCCCTGGATGCTATTTATGTTGTCAGCTATTCCATGTAATCTATATTATGCCAGGTGGGTTGGGAGGTAGTTCGATTATTAGAACTCGTATTGAGATCCCATGTAATTATTGGTATTGTGAGAGCAGGATGGCTCTTAAGATACCGATCATTTATCACACCTTAGTTGTGTTTGAATTTCATAGCGTATGTCGCTATCCGTCTCCCCAGGATTTGTATTATGCACTTCTCGTGTTTGTAATTGATGTTCGGGTATTTCGCAGGTATGAGCATTTTAGCTCGATATGTATTTCCTTATAGATTATTATGTGTGGATAGGGTGGCACGCCACCACGGGTATGTGGTTTAGATCGGGTGGCACCCCGCCACGGGTATCATGGTTGGATCGGGTTGCACTCCACAACGGTATCATGTGTTGATTGGGTTGCACGCCGTAACAGCATGATGTTGAGTGCAGTTTCCCTTATCTTTTATTATGTGTTTTGTTTCTCATTTTCTTGGGAAGGTTCATAACGTCTTTTTGGTTGTTTAAATTAGTTATGTCGGTTGAGTAGTTCTTTCCAGAGTTCATTCTTCCTTATGTGTCATATTCAAGTTGTGTGCATGGTGTGATTTGAGCAAAGGATTATGGTCACGTTGGGTTCATTGTTTGGTGATTAATACGGTATTCGTGTGTTAGAATCTGGTATCGTGGAGAAACTCTGGATGTTGGAATTTGGTTCTAAAGCTTGCTAGCTAAGGTAGCAGGAAGGATCTTCAGTTTTTCTCGAGCTAATGTAGAAAACTGGGTTATGGTGGTACGGGCAGTTGTGCGAGGTGTTAAACAGTGATTTTGGACAACTTCGGAGCAGTTCTTGGCACGTTCGAGGATGAACGTATGTTTAAATGGGAGAGAATCTAACAATTCGACCAGTCGTTTTGAGCTCTACGTGTCGTTCAGTGTTTTAAGGCCCTGAGTAGCTTCACTTCAGGTATTATGACTTTCATGCGTGGTCAGAACTGAATTTTGGGAAGTTCGGAGTTGATTTGGAAAGAAAATTCTTATTTCAGAAGCTTTAAGTTAGAAGAATTGACTAAAGTGTAAATCTTTAGTAAAGGACCTAGGAATTGGGATTTGAAGGTTCCAACAGGTTCGTATGATGATTTTGGACTTAAGGCATATGTCCGGATCGGGTTTTGGATGACCCGAGAGTGTTTCGGCGCCTATTACGGAAGTTGGCATTTGGGAAGAATTTCATAAATTTGGGTTAAGGTGTATTCCAATGTTATCGATGTACGTTTGGGTTTCTGAGTCTGGGAATAGCTCCGAATGGCAATTCTGGTATTGGGAGCGCATCCGGAAGTTGATTTAGAGGTCCATAGGTCATTTCGGGGTCATTTCGCGACAGTCAGAAATTTGATGATTTTTGAGAAGTTTAACCGGGATTGGACTTTTTGATATCGGGGTTGGTTTCCGATTCTGGAAGTTGGAGTAGGTCTGTAATGTCAAATTTGACTTGTGTGCAAAATTTGAGATCAATCAGACGCGATTTCATGGGTTTCGGCATTGAATGTAGAAGTTTGAAGTTCTAAAGTTCATTAAGCATGAATTTAGGTGCGATACATAATTTTGATGTTGTTTGATGTGATTTGAGGCCTCGAACAGGTCCGTGTAATGTTATGGGACTGGTTTGTGTGATTGGACAGGGTCCTGGGGCCTCGGGTGTGTTTCGAAGGTGTTTGGGTTGTGTCTCGCTCTTATTTGATGTTTCAGCATCGTTTCTTGGGCACTATATTCAGCAAACGACCTTTGATTTGTGGTCTTATTGAACTATTAGATTCTTATTGTAGTTACAGAGCCACAGAAACAAGAATCGTTGAATTTCGATGTCGTATGAGAGAGTTATGCCCATTTCTGTGTAGGACAAAATTGTTGATTTCTGGTGCGAAGATTTGTTCTTCGCAAACGTGAGAGAGGTTCTGCGAACACGAAGAAGGATTTCTAGGTTGACGGTCAACGTGAAAAAAAGCTCTTCGTGAAAGCGAAGGTCTCCCCAGAGGGGATGAAGAAAAATTCCCCGAACAGTGTTTTAAACCGATAATTTTAGTATTTTGGGCG
Source organism: Nicotiana sylvestris (assembly GCF_000393655.2). Lineage (NCBI taxonomy): Eukaryota > Viridiplantae > Streptophyta > Magnoliopsida > Solanales > Solanaceae > Nicotiana > Nicotiana sylvestris. The sequence continues at coordinate 58,703,303 of NC_091064.1, forward strand.
TATCTTGAGTTCTACAGTTCCGTTTGAGTTGATTTTGCGGTTTGGTTCTCGTCTCAACAAGGGGGTAAATATCTGACCTTTATTTTGATGTTTCTCCATGACTATTGCTGTTGGTTTCTATTTTTATCCGTGTTTGGATTGTAGAAATTGGGATTTTGAGCCCCAACGTTAAACAATGGTAAATCCTTTATTTGAGGGCCAATTCATGGATGAAATTGGATGAATTTCTGGATATAGACCATATGAGTTATGGGTAATATTTATTTTCAATAATTTTTGAAATACGGGCACGTGAGCCCGAGGGTTGACTTTATTTACTTTTCGAGCGAAGTTGGGAGTTGTTTTAAATTGATTTATTATGAGTATTAGAGTATATTTTTATTGTTTGCACATTGCTTGACTAGTTTTGGAGTGACAGACACCGGTTTGAAATGTTAGAGCGATGTTGGAGCCGGTTATGGAACTTCGGAGCGACGTAAGTCTCCTGTCTAACCCAGTGAGAGAGAAATTACCCCTAGGTGTTGTATATTGATGTGTGCTACTTGTTGTTGGGGCTATGTACGCGCGAGGTGATGAGAGCCTGTCGTGGCTACATTCATGTTATTGTCCGGGCAGCCTTAGGTTCACATCATGTTATGGATGTACTATTTGAGAAGTCTCTTGCCTATTAAATTCCTCTGTTTTACATTTCTACTTTAGACTGGGCTTGCTATTGTAGAGACTTCACGAGTTCATGATTAGTCTCCTAATAATTTTACTCCTCTTACGTCATGTTTCCGTGATATATATGTTTCATTGAAAGGTTTTTGTTAAAGAAATTACAACTCACACGTTTATTCGTGAGTGGGGGTCAAGGACCCATCGAGGCTTCTTATTGTAATTGGATCGGGCTGTTCGCCTCGGCCGGATTGTGTATTTCACATCTTGTGGGATCGGGCCATTTGCCTCGACAGGATTTATGTACCATACTTTCATGGGAGCGGGCCGTTCGCTTCGGTAGACTAATAGATGCATCTATAATTTATGTCGTTCGACCCTCGGCAGTGCACAATTTAAACATTTATGTTGGATATCGTATTCCTCGGCATTTCCTACATCATATCCTCATGGTATCGTACGTAATATTTGACAAGAAGCCAATGTATCTGTGAGTTTTTCCTGATTTGAATGGATTTTCCTGACAGTGATGTCTGGCGCCATCATGATCTTTAATGGATTTTGGGTCATGAAAATAATTTTGTGGTCCGCACTTTACATTAGATCTCTGTTGGAGTTCCTTTGTATTTTGTGGCCGCAAAAGGAATTTTGTGGTCCGCACATTTAGCCTTTTTCCTCCTTTTTGTCCTTGAGTTCATTTTGCTCCTTTTTAGTTGGATTTCATCTTTTTGGCTCATTTCCCAATACTCCTGCAATTAAGCATATTATATCAGTTATCGGGAATACAATTAAGCACTAATATAAGTTCACTCGACTTGAAATCACGTAGGGCTTTTTGGAAGGTAATGAAGTCTTTTGGACAAAGGTAGGGAATGTTGGAATTGAAACGCGTTCATCTTTCCTTAAGCACTCCATTTTTCTCTTTTTGGATCATGTTTTGCCGACTCTTTGAGTCATTTTCTTTTTTCTTAGGGGAACTAGAAAGACTTAACATCACTCTTTCTCGTTCTTGATGTTAATTTCTCCTTCTTTGTTTCGCAATGCTTTGCATCACTGCTTTTCTTTGAATACCTTCAACTCTTCACTTTATTCACTTTCTTGTTGCATTTTTCTTGTCTTCTTTCTTTCTTTTTCTTTGACTTTCCTTTTCTTCATTTGTTCTTTTTATGACTTAATACCACTTTCAAATTCCTTGTCTCTCCCCCAAAATTATGTTTTAGCCAATTGCTTCTCAAGAGTGTTAAGGAAAGCAAAGGGTGCCAAGAGAGGGTCACTACAAAATGGGTAATGGATTGTAACGTGGTTATCGAATGAGAAAGGTCTTAGGCTCAAATGGGTTTACTTGGGATAGCAACATTGGTGGGACATAGAAAATTTCAAGCGGGTCAAGGAGAGCCTACAATCACTTTTCAAGCCAAGCAGAACTTAGAATTTCGGCTAGAATCACATTCGGGGCAAGTTCTAGGCCATTCGCATGGGTACTTGGACTTGCAACAAAAATCTCACTTCTCACACAATTGAATTGTTAAAGAGGATAGAGTCGAGGGCCCACAACAACCATATTTAAGATTGAAAATCACTAATGGTTCAACTAAACCACTCGATGATTGCTCAAGTCAACACAAGAGTCAAAAGGTCACTAACTAGAGCTATTTATTTCAAAGAACTTGTTTTTAATCATAAGCCCATAGTTAAGTCTGTTGGGACCACATGAACCATGCTCGGCTCTTCTAGATCAACTCAATTAGGTCCTTTTATTCATTATTACTACTATTTTAACTAAAACATCAAAAACAGACTCAATCCCTTAAAAAGGTTGTCACGTCATCCATCGTTGGGAAGAGTCACCCGATTCACACAAAAACTACCTTTGGAAAGAACCGTGACATTAAGAAAACCAAAGGCTTATTGATCACTAAAACATGAAGAGAAACTACTAAATTAAAAATAAGCTATCAAAGTAAATAAGAAGCTATTAGATTAAACCTCAACTACTAAGAAAGCAAGATAAAGAAACTATAGAATAAACTACTGAAAGCATAAATGAAATAAATATATAAGATAAGATAAGAGAGAGAATATACACATCAATGGTGAGAAAGAAGAATATGTACATAAATAAAAAGAAGAAAATAGAATGTTATCAAGTTATTACAGGCCAACTGTCATCAAATTAAAATAAACTCCACCCCCCGCCCAAATAAGAATAAACATTGTCCCCAATGCTTAGCAAAATAAAACAGGGAAGGGAAAGAGTAGAGAGGACTCCCTATATGGTCTTGTTGTCCATAGTAGTATCACCACCCTCAGTTTTCTCCAACTGTATTTCATCGTCCTCAGCACAGGGAGTAGTAGGGTTGGTGAACATTTGTAACACTACCTCAGTAGTATAGACAACTGTGATTACGTGATTTTTTCCCTATATGAATTATTCCCATAGATTCAAGAAAAATAAAATTTTCCATTATTTGCAATTTCGTAGATTTTCGTAGCATTTTTTTTGTTATTGTTTGCATTTGGCTGTGTATGTTTATTTAATTTAATTCATGAAAATACAAAAATACGCTACATTTGCATTTAGGATCTAATTTTGCATTCTTGAATTAATTAGTAATTTAGTGTTTTATAAAAATGAAAAAATCACAAAAAATAACTTATTTTTGCATTTTAAATTTTTAGTTTCGAATTTTGGTAGTTTTTCTTTAATTTAGTATTTAATTAGTTGTGGTAATTATTATTTCGAGTTGGTTAATTTAATTTGATAGGATAATTTGATTCGAAATTAATTTAGGTTTTATTTTAATTTTAATTTAGAAGAAATTAGAAAATTTGAAAAATTGAAAAATTGAAATAAAGGAAGAGGAGGGCCAAAATTTTGGGTTGAATCCCATCAAGACCCCAGGACCAATCTTTCATTTCCCTATACCCGCCTGTCCCAGCCCAATACCCGTCCCCTGACACGGTCCGTTCCCCTAACTAAATTAAAACGACCCCATTTTCCCTTGCTCAATCCTGGCCATCGATGTTTCATGATCTAACGGCCAGAAACTTGGGATCCCTTCGTATAAAAATGTCTGAAGACCCCTTACCCACCCTCATCGTCTCTTTCGGAAACTCTGACCACTGAAAACCCTAGAAGCCACCGGTGGATTCCAACCGCCATTGCACCTCAAATCCACACTAGATTCACACCATAACACCCTCTTCCTCCCCTCATGTCGAATCCGTCGTTGGTTTTCCTCGAATCATCGTGGAACTCATCGAATCTTCAATCGAAAGTTAGACTAAAAACCTAACTTCTACCAAATCACCCCAAAATAACACCCCAGAAACCTTATACCCTCCTCTCCCCTAATCTCCAATCCTTTTCCCACGAATCCCCTTGGAGCCTCTTGAATGTTAAATCAAAGATTCGAGCCTTAGAAGCCAAAACCTATTTCATTCATGCAAGATCATCTCTCCGGTGTTTATGAGCGTTCAAGGCCGATTTTATCGCAAAACAATGTTATTCTCCTGTTCTTGACAAAGAACAAGTGATTAATATTATTTTGCAGTTTAAATCGGAAGTCAGTCGCGAGTTCGAGTGTTGGGTGAGTTCTATTTCTTTGTTTGTCAATTTTCATTCATTTTTCCTCTTCCTCCTCTTCTTCTTCTATGATTGTTCAAATGGCATGTTCTTGGTCTGAATTTGTTGAAGAATTTTGAACCCGGCTGTCCCCTTTAGATTAATTTAAGGTACATTTCGTCAGTCTTTCAATTTTTCTTTTTCAAGCTTCTACTTGCTGTTCTTCGTCATCTTAATTTTATGTTAAGTTATGGCGTTTTCTGTTAATTAGCTTGAATTGGGTTTTATTAATTTGATTAATTTAGATTAATTCTGGTCAGGGGTTTAACTTAACAGAAATCAATGGTTAGCTCATATTTTGGGTTTTTATGGTTGCTTCTCACTCGGATTAGTCAGTTGGAGTTATGATCTTTTGGTTTGGGCCTTGGGTTCAATTCCGACCCATTCATTTGGGTATGAACCAGTAATTCAAAATTGACCCAGAGATTGGTTTTAAGTTGAAGGAGTAAATAACTGGGGTTGTAAGGGTAATTTGGGAATTCTAGGTGAAGGGAATCTCTAGTAACTGAATAGGAAGCTTCTTGGAAGTTAGGGTGGGGACTTAGCTAAAAATCTGAATTTTAAATTGAGGATATGGGAGCAAAAACAAAAATGAAAAAAGGTTTCAATTGCAAAATTGAATTCTTTTGGGCAGCCCTAATGCCTTGCCTATAAAGACACCTTTGCTTGACATTCAAGGGGGATTTTTTAGGTATTAAGAAATAAAATTCTGAAAAAGAAACAAAACGGCTGAAAACTCTAAAGCTGCACTGATTTCCAGCATTTTCCTTGATGGAAAACTGATCAAAATTCTGTTTCAGCTTGGATTTTTTAGTTCTTCCCATTAGTTAGAATCCTTGAAAAACTTCACATCTTGTATCTGGTTTGGAGATGGCTTGATTTTGGGGTTTCAAAAGTTGGTTTTGAGCTGTGGTGGGGCTTATTGTTTCATTGATATTGCTGGGTCTCTGGTTCTACTGCTGCCTCCTGCTTCCTCATTTCTTTTTCCCTTTCAATTTCTAGGTACATGTTCTTGAGACTCATACAATGTGATACTCAAATTGAAGATCGAAATGAAAATGGAATGTTGAAGTTTAAACTTTAAGTTACTAGTTCATAGCTTAGCTTTATTTCATTTGTATATGAATCTCCTCTATTTCATGCTCCTCCTAGCTAAGTTTTCTCACGTGTAGTCAATCATACCAATAAATGTTACATGTTTACTTTAGGATTTAAATATGGTTCTGTTTGAGTGTATTTGATTCAGAACATTTTGGACTGTATGTAGTGTGTGCTAAATGTGTCAATAGTTGGATCCTACATTCCATTATGTAATTTAAGTAAAAGGACTGTAGTAGAGCTATCTTCCTGTTGTATGATTCATTTAAGATGTCATGGCATATGTGTCATGTTTAAACAACATTCAGATTCACGAAATAGCTAATTGAATGGGGTTCTAGGTTGTGGTCAGTTTTCTCTTACTTTACAGGTTACTTCTGGACATGTGCTGTTAGTAATATTCAATGTTTCTGGGTATACTAGTTATTGGGTAGTGGTGAGACTTATCAATTCGTGTTTTACTTGTAATTGTGGTTGTTTTGCATTAGCATGGACTCGATATTGAGTCTAGGATCTTCATCCTTGTTCTTTAAAGGTTTTGAGCTCATTGACCTTTGGATTCTGAGGTCCTTTGCAAAGAAAATGGCCTGTTGCCGCTACTTGGGATTGTTTCTTGAGCCCAATAGCTCGTTCGTTGGTTCACTGGATGTTCCCTTTTATAAGCAGATTTGATTAATACAAGCAAAAATGGAAATAGAAATTTAGTTAGTCAATTTGTGTTAATTAGTTAAGGTTAAGAAATAATTGTTAATCCAATCTCGCTCTGCTTATAATTTTGATTGATTTGTAGCTAGCCGATTTGGGCTTAAATGTTGATTCTGAGATTTGGGGCCTGATACTAGCCCAGCTGACGAAAGTCAAGGCCAGGTGAGTATGCCTGGGGTATGTCCTTGGATAGTCATCTTACTCTAAGAAATTGGGCTCACGTTTGGGCCCAAATCTGAAGGCATCTGTGAGTAGGATTCGGACCCACTCCACCCGTGTTGAACCTTGCTTGCCGTCGATTGTTTGTGCTGACCCAAACTCCCTTTGTTAAATAATTAATCTTTCTCTATGCAAGTTTTTTTTAGTTAGTTTGAGTTAAAACTCTCAAGTTCATTTATCGCTTAATTGATTAGTATTTAATTTTTGAGGTGAGCCATATTATATAACAGAAATGGCTATGGACCTCGAAACTAAATTTAAAAGTCTTTAAAATAGAGTAAGCAGGGTGAGTTGTGCCAAATAAAATCTCAAATGTATGTCCCTCATTAAATTCTTTTTTTTAATCCTTAGAAATCGAGGCATGCCATTTAGTCGAATTTTCATGGCCCTCGCAAACTTCAAAAGGTGTAGTTGCTTTGGGCGCGTAATTTAAATTACTTTCCTAAACTCGGGTATGCATTTCATGTGACCCAAATCCAAATCTTAGCAACGTTAAACAAAATGTGTCTCGGGCTGCGGGTGCATTTCATGTGGCGTGGTCCAAAGACGTGTTTTAGATGACGTTGAAATCTTCCTTAAAATAATTAAAAACGGTTTAAAGCTGAAATGCACATAGGTCTTAAAGTGTTTTTTTAAAATCAAATAACTGAGCCAAAAATAACAATTGAGCGACCGTGCTAGAATCACAGAACTCGGGAATGCCTAGCACCTTCTCCCGGGTTAACAGAATTCCTTACCCGAATTTCTGTGTTCGCGGACTGTAAAACAGAGTGAATCCTTACCTCGATTCGAGATTTGAACCGATGACTTGGGACACCATAAAATTATCCCAAGTGGCGACTCTGAATCATTAAATGAAATAATCCCGTTTTGATTGTCCTTTAATTGGAAAACTCCCTTATACCTATCTGGGGGATGTAGGAAAAAGGAGGTGTGACAGCTCTGGCGACTCTGCTGGGGATCGAACCCAGAATCTCTGGTTCAGGGTTCAAGAATTCGTGCTTAGAATAATTGTTATAGTTGGCTTTATCCATTATCTGAATTCGTTACATGATTTGGGCCTAATGTGCTAATTGATTGCTTTTACTGCTTTGATATTCCGTGAACTGTATATAAACTATTGCGAAATCCCTCTTCTTTCTGAGTCTTCTAAATCATGAAGAGGTGTGCACTTCGTGTGACTTCTTTTATGTTAGAGTCATATCCCAAATTTAGAACGAGGTTCGGACATGTTGCAAAGCCGGTGAAGCTTCTGTATTCCCGGTACGCTGTCCCTCCTCGGCTCGAGCTGTCCGCTCGGGTAAGCCATGTCTAGAACAATAAACCCAGGTTTTGAACCTATTACAACAAGACCTCATGTCAGATCCCTAGTAGGAACGTTTGCTTGCATCATGTGCATTTAACTTTGGAGACTCAACACAGGGGTTGGGTCTGTCTAGGACAGGTATACCAAAAATGAAAAAGACCATCCTGATGCATCTTACTTGCTACTTGTGCATTTATTTGCTTCGGACTTGCATGCTGACCGGCTTATGAATATTGGGAAAAGTCGAGGAAAGAGAAATAGCAGTGTAGAGGGTTAAGAGAGTTAATCACCTATTTTGAGAAAAACCAATGTCCAAATAGCGCTGAAACTCTGCCGAATGTTTGAGAAAAAACGAAGTGAAAAATGAAAAAAAGAGTTTTGTATTCAAAAATTGTTTGTTTTATTTTCCCGAACTACGTCAGTTTGATTCTCACAGGGTGTGAGATACGTAGGCAACCCCCATCGGGTCCAACTTATCTTTTGTAAAAGCAGCCCAAAAAGAATAAAAAATTTATTTTCATTGCAAGTAAAGTAAGATGATGTCATTCTTCTCAAAATAGCCGAATATCCCTCAAAAGTGTTCCGGAAGGCTGTTTTTGCAAGAACAACCACTTTTAGTCACTTTTAAAGGTTTTGGCTGGTTAGCCGACATAGCCTTAAAATCTTCGTTTTCGAAATGCTGAAAGGCCGTATTGGAAAGGACGGATATTTTTGTGAAAATTTTGAAAAAAAATGGTCATTTTTCTTGAGTCAAAATGAGTCATAGTTTTCTTTTAATTAAAATCACCTTAATAAATGTGCAGGATGAGCACAATTCAAAATGAACCTTTCTCAGTCAGTGAAGAGATCCCTTTGGAGTTACATATGTGGTGGCATGATTTGGGGGACGACAGCAGGAATGTTGTGACAAAAGCGTTGGACGGTCTTATCGGGCTCTTGAAGGTTAAGCCAAGAAAAGACGTGATTGAGGCCTTGATACCATTTTGGGACCCATCACATAATGTATTCCACTTTGCTGATTTCGAGTTACTCATACACTAGAAGAGATAGCAGGCTATGCCGGCTTCGAGGGGAATCTTAGAAATCAATACCCAGTAGCACCGAGAACAGTAACCCCTAACAAGTTTTTGGACTTGTTAATCATCAGTCGGGACATCCGAGACGGAAATTTGGCCAAAGGATTTTGTACCTTCTACTTTTTGTATCGACGTTACGGGAATCCCCATGGCTTCGAAATGCCAGATACCGATCTTACTCTTACGGGAAACCAAGACAAGTGGGAAGCTCGGAGAGGATAAGCTTTTATAATGGCGTTCCTGGGTATTTTGGTTTGCCCCAGAAAAGACGGAAACATAGAGTTGTGGCTTGTAGGGATAGCTGACTTCTTTATAAAAAAGGCAAATGGGACTATAATGCCGCTGATCTTGGCGGAAATTTACCGAGCTCTGACCCTTTGTCGAGAAGGAGGGAAGTTCTTTGAAGGGTGCAATATGTTGTTACAACTATGGATGGAGGAACACCTTTGCCACCGTCCCGGATACTTGAATTGTGGTATGACTGGCCTTGTATGCACCGAAAAACATGAATAGAGGGTAGAGGGTTATGAGTTCTCAGATGGTACGGAAGCATGGCATGCTCATTTGAGATCTCTGACTGCAAACAAGATCGAATGGACGATTAGGTGGCTCTCTGTCAGTGAAGTAATCTATATGTAGGCCGATACCAGACCATCCCAAATCCGACGCACTTTTTCTTCTAGGAAGGCAGCTTTTGAGTCGGCAGGTCATTGAGTTAGAACCAAAAGCTGCCTTCCTAGAAGAAAAAGTGCATCGGATTTGGCATCAGTGCAAATTCTTAGGGCTTAATACTCAAGTACGAGATCTATCTAGAGGCGAGGTGGAGCCTAGTTACACTGCTTGGTATGGTAAAAGATCCCGAGTTCATCATGAGCCCGAAAGGCCCGCAAAGAGACCCCATGTCCAACAGTTCACCGACGGAGCACAAGTGCAATGGGACTGGTTGACCAAAGAAAACGAGTACAGGGTCCCCATAAGCAAATTGGAAAAACAAGTCAGAGAACTTCAATTCGAGAATAGTTTGCAAGCCGCGGCAGACGAAGGAGAAAAGAAAAAGCTAGACAAAGAAAATGAGGCCCTTCGAGCCCAAATTCAGAAAATAAAAATAGCGGCAGAAAAACTCATAGATAACCTGAGGTAGAAAGTGAGTGACTATAGTTTTGATTTGAACAAAGCAGAAAGCGAATTAGCCAGGGCTTGAAAGAAATTGGTTAAAAATGCAGATGAATGAGCATGCCTGGTTAAGCAGTTGAAAGAAAAGTACGACAATGAGGTCGCGAGATTAAAGAAAAGGGTCATCGCCACGGAAAACAAAATGATCAAACAGGCGAAAGACTTCAAGGTTGAAAGGGAACATTGTTATACAACATTGGCACAATTAGAAATAGATTTGCAACAACTTTAGGAGCAGAATCATGTGGCCGAGCAAACTTTGGAAGCCAGGGCCCAGCAGATCGGGCGTTTGTTACAAGAAAAAGGTGTCATAAGAGAGAGAATTAGAATCATCGTCGATTACATTGTTGTGAAGTGCCAAGCCTGTGAGGATATGACTCGCACCACCTTCTTCGCGACAATGATAACATTTGTTAAACAGACAATGAGTGACTTGGATCGACTTCAAAGGGATCTTGCATATAGGCCCGCGGCGAGACCAAATGATGTCCCGCGGGCACCAGGAGCATTAATGTATTCATGATTTTTCATTTAAGTTTGTATTTCCTTTTCCGTTAGAGTCTGTCAGTTGTTTTGAGTCTGTATTTTCTTTCTGCTGGAGTCTGTCAGTTGTTTTCGAGTGTGTATTTTCTTTTGTTGGATTATGATAGTTTATATTCGGAGTCTATATTTCGTCTTTGCATCAGAGTCTGTTAGTTTTTCTTTTGGATTCTATTGGTTTTGAGTCTTTGTAATCAAAGCATTTGCTTTTTATAAAAATTGAAAATCTCAAAATATTTTATTATTTACTTTCACGCTTATCTCCCAGAACTATGCTCGGTCTAATTCATACAGGGTCATGATACGTAGGCAATCTTCATAGGATTCGACCATAACCAAAAGAAAAAAGAGAGAAGAAAAAGAAAATGAGAGGGAAAAAACAAGAGAGAAAAAGAAAAGAAAATAGAGAAAAACAAGAAAACAAAGAGAAAGAAACAATGGCAAAATAAGAGGGAATGAGAGGATAAAAACAAAGAAAAAGCAAAGGCCAGAATGAAAAGATAGAAAAAGGGGGAAAAGAGAAATTTCAAATGGAATAAGGAAAAGCTGGGATGACGCAAGCAGCTGATCAAAAGCATAATAGAAACGGTTAACTGCTTAGGTGCATTCATTCCCAAAATGTGCGGTTACCAATTTGTTAAAGCCCTAATCACTAAAAAGGTTGTTGTTGATATACTGAGTCCATGCAGGTGGTTATTGATTGGCATTCTGGCAACTCACTCCTACAACACCCAATCAAAAGACAAGCTGAATATGGCTAACCAAGAACCAGAGACACGTATTGTTGATCCGTCAAAGGAGGTAGAGGAATTGGATGTTAATACGATGAAGGAAGAGATGTATAAGTTAAAGCAGCAAATGACGGCAATGTACCAGGCCTGGGCAAAGGGTCATCCACCACCGGTTTATCCCGCCAACCCTGTTTATATCCCACCATCAGCCCAACCTCAGGAGCCTCCCACCGTGAACTCATCTCCAGCCTTTCCCCTCTACCAACAATGCTACGACACCACTTCCAATACTTCTCAAGCTCCACCACCCAAACAAGTCCCATACCCTCATCCACTAGTCACTCCCGTCTTTGTGGCACCTCCACCTGCTACATTACACCGATCTTCCAGTGAAACTCTATTCTAGACTCACGACAACTAGTATTATCCCCCTGAACCCACCTTCAAAGTTTCGGAACCATATTCTTACACTCCTCATCTTGATCTGCCAGCAGAGACCGAGAATCCACCCAAAAAATCCCGAACATGAGGAGATGATCAGAAAGGTCAAAAGCTTGGAACAATCGTTTAGAGATATGAGGGGGTTGGGAGGTCAAGTAAGTGTGGCCTATAAGGATTTATGTCTGTTGCCAGATGTTCAGTTACCAACAGGGTTCAAGAAGCCTAAGTTTGATCTGTATGACGGGCATGGTGACCCAGTAGCACACTTAAGAGGATTTTGTAGCAAGATGAGAGGGGCTGGCGGAAGAGATGAATTACTGATGGCCTATTTCAGCCAAAGTCTGAGTGGATCGGCATTGGAATGGTATACCAGACAGGATCACAGCAGGTGGTACACATGGGACGACTTGGCCAAAGCCTTCGCCTGCCATTTTCAGTACAATCTTGAAATTATTCTGGACCGCCTGTCTTTGACAAAACTTGAGAAAAAGCACAATTAAAGTTTCAGGGAATATGGTTTTAGGTGGAGAGAGCAGGCAGCAAGGGTTGACCCTCCAATGAAAGAAAGTGAAATGGTGGATTATTTTCTGTAGGCCTTAGAACCTACTTATTACGGTCATCTGGTATCAGTGGTAGGCAAGTCTTTCAGTGAAGTGGTAAAGATGGGCAGTATGGTAGAAGAAGGGCTCAAGACAAACAAAATCATGAGTTATTCGGCTATCAAGGTAACCACTAAGACCATTCAAAGCGGAACTGGGGGAGTATTGGAAAGAAGACGAAAGAGGATGTAGCAATGATTGATTCAGGAGCTTGGTTCAGACCCAGTGGTCCATCGCATTACTATAGCCAACCTCAACCCCACTACCAAACCTATCCTCATACCCCATATAGCCCACCACAACACTACTACCCACCACTAGTCCCTCATTTTTCTGTCCACTATGCCCAAACATACAACCAACCTCCGACCCACGCACAATGGCATGTGCCAGTCCCACATAATACATACCCAGCTCTACAAAATGCCTATCCACCCTAAGAGCCTACCAAAATCCCCCTGGAACATATTTTCGGCCCAATCAGGCCACCAAGAATATGAGGTTGCATAAGAAGAAGACTTTTACTCTATTGGGAGAATCCTATACCAGTTTGTTTCGCAGGTTGAGACAATTGGGTATGCTGAGTCCGATTGAACCAAAATTGCCAAATCCTCCCCAGAGGAATCTTGATCACTCCGTGAATTGCGAATATTTTTCTGGTGCATCGGGGCATGACACAGAGAAGTGCTGGCAATTGAAAATAGCTATTCAAGAGCTTATTGATACTAATCGGATTGAGGTCCAAGCTCCGGAGGCACCTAATATCAACCAGAACCCATTGCCAGCTCATCAAGAGACGAATATGATTGAGATAGTGCATAAGGAAGGGGAGCCTAAGAAGCCTTCACAAACTGTCATGATGATTCGGTCCAGTGAAGCCAGCCCGTTCGAAAAGTCAACAAGTGAGAAGTCTGCGATCAAGTTGAATGGGGCATATAGTGAACCATATGGGGTGGTCAGGAAGGGTTCCTCAAGTGACGTTGCAGGGAAACATGAAAGAGCAAAAGTGGTTGTGCCAGGAGTGGCAAACAAGCCTGTTGTAATTGTGGAAGGTGCCCGCCTAGACCATGTCATTGTCAAGCCAGTAACTCAATTACCAATAGTCAACAGCAGGGCGGTCCCGTGGAATTATGAATGAGTGACAGTGACTTACAAGGGAAAAGAAGTTAAAGAAGAAGTATGTGAGACCTATGTCTTGACTCGATCGGGGAGATGCTTTGCCCCCGAAGAGTTGAGAAAAGATAAAAGCTCCAAAGACAACCCAGTGCTAGTGAAGAAAACTGTGACTGAGGAAGAAGCAGAGGTGTTCTTGAGAAAGATGAAAGTGCAGGATTATTCCATTGTGGAGCAGTTGAGGAATACACAGGCTCAGATTTCATTATTGTCATTATTGATCCATTCAGACGAGCACCGTCGGGCTTTGATGAAGATCCTGAATGATGCCCACGTTCCTAACAAAATCTCAGTAAACCACTTGGAAAAGATAGCTAATAAGATATTTGAGGTGAACAGAGTCACTTTTTCTGATGATGAGTTACCCATGGAGGGTACCGAGAACAATAGAGCCCTCTACCTGACAGTGAAATGCGAAGATTTTGTGGTTACTGGGGTATTGATTGATAATGGTTTCAGCGCAAACATCTGCCCTCTCTCCACTCTGAACAAGTTGAAGGTGGATGATGAAAGAATTCACAAGAACAGTATCTGCATTTGGGGATTCGACGATGGAGGGAAAGATTTAGTCGGAGTCATAGTGCTTGAGCTTACAATAGGGCCAGTTGAATATACTATGAAATTCCAGGTGCTCGATGTGGCTGTTTCTAACAATCTGCTGTTAGGTCAACCCTGGATTCATGCTGCCAAAGTGGTCCCGTCTACTTTGCATCAAATGATCAAGTTTGAATGGGACAGGTAGGAAATTGTTATGCACAGCGAAGATAATTCTTGTGTTCCCGGTGATGCCATTGTTCCGTTCATAGAATTCGAGGATGACAAGGGGCCATGGGTTTATCAGGTTTTTGACACGGTATTGGTAGAGAAAATTCCAGAAAGGAAGTGCGTTCCAACCCCAAGGGTAGCTGCCTCATCGATCATAGTAGCTACCGAAATGTTGAAAAATGGTTTTGTACCGGGCAAGGGTTTGGGTGCATCTCTGCAAGGTATCGTACAGCCAGTGTCTCTCCCCAAAAACTTGGATAAGTTTGGTTTGGGGTTCAAGCCCACAGCTGCAGACGTGAAAAGAGCTAGAAAGTTGAAACAGAGGGCCTGGGTCCTCCCAAAGCCCATCCCATGGCTCTTCAGGTTATTTGTTAGGCCTGGCACCAAGAAACGCCCAGTGGCAACAGTTCCCAGTTCAGTGGTTGATGTAGATAGAGATTTGATTGAAAAGTTTGAGAGGTTATTCACCGATGTGAACATGTTGGAAGCTGGAGAGGGCTCGAGTAAAGTGGATGTGCAGTTTGTTGGGCCTAGTACAAAGATTAACAATTGGGAAGCTACTCCTCTCACCACCAGGAAGGAGTTTTGGTAGTTTGCTTTGATTTTCTTTCAATTTATCTGGATTATTCCAGGGTTGTAATTCAGATTCTGTGTTCCGTCCATTTGGATGTATAAACCTTGTTATCTTTAATTCCAATGAAATGCAATTTCCCTTTTTCTCTCTTCCTGATAGTTTTATTTTTGTTTTTCTTTTCTTCCTTGTACAGTTCTTTTTGTGCTGGCTTCAATGATATGACATGGATGAGGAACCCCCGGCCCAGTCTTAAAAGCCAATCCAAGTCTGAAATAGTAATTCAGGAAATAGAGTGTGATGATGAATCATAATATAATGAGGATGAATCCTTTGAAGAGATTAGTAAAGAATTAAGCCATTTTGAAGAAAAACCCAAGCCTAACCTGAGTGATACAAAAGCAATCAATTTAGGGGACAAAGATAATGTCCGGAAAACTAAAATAAGTAACCATCTTGAACCACAACTCAGAGAGGAGATAATTAAAACACTATTTGAGTATAAAGATGTTATTGCATGGTCCTATGACGACATGTCGGGTCTAAGCACTGACTTTGTGGTTCACAAATTTCCCACTGACCGGCATTCCCCCCTGTCAAGTAGAAGCTGAGGAAATTTAAAACTGATATGAGTTTGAAGATTAAGGAAGAGGTCACCAAAAAATTTGAGGCCAAGGTCATTCGGGTCACCCGGTATCCCACCTGGTTAGCCAATGTTGTGCCTGTGCCGAAGAAGGATGACAAGACCAGGGTGTGTGTTGATTATCGAGATCTCAACAAGGCAAGTCCCAAGGATAACTTCCCATTGCCGAACATCCATATATTTATCGATAATTGTGCCAAAAATGAGATTGGTTCTTTTGTGGATTATTATGCGGGCTACCACCAAATCTTAATGGATGAGGAGGACGCAGAAAAGACAACATTCATCACGCCATGGGGAATGTACTGCTATCGGGTCATGCCATTTGGTTTGAAATATGCTGGGGCAACCTACATGAGGGCAATGACGACCATATTCCACGACACGATACACAGGGAGATTGAGGTTTATGTGGATGATGTGATTATAATGTCTAGAAAGTAGTGTGACCATGTCAGAGATCTGAGAAGGTTCTTCCAAAGGCATCGCATATACAATCTCAAGCTCAATCCTGCAAAATACACGTTTGGCGTTCCGTCTGGAAAGTTGTTGGGATTCATAGTCATCCATCGAGGTATTGAATTAGACCCATCAAAGATCAAAGATATCTAGGAATTGCCACCCCGAAAGAACAAGACTGAGGTGATGAGTCTGTTGGGGAGATTGAATTACATCAACAGGTTTATTGCTCAGCTCATGACAACCTGTGAGCCTATCTTCAAATTGTTAAAGAAAGATGTTGCAGTCAAGTGGACAGATGAATGTCAGGAAGCATTTGATAAGATAAAGGGGTACTTGTAAAACGCACCTGTGTTGGTCCCGCCAGAACCAGGCAGACCTTTGATTTTGTATTTGATGGTCTTGGACAATTCATTTGGTTGTGTGTTGGGTCAACATGACATTACCGGCAGGAAGGAGAAGGCCATCTATTATCTCAGCAAGAAGTTCACATCTTACGAGGTTAAGTACAGTCATCTTGAGAGGACGCGCTACGCCCTCACTTGGGTGGCACAGAAGTTGAAGCACTATTTGTCATCTTACACTACTTACCTCATCTCTCGTTTGGATCCGTTAAAGTATATCTTTCAGAAGCCTATACCTATAGGGAGGCTCGCAAAGTGGCAGATTTTGCTCACAGAATTTGACATTGTCTACGTGACTCAGACTACGATGAAAGAACAAGCATTGACCAACCATTTGGCTAAGAATCCTGTGGATGAAGAATACGAACCCTTGAAGACCTATTTCCCTGATAAAGAGGTAATGCACATTGATGAATTGGAACAGATTGCAAAGCCATGATGGAAACTTTTCTTTGATGGGGCTATTAACACGAAAGGCATTGGGACAGGAGCGGTACTTGTTTCTGAAACAGGGCATCACTACCCTTTTACGGCTCAGCTTCGGTTCTACTATACTAACAACATGGCTGAGTACGAGGCATGCATTTTTGGTTTGAGGATGGCTGTGGATATGGGTGTCCAGGAAGTCTTTGTCTTTGGTCGGACCTTCTGGTGCACCAAATTCAGGGAGAATGGGAAACATGAGATTTAAAACTCATATAGTACCGACAGTGTTTGCAGGATCTTTGTCAATGGTTCCAATCAATAGAGTTCAGGCATATTCCAAGGATTCAAAATGAGGTTGCCGATGCTTTGGCTACTCTGGCGTCAATGTTGCACCATCCCGATAAGGCTTATATGGATCCTTTGCAGATTCAGATCGACGATCAACATGCTTACTGTAATGTGGTGGAAAAAGAGCTCGATGGGGAAACTTGGTTTCAAGATATAGAGGAATACATCAGGATGGGGGTATATCCAGTACAAGCCACAGGTGATAAAAAGAGAACAATTAGGCGGTTGGCAAGCGGTTTTTTCTTCAGCGGAGGGGTTCTGTACAAAAGGACTCTAGACCTTGGGCTACTGAGATGCATAGATGCTAGGCAGGCTACAGCTATTATGACCGAAGTACATTCTGGAGTTTGTGGACCGCACATGAGTGGGTAAGTGTTGACAAAGAAGATTCTCCAAGCAGGTTATTATTGGCTCACTATGGAGCGAGATTGTATCAGTCTTGTGCGTAAATGTCATCAGTGCCAAGTGCATAGAGATTTGATTCATTCTCCACCATCTGAATTACACACGATGTCTGCACCGTGGCCTTTTGTTACATGGGGCATGGATGTCATTGGGCCAATTGAGCCATCAGTATCAAACGGGCACATGTTCATTCTGGTGGCCATAGAGTACTTTACCAAGTGGGTAGAGGCTAAAACATTCAAGTCTGTAACCAAGAAAGCGGTGGTTGATTTTGTGCACTCAAATATCATTTGCCGGTTTGGGATACCAAAGGTGATCATTATAGACAATGGGGATAATCTCAATAGTCATATGATGAAAGAGGTGTGTCAACAAGATTACACATCGTAATTCCACCCCATATCGCCCCAAGGCGAATGGAGCAGTCGAGGCAGCCAACAAGAATATAAAGAAGATACTTCGAAAAATGGTGGAGGGTTCTAGGCAGTGGCATGAAAAGATGCCGTTTGCATTGCTAGGTTATCGCACTACTGTCCGTACTTTAGTAGGGGCGACTCCTTATTTGTTGGTGTATGGCATCGAAGCAGTGATACCCGCAGAAGTGGAAATTCCATCCCTTCGAATTGTCGCGGAGGCTGAGATCGATGATGATGAGTGAGTCAAAACCCGCTTGGAACAATTGAGTTTGATCGACGAGAAAATATTGGCAGTAGTGTGTCATGGCCAATTGTATCAAGAAAGAATGGCAAGAGCATATAATAAGAAGGTGCGTCCACGGAAGTTTGAAGTAGGTCAGCAAGTGTTAAGACGTATCCTTCCACATCAGGCTGAGGCCAAAGGCAAGTTAGCTCCAAACCAGCAGGGGCCATTCATCGTAACTAGAGTGTTGTCAAATGGCGCTTTGTATTTAACAGATATAGAAGGCAAGTGTGTAGAAATGGCCATCAATTCCGATGCGGTCAAGAGATACTATGTATGATTTTCCTTGGTTAATTTATATTTGTTTGTATTTGGCATATTTTTGAAGATTTGGAATGACGAAGGAATTTTGTTGTGCTATCTAAACACTTTATCCTTTGTTACCAACTTTGAGCCTTATTTATTTTCTTTCATACCCCTCTTTCGGAATCAGTAGAAAATATCATAAACACAAGCGTGAAAGATACGAAAAGAATGAAAAGAAATAGAATAAAAAAAGAGAGAAGGAAAGAAAAAAAAAGACGGAAAAAAAGAAGAAAAAGAAAAGAAAAAAAAACAGAAGAAGGAAAAAAGAGAAGAAAAAAAACAACCACAACAAAACAACAAAAAGAGAAAAGGAAGAAAGAAAGGAAAGATGAGAAAGAGGAAGAACAGAAAAGAAAATCACAACAACGAAGCAATTTCTACGTCATGAATTATGTTCGACTTGATTCCTTTTAAGGATACATAGACAGCCTCACGGTTCGGTTCCATCAAAATAAAAATTCAAAAGTCCCCAAACAAGAAACTAGGGCAGAAGTTGTGGTTGTTGTCAGAAATCTGATTTCGAAAGTTGTAATTTTGAACCCATTCGAATTGTTTTGACCCTTTGAGATCCTTCCTTTCTAACCCTATCCAAAAGCCCACGTTACGGTCCAAAGAAAGACCTTCCGATCAGTCTTCGAGAGATGGCAAGTCAAGCAAGTGGAGGTGATTCATATCAAGTGCAACACTCTGGTCCAAGCAGAAAATATTGAAAATGAGAGAGTCTTATTGGTGAAAACCCTAACGAGCACCATAAGGCAACGGGAGCTGAGAGAAATCAAAAAAGAAAGAGTCTTATTGGTGAAAAACCTCACGGGCACCTTGAGGCAAAAGGGAGTTGAGAGATAAACAAATGAGAGAGGCTTGTTGGTGAAAACCCTTTAGGGCACCGCAGGCCGAACAAGGTCAAGGTTTTGGTGAAGAAATCAGGTTATGGAAATTCTAGGGCAACAAGTATGGAAACTGAAAGTTGTTTGGTTGGACAGATTGGGCCGATTAATCCGAAATGCATGTCATGATCATTGGTGCCAGCTGCTCCACTCAGATAAGTCCCTTTTCTTTTTTCCCTCAGAAAGTCTTCCCGTTTTGTATTTTGCTTATCCTTAACTCTAAAAGTCATTGCATTTCACTTCTTTTGGGTTTATTTCTCTAAGATGTTCACAATGTCAGTTTTGTTTAAGAAAATAAGAAGGAATTTCAAAGCCTACTATTAACTTCCAAAGTTGCACAAGGCGCAGGGCATCCAAGGCATTGCTAGAGGTAGTATGACGTGAAATGGGACATAAGGTGCCAGTGAAAGTTCCATCAGCGAAATGATTCAGTAATTTCATGGGAGATGCAGAAGTTTAGTTAAAGGGATCAGAGGTAAAACAACGGTTCGGGTATAGAACATTCGGCTCATCCGAGTCACGTGGATTGAAAATCAGTCAGAAAGCCAAGCGGTTCAGGGCCAATTCGGGGAAGCCAGTCGAAACAAAATAATGCGGCGAAAAGACTTTTAGCAAAGAATGCCATCAACTAACCACCACATTTTAAACTAGCAAGATTTTTCTTTGATTGAAATAGGGGCAGAAAGTTTTGTTTGTTTCGAGGAAACTCTCCATAAGGAAAGGCAAGCACCAGACAGGTTTGACCTTAAACTCTTAGGACCCTCTTGGATAATGGGATTTCATTTGAAGTTTGCAGAACTCGCCTGGATAATGGGATTTCATTTGAAGTTTCAAGACCCTCCTGGAAAACAGGACCTAGTTTAAAATTCAAAACAATCATGAGTAGTAAAATCTAGCATAAATGTACCCCAAAGGAATGTAAGATGGTTTCAAATTTTGCATGTTTGATATAGGATTCAAGTAGGAGTTTTCAGGACCCTCCTAGATAATGAGATTTAGTTTTAAGTTTTCAGGACCCTCCTGGATAATGGGATTTAATTTTAAAATTTCAGGGCCCTCTTGGATAATGGGATTTAATCTTAAAAATTCCCAGGACCCTCCAGGACATTGGGACATAGTTAAAATTCAAAACGTTCATCTAGCATAGGCTCTACCTTGAGGAAATATAAGTTTGGCTTTGAAGTTTTATGCTTAGGATAAGATTCAATTTGAAATTTTTAGGACCCTCCTGAATAACGGGGCTTAGTCTATACCTCCCTTAGATGCTAAGATTTAGCATAAGTTTCACCGTTAGGAAGTTGAATTTAGCTCTGAAATTTTTACCCTTAGGATGAGATTTGATTTAAAATTTTAGGACCCTCCTAGATAATGAGATTTAATTTTAAGGTCTTCATAGATAACAAGATTTAGCGGAAGTCTTACCTTTAGGAAATATAACTTAGCTTTAAAACTGTCATATAACTAGGAGTTTTCAGGATCCTCCTGGATAATGGGATCTAGCTTTTAAAATTCATAGAGATATTTGGTAACATGATTCAATGCGCCCAACATCAAACTGGGGCAGAAAATTTTCTTCATTTTTGTCTATTTTTGTTGAAATCAGGCGCCCACCTGGAGAACAAGGGAATACATTTCAAGTTTCGATAATCAGGCGCCCACCTGGAGAACAAGGGAGTACGTTTTTCAAGTTCAGCAATCAGGCGCCCACCTGGAGAACAAGGGAATACATTTTCCAAGTTCAGCAATCAGGCGCCCACCTAGAGAACAAGGGAATACATTTCAAGTTCCGATAATCAGGCGCCCACCTGGAGAACAAGGGAATACATTTCAAGTTTCGATAATCAGGCGCCCAACTAGAGAACAAGGGAGTAAATTTTTTGAGTTCAACAATCAGGCGCCCACCTGGAGAACAAGGGAGTACATTTCAAGTTTCGATAATCAGGCGCCCACCTGGAGAACAAGGGAATACATTTCAAGTTTCGATAATCAGGCGCCCACCTGGAGAACAAGGGAATACATTTCAAGTTCAGCAATCAGGCGCCCACCTGGAGAACAAGGGAATACATTTTTCAAGTTCAGCAATCAGGCGCCCACCTGGAGAACAAGGGAATACATTTCAAGTTCAGCGATCAGGCGCCCACCTGGAGAACAAGGGAATACATTTCAAGTTCAGCAATCAGGCCCCCGCCTGGAGAACAAGGGAATACGTTCAAGTTTCAGCAATCAGGAGTCCACCTAGAGAAAGGGAAACATCTTAGATTACAATTCAAGGAGGCAACAAGGGGATTCCACCAGGAGAATACCAGTCAACAAGGCAACAAGAACCACAAGAGCAAGTTTGAAGATATAGATAGGATTTTGTAATGCATAGATCATAGTCTAGTCTAGCTTCTTTTCATTTTATCATGGTGTAATAAGGGGGTTCAGTAATAGTAGCAGTAGCAGCAGCAACAGTGAAATCACAACTTCATGGTAGTCCCAGCTACCAGACATTCCCGAACTACACTGACCTGATTCCTTTATAGCCAAGGATATGTAGGCAACCTCGAAAGTAGGGTGCGGTCAAATCTTTCAAAAATGCTTCCCACGAAGTATTCAAAGGGGCAAAAATCGCTCGTATCCGCTCAATTTATCTTTGCACGAAAACTCTTTGTGTTTTGGGGCATAGAGGGGCAGCTGTGAGCACGTGATTTTTGCCCTATATGAATTATTCCCATAGATTCAAGAAAAATAAAATTTTCCATTATTTGCAATTTCGTAGATTTTTGTAGCATTGTTTTGTTATTGTTTGCATTTGGTTGTGCATGTTTATTTTATTTAATTCATGAAAATATAAAAATACGCTGCATTTGCATTTAGGATCTAATTTTGCATTCTTGAATTAATTAGTAATTTAGTGTTTTATAAAAATGGAAAAATCACAAAAATAACTTATTTTTGCATTTTAAATTTTTAGTTTCGAATTTTGGTAGTTTTTATTTAATTTGGTATTTAATTAGTTGTGGTAATTATTATTTCGAGTTAGTTAATTTAATTTGATAAGATAATTTGATTCGGAATTAATTTAGTTTTAATTTTAATTTTAATTTAGAAGAAATTAGAAAAACTGAAAAATTGAAATAAAGGAAGATGAGGGCCAAAATTTTGGGCTGAATCCCATCAAGACCCCAGGCCCAATCTTTCATTTCCCTATACCCGCCTGTCCCAGCACAATACCCGTCCCCTGACCCGGTCCGTTCCCCCAACTAAATCAAAACGACCTCGTTTTACCTTGCTCAATCCTGGCCGTCGAGGTTTCATGATCTAACGGCCAGGAACTTGGGATCCCTTCGTATAAAAATGTCCGAAGACCCCTTACTCACCCTTATCGTCTCTTTCAGAGACTCTAACCACTGAAAACCCTAGAAGCAGCCGGTGGATTTCCACCGCCATTGGTGGTGGCGCCACCTCAAATCCACACTAGATTCACACCATAACACCCTCTTCCTCTCCTCATGTCGAATCCATCGTTGGTTTTCCTCGAATCACCGAGGAACTCGTCGAATCTTCAATCGAAAGTTAGACCAAAAACCTAACTTCTCCCAAATCACCCCAAACTAACACACCAGAAACCTTATACCCTCCTCTCTCCTAATCACCAATCCTTTTCCCTCGAATCCCCATGGAGCCTCTCGAATCTTAAATCAAAGATTCAAGCCTTAGGAGACAAAACCTAGTTCATTGAGCTTTGGATTCTAAGGTCCTTTGCAAATAAAATGGCTTGTTGCCGCTACTTGGGCTTGTTTCTTGAGCCCAATAGCTCGTTCGTTGGTTCACTGGATGTCCCTTTTATAAGCAGATTTGATTAATACATGCAAAAATGGAAATATAAATTTAGTTAGTCAATTTGTGTTAATTAGTTAAGGTTAAGAAATAATTGTTAGTCCAATCTCGCTCTGCTTATAATTTAGATTGATTTGTAGCTAGCCGATTTGGGCTTAAATGTTGATTCTGAGATTTGGGCCCTGATACTAGCCCAACTGACGAAAGTCAAGGCCAGTTGAGTCTGCCTGGGGTATGTCCTTGGATAGTCATCTCACTCTAAGAAATTAGGCTCACGTTTGGGCCCAAATCTGAAGGCATCTGTGAGTAGGATTCGGACTCACTCCACCTGTGTTGAACCTTGCTTGCCATCGATTGTTTGTGCTGACCCAAACTCCCTTTGTTAAATAATTAATATTTCTCTATGTAAGTTTTTTTAGTTAGTTTGAGTTAAATCTCTCAAGTTCATTTATCGCTTAATTGATTAGTATTTAATTTTTGAGGTGAGCCATATTATATAACACAAATGGCTATGGACCTCGAAACTAAATTTAGAAGTCTTTAAAATAGAGTAAGCGAGGTGAGTTGTGCCAAATAAAATTTCAAATGCATGGCCTTCATTAAATTCTTTTTTTTAATCCTTAGAAATCGAGGCATGTCATTTAGTCGAATTTCCATGTCCCTCGCAAACTTCAAAAGGCATAGTTGCTTTGGGCGCTTAATTTAAATTACTTTCCTAAACTCGGGTGTGCATTTCATGTCACCCAAATCCAAATCTTAGCAACGTTAAATAAAATATGTCTCGGGCTGCGGGTGTATTTCATGTGGCGTGGTCCAAAGACGTGTTTTAGATGACGTTGAAATCTTCCTTAAAATAATTAAAAGCGGTTTAAAGATAAAATGCACATAGGTCTTAAAGTGTTTTCTTAAAATGAAATAATTGAGCCAAAAATAACAGTTGAGCGACCGTGCTAGAACCACAGAACTCGGGAATGCCTAACACCTTCTCCCGGGTTAACAGAATTCCTTACCCAGATTTCTGTGTTCGCGGACTGTAAAACAGAGTCAATCCTTTCCTCGATTCTGGATTTGAACCGGTGACTTGGGACACCATAAAATTATCCAAAGTGGAGACACTAAATCTTTAAATGAAATAATCTCGTTCGGATTGTCCTTTTATTGGAAAAACTCCCGTATACCCTTCCGGGGGTGTAGGAAAAAAGAGGTGTGACAGCAGCGAGGTCTGGCTCCTCAGACTGGCCAGCTGGTGCCTCTTATGCCTCCGGTGCTGAGGGTGCTGCTGGGTCCACTGGTACTGCTGGAGCTGAATCCATCAGCAAGTCAAGTGGAAGATCCCCAACCGTTGCTATCTTGGTCAACTCCCATCTCAGTTTATCAACTGACTTCCTTGAAGCCTGGGATTTCCTCATTTTCTTCACCTGCATCCTAAGCTCCTCAATTTCCGTCCCATGCACCTCCAGTGTGTCCTAATAGTCTTATGGTTTTCCAAAATCTTCTTCAAAATATCCTCCAATGTGGGAGACATCTGGGGTGCTGGGGTAGAAAACTGTGTTGCAACGACATTGGAAAAGTCAGTCATCTTTGTAGTAGCTGTCTGCATCCAGTTATTGATACTTGCCAGAGTTTGGGACACTCTTAGTGCTGTGAGTGGATAAGTGGAAGATGAAGGCATTGAAGCTGCTGGTGGCCTAGATGATGAAGGTGGAGGTATGGCAGTCGTACTGTTAGCGGGCCCGATTGAAGTCAGACATTTCAGTTGAAGGAATGGTTGTTGAAGCTGTAGCTACCACCGAAGGCTCTTCAGATTGGCCCACGGTAGTAGTTGGCTGACCCTTTTTCTTGTTCTTTAGGTTCCCTAGGTCCTTGAGAGAGTACTATTAAAAGGGTCACTTTGCTTGAACCTTTGTATCAAATGGCTTGGACTCTACTCCCGCATCCTTGACATATTGACCGACATCATTATATGTGGTGAAATTGGGGGGGGGTCTATTTCTCGCCGTTAAGGTACATTAGGGAAGACATATCTGCATCTTGAGGCTGCAGGATTATGATCTATCTCCCTCCCTTAAGGTTCATCCGCGATCTAGCAAAGATTCTGAGGATAGGGAATTTGTCCGCGACCTAATGAAGGTGCCAAGGATGGGGGATTCCCGAGGCAAGCAGCTAGAATCAGTAAACACTAGTACCATGCCTAGTCGTCCCATCCCCACATCTTTACATTCAATGCACTCTTTACTATATGGTATTCCCTCTCCTATATAAGGGGAACCCATGCCACTTTGTAAAGGGCTGATGTTGCTCCATTTCTCCGCAAGTGCAATAATCTCTCTCTTTCTCTCTCTTCTTTCTAACTTGCTCATCCTCACTAGCCAGAGGCCACTTTAATATTTATCGCTTTCTTACTTGTTCTTTATTTTATCACTTGGTATTGGCCGTAAAGAGCTTTATTTAATCATATCTTAATTGTTATCCTATTCCTGATCGCCCCCAATAGCTCGAGCTCGACTCGAACACCGAACCTGAGGACCCCCATCGACCAGTCCTACATCTGGGCAACAGGCCCCTCGGTTTGATTACTGCCTCGTTTTAGCTTGCATTTCATCGTTAAACTTCACATTCCTAGCATCAATTGCCCTAAACAACTAGCTCGAGAATAGATCACGTGTTTTTAGAATCCCATTTACAAATTTAATTGTTGTTACCGTTTTCATGGTAAACAGTTTGGCGCCCACCGTGGGGATAAAAATAATAGTGATTATTTTCTTGCTGGTTTCATTGCACAAACGCATGTTATCTTCCACACTTTTTTTTGTCCAAATATCTCCTGATTTCAGGTCAAAATGTCTGGCTCGGTAAATAGAGTCGAGAACGACCACCCCGTAAATCACGGCAGAAACGGTGTGGCTGTTCCAGTGGTTGGTGTGATGCCACAGAACCCTGATAACGCATCTGGGTCAATTCCAGCGGACGCGGGTTTGCAAGGCGCGCAACAAGTCGATGAAGCCTCGCACACCGATGGGAGCATACATCATATCAACCAACAAGAAGCCCAATGAACCCCGGCTCAGGAAACACAGGAAGTTAGTCTTCATGATATTTTTGAAATGTTGCAGGCACAGCAGTTGGCTGTCGCTAAGTTGCAGAACCATCCCAAGACTCCCAACACAGTAGCGCCGGAAACAACTCCCCGTGCCAATCGAGTACCCGAGAGATCATGCAACAACGAATCGATAACAGACCCTGTCGTACCGATGATGCTTAGGGATCTCTCCAAGAGGATCTAGTAAGGTTTGTGGAAGTTCATGCAATAGTTATCCCCCGAGGAAGCGGTCCCGGAACCCGTTTCACGGAAATCCGGAACGTAGGAAATCCCTAAGTAGGATAGGAACTCGGATCCCGATGAGCGCACCACCGCTTACACATGCGCGGGAAAATGTAGCGACCTTCAGGAAGATGGGTTCGAGCCCGTCTCGTTGAAGAAGTTCGGGGAAACACTCTCAAAAGGAAACATGATATGGTACCACAACCTGGCTCCCAACTCCACAGATTCATTCACCATGCTAGCGGACTCTTTCGTAAAGGCGCACGCCGGCGCCATCAAGGTAGCAACGAGGCAGTCCGACGTATTCAAGATTAAGCAAAGGCAGAATGAAATGCTGCGAGAATTCATGTGTCGTTTTCAGACAGAACAAATGGAGCTCCCCCTGGTCTCCGATGACTAGGAAGTGCAGGCCTTTACTCAAGGCCTAAATGAACGAAGCTCGGTGGCATCAAGGGAGCTGAAAGAGAATCTGATCGAGTATCCCGCTGTAACCTGGTCGGACGTCCATGACCGGTACCAGTCAAAGATCAGAGTCGAGGACGACCAGCTGGAAGCCCCTTCGGGCTCAGTATACCCATGCAGGCTCTTGGTGAATGAGTCAAGATCACACAAAGAAAGGTACCAGCCATACCCCGATGATAGGAGAAACGCTCCAAAGCGCAATTCGTCCCATAACGGCCGATCGATAAATCAAGGACAGAACTCTCGGGGACCCCTCAACAGGGGTGGCTTCGACAGGTACACAGGGCCAATAGGGGCACCCCGCCTATAAGAATACAGCTTCAACGTCGATGTGTCAGACATTATGTTCGCCATTAGCAAAATCAGGGACGCCAGATGGCCCAGACCGTTACAATCGGATCCTTCCCACAGGAACTACAATTTGATTCGCACGGGCACCGAACTGAAGATTGCAGGTAGCTCCAAGAGCAAGTGGCCCGATTGCTCGATAACAGGCACCTTCGGGAACTTCTCAGCAACCAGGCTAAAAATCTATCGCGAGAAGGAGAAACAGCAAAAAGGAACAAAACAGACGAGCCTCAACACATCGTCCACACGATGTTTTGATGATCGCACCAAACACGTTCAAATAAAGTACCACTTAGCAACTTCTGAATAAGCTCCAGAACTCGAGAAGCGCCGCCGCCACCAAGGTATAATCGCCCATCCCTCTTTCCATCCTCTACTTCACTGTAACTCTTATACAGGACAACGACCAAGTTAATTGGGACGATACCCCGGCTCGGAGATTCTGAGGCTTCAAAGTGTCCGTTGCACTCTTTTCGTTTGACCAGATTTTTTATCCCGAAACGGGTTTTTACCGGCATAGGTTTTTAATGAGGCAACATCGACGCACTTCCCAGGAAGGATTTAGCAATGTCAAATGAGGCTCCGATAGGAAGCAATGTACTAGATCGAACTGTCAAAGGAGCCGCACCCGCACGGGCCTAGCTTGCAACAACAAAATAGCAGGTATTTACAGCATATATTTACGCCAACCAATAAAGAATATCTTTCGGCATCTCGCACTCCAGAAAATGGGGATTTTAACATGATCACGGCGAAGGCCTTTCTACCAAATGCGTCCCGAAATACTTGGAGACTTCGCGTCAACTATTCAGCACCCGCACGACCCTAGGGTCGGAACTCCGGAATCATAAAGTTCCAGCAAGGTAACTTCGAGCTCACGAATAACGGCATTCGAGCCTTAGCAAGCTTGATGACTCGGAGACTGTCGCCAATCGCCATGTACTGGAAAACCGAAAATTGTAAGACCCTGAGTGGACAGACTCAGTGTAACCAGATCTATTCTACAAACTATAAGACCTCAACAAGCATGATAAAACTATAAGACCTCAATAGGCATGACAAACTGTAAGACCTCAACAGGCATAAAAATTAAATATCCCGAAGTTTAGGTTATATGTCGCATTTGTAAGAATCCCGAAAGGGAATACCCTCGGTGTAGACGCCTAAACTATCACTCGGGATAAAAAAATAGCTTCGGCCAAACACATATGACTACAGCCAAAATGGCTGATACAGCCAAATTAACATCGGACGGTAGGAACTTGGCATCGTAATCCTCTCCTTTGGCTTGCTCGATCTCCCCCGAGAGATCAAAACCTCTGGCGTGAATCTCCTCGAGGATTTCCCTCCGGGGTCTGCACCTCACATACTCCTTGCTATTGTTTACACGATCGAGGGTTTTCTTCAGCCCAGCTTTAGCAGCAACGCTCTTCTTGAATAAGCCGTCTTCATCGTCCTCGGCATAGGACAATAGGAACTTGGCATCGTGCTCCTCTCCTTTGGCTTGCTCGATCTCCCCCGAGAGATCAAAGCCTCTGGCGTGAATATCCTCGAGGATTTCCCTCCGGGACCTGCACCTCACATACTTTTTGCTATTGTTTGCACGATCGAGGGTCTTCTTCAGCCCAGCTTTAGTAGCACCAACATTTATTGAATAAGCTGCCATTTTCTATCTCGCCCTGGTATTATTCATCACAACCTCGGCCCATACATTCACCACCTCGGTTTTTGCCCTAGAAAGCTCGGATGAGAGTCTCGCGATCATCTTTACCCGAGCAGAATCATTCGCACGGGCGGTCTGAATTTGCGCCTCAAGAGCGGAAGCCCCTTGCTTGAGCCCTCTCTTTGGCCACAAAATGGGCATTCACATGTGCCTGCAGCTCGGTGAATTTGCATTTGGCTTTGCCAACCTCACCCCAGAGTTGTTCCAGCTCATCCGCCTTATCCTTCAACTGAAAAAGCAAAACATCAAGGTGCTGAGACAAAAAAGGAATGCAGGCCAGCGCGAAATGCAGGGTACCTATTTCTCCAAGAGGGCCTCCTGGACCCGGCTCCGGTCCACCTCATGCCATTAAGAGAAAAGCTCGCTTTCCTTTGCCGCACAAAGAAGTTTGAGGGATTTCTCCCTCTCTCGAGCCTCCGGCAACGGGGCCTCGTAACAAAGTAGTGCGACTTTGAGCTTATCAAAAGCTTGAGAAAGAAAGCCAGATAAATAAATAAAAAAAAGGGAAGCACAGGGCCAGAACATCCTCACAACAGCCAAAACTCACCATAAAGCTAAAACGCTAAGCCTTACTGAAGGCCAAAGCAACGTCCGATGGTGCACCAATCCTGGAAGGTTGCCGGTCGGCCGAATCGCTTCCCCTTGACTGCTGCAAAGAAGTCGCCTCACTACAAGCCTTCTCGATCCTCGGAGCATCTTTCCTCTTACCGGCACTCCTTGACCCCGGGGCCAGCAATCTCTTCTCCTCCCTCGAGGAACTTGGCCTCGCTTCGAAAGGATTCCCGGCACCTATAGTATATTAATCAGATGAGCCGGCAAAAAGGAAGCCATCACTTAGGGGACAGAATGCCAGGCACCTACCATGATGCTTTGCCTCCCGTCTCCCTTTTGATAAATATAGCCATCGGCGCCTATCGTGAATCGAGCAAGCTGCCAGCTTACGAGACCTTTCGACTAAATCGGGGACCTCGTCGGGCAGCCAATGAGTTGCTATAAACAAAGAACAGAAAGATATCATTATGGGGCAAACCGCATGTTGAGATAAAGGCAGTCCAAACAGAGCACTTACCCGTGAAGTTCCATTTCTCAGGAAACGACAAAAACTCTCCAGGGATAACATCAGTCGTTTGGATTCGAACGAACCGATTCATCCATCCACAGTCCTCATCCTCCTCGCTACCAATTACAGGAGCTCGTGTGGATCTACGTTGAAGAGAAATCAAGCCCCGATAGCGCAATGGCCGGTACAACCTCACGAGGTGGCTGAGGGTGAATTCTATCCCGGCCTTGGCAGCAAAATATCTCATCGACCGCACTATTCTCGAAAGAATGGGATGAACCTACGCCAATGTTACTTGATATCTTCTACAGAAATCAAGCACGACCCGATCCGAGGAACCCGGCATAAGAACATGAATATACACACTCAAGAATCCCTCATCATATGTCATGACACACTCCTAGGGGAAAGGTGCTTGCAAAATCGCGCCTTCCCCCCATCCGCACTCTTTTCTGATCATCTCGAGGCTTTCCTCCCTCACCGATGAAATAATCCTCGACACATTCTCTCGATGGCCCAAAACATTGGGAGGCCTCCCCAGTATGACAACCCTCTTCGAGACAGGGCACCCTGAACCTCGCTCTCCCGACACCGGAGGCGAGCCGCTGGTACAAACCAAAGGTGGAGCACAAGAGGGACTCCACTGCATTTGAGGATTAGGCGTCGAAGCAGCAGCCATGACTACGGTAGAATAGAGGGAAGAAAATGAGGATCCAGGCAAAATTTCTTGAAGCAGTGAAGCGGAAGGACTAGCACAAAGCGCCAGGCTCTACAGAGGAGATAGGTTTATCAAGAACTGCAAAATCCCCGCTTAAGAGGTAGATGAGAAAATATATAGAGGCAAAGCGGCAACTGCTTGCTTGCCCAAGAGGTCCAATTAATTCTGACCACGTTAACGTCACCCTCTCCTAGGGGAGTGTGCTGGCTGAATCACTTCGGCTCCCACATGACTCATAAAACTGCGGGACCGCGGGAGATCCCCGATGTCATAAATATCGGTTTGGGAGGACTATCAATTCAACCTCAGGATGTGGCTAGTTTGGGGCCCCGGTTTGTCTTGAGAAAAGGTCCCCAAGGGCCGATGCCGGAACGCAAGAGTAGAAAAGCAAGGAGAAGGGCTGACAGAATGAAAGCCCCTTTTATACATTGACAAAAAGGAAAAACGTCTTTACACTATTCGTTTCCCGGAGCAGGGAAACATACGAAGCAAAAAGTAAGGCATACAAAAAGGACTCAGAGACTACTCCTCGTCACTATCATCTTCGTCCTTATCAGGGGCAATCAAGAGTGCCAATCTTTCCTCCACTGCACGGGCCTCATCAAGGTCAGCTGACAGGTCGAAGCCCCAGGCCCCGAGTTCTTCCAGGGTCTTTCTCTCTTCTCCTCCTCTTTGGCATGCTCGATAGCTCGGATTAATTTCTGCTCAGCTACCATGGATATGTCACGAACCATTGTATGTGTTGTGGTCGGATCCTCCTAATAAGTGGCAGCATCTCGTTCGGCCTCGGACTTAGCCGCGGCCAAAGCAACAATCTCCCTACAAGTGTCCATGAGAAGATCCCGGGATGTCACCAATTCCCCGTCCACTATCTCGTTTTGCTCTCTCAGCCCGAAGACCTCCGCTTTCAACTGACTAATCTATGAGCAACTTTGCTCGACCTACGGGAGAAGGGCAAGTCAATGAATAGATGAATCCAAAACGTATGTGAATACGGGGTAAAAGGTTGGATGTGAGCATGGCAGAATACCTGAGCATTGAGATTGGCCTTCTCCGGGAGCGCCATCTCCAAAGCGACCTGAATTTCTCCCAGCACTTTATCTCCTCGGGTAGAGCGAGTCTCCAAATCCTGTAGCTTCGAAGCAAATTTCTTACGCTCCTTTTCGTAAAAAGAAAGTTCCCCGCGAAGCTGAAGATTGATACACCCTATATTTTCGTTCATGAATAAATTAATGAGAGCCCGGAAGTGGGATGTCACGTTCCGCAATACTACATTATGATGATGTTGCACGCTGTAATGATGTACGTTGAATTTGTCATAAGGTAACTGGCATCAGTCCAAGAAAAAGATTATTTGAAGACGATAAGGATTATGCTATTTCAAACAAGTAATAACTAAATTCGTAAAGGTGAAAGGGGAAGCAAGTCAAAGAAAATGAATTTTCGTTCAAGTTTGGCATGTTGGGATAAAATATTGCTCAAGCTAAAATACTCGGTATTTATGGACTAGTACAATACAAGTTACCAAATGACCATAATAGTAAGGTGTATAAGGTATATGCAAAGTGAGTAATATTTTAAGTAAGTGGGAATAATTCTCAATTTTGCGGGCAATTGATTAATTACAAGGTAACGGGACATTACCTAATTAATTGGAGATATATTTGGATAAGATTAATCCTTTCCCCCTACTACTAACGTGGCAGCCCCTTATTTCCACATTATGACTCTTATACTATGAGAGAAAGGTGGCACATTTATGTGTAGTATGTAGCTCAGTCATTATCATGTGGGGCCTAACCATTTAAAGCCTAAAAAGGGAAGCTTATCTCGAGATGTTTTGGACGATACAAGTCCAGTGATTGCTGAAATTGGCAAAAGCTTAAATTCAATATAATTCAAGCTATAAAACAACAGAATCTCAAACACATATTAAGATAATGGAGAAAGTTTTTTCATAGTTGAAGATTTGAGCTTGGCATGGGATCAGATGAGATTTTCTAAGATTCCTTTTCTTATACTACAACAATTTCATACGAGACTTCTAAGGTAATAGCAACGGGAATTGCGATTCTAAGAGAGCACGGTACAATCTTTCTCAAGAATATTACATGGATTTTTTTCACTACTTCAATCCGCCGTAATGTGTTTTATCGCAATTGATGTGTGTTAGAGGGATTGTCAAGAGAATCGGCTCAGGTATGTTAAGGCTATCCCTTCTTTCTTTTGGCATGATCCATACGATACGAACAAAACGTGCAAATGTACAAATTCCATAAATAATTCTATTCATAGAATTATTAGATATATCTATGTTCTTGAATTTCCGTGTGTCATAATATTTTATCATCTATTCATGGGTAGCAGAAAAAAATACGAAAGTTGAAAAGAGTTTACTTTATGATATTACTCAAAAACAAAATGGTCTTATGACATCCAAAAGATTTTATTAACGTACTTTTCATGAATTGCAATCATGTACATTGACCCATGACCAGATGGTGTTAGATACACATATATATGTATATGGGATATGGGAAAGTTTATGGCGTTATATACGCACCACCACCTAATCAACTAGTATACGTTGATGATTTTGCCCACAGTGACCGATATGATACAATGGGATGCCCTCAGAGGCTGGTGATGTTATGAAACATGTACCTATGCATGACATGACATTCATACACATATGCATGACGCTAAAAGTATATCATGATTTACAGAGTTATTCAGACTTACAAGTTGAGTCAAGTACTCTATATTTCTTCCTTGTTTGTTATGTACTTATTTATGTTCCTTACATACTCGGTACATTTTTCGTACTGACATCCCTTTTGCTTGGGGACGCTACGTTTCATGCCTGCAGGTCCCGATAAACAGGTCGAAAGCCCTCCAAGTAGGCTATCAGCTCAGCGAAAGATGTTGGTGTGCTCCATTTGCTTCGGAGTTGCTTGTTTGGCTAGTATGATTTAGACATGTATTGTTTGGTATGGCGGGACTTTGTCTCGACCTTTATGACATTTATGTACTCTTAGAGGCTTGTATACATATGTCGTGTACATGAAAGATTGTACGACCTTGTTGCCCTATGTTTTAAGTTTATAAATAATTATGTAGGCCTATTAGGTCCGTATGTCACGTGTATATGATAATGTAATAAGAAAGATACGTTACGTTGGTGCTCGGTTGAGTAAGGTACCGGGTGTCCGTTGCGGGCCATCGGTTTGGGTCGTGACAAAAGTGGTATCATAGCAGTTCTGTCTTAGGGAGTCTACAAGTTGTGTCTAGTAGAGTCGTGTTTATAGGTGTGTCATGCACCACACTTATAAGCAGGAGGATACAGGGCATTTAGGACTGTTACTCTTTCTTCTTACTTTAGATCGTGTGGTAGAGCTCACTTATAATAATTCAAATTTCGAACTTCTATTTTTAATCATAATAAGACCATGCCTACGTTCAGAAAGATGATCGATAAGAGATATAGGTGTGGAAGTGTTGAATTAGACGAACTCGACTTTGTATCATGCTTATGATAAGTAAATGTGAGGTCTTCAGCAGATCATGTGCATACTGAAACGTGTAAGCCTCTTGATAAGTAGTCTTGAGGAAAGAATACCTATCCACCTTAATGGTGAAAGATAATGAGAGATTCAGAAGATAAATACAAGTTTCAACAAGCAAAAGAAGCAAGATAAAGAAGAGTACGAGGCGCCCAGCTGATGAAGATTAATAGTATTTACAATTCAAGCAGAGGAATATAAGCCTTTGAGTTTCCTTCGATAGTAACAAAGGTATGTACAATTGGCCATACCGATCTCAGTTATGACCTACGGGAGCTAGTAGATATGGTTTAAGACATGAAAGGATATCAGGATCCGGTTGGGGTTAGAATAACCCAAAATGGTAATGGATTGTTTGTGTTAGTTGACATTTCTGAATAATATTATAAAGGTACTTATATATCTCCTTGTGAGATACCCAGAAGGTTCACTCTAAAATAGTACAACTAGATATGGGTACTACAAGGATAGGCACTGAAAGCCTTGGAGGGATAAATATTACCTTAATGTGGTTCCCGTCCTTAGTAGAGAAAAAATGATAGGCAACCCGAAGAACCAATGGATGGAGCAAGGGGCGCAAAAAAAAAGCAAAAGAATGCCATGCTGAAGTTTTCACAAGAAAGGAATAGGTAGAAATATTAGCAGAGTAATAAGAAGAGATATAAGGAAGAATTATGAGTAATATGTGATACATGGATGACAACGGTAAATAAAAAAAAGATGGTATTACCGGGTCCATAGTTAGGTGAAGGAAGAGACGAGAGGTGATAGGCCTCAAGAAAACAAAAGAGTATAGGTCATGAAGTCATATCCTCATTTCAAGAAATAAGTTCATGACTCTAACGTGATTACCAATAGGAAAAGCTAGACCCCAGAATAATAGATATCAGTATGGGCTGGTGAACAAGATAAAGTAAACATGAATTAGGGATTGAGTGATTTGATAATAGGCAGCATCATGAGAATTTCATATTGCGTTCTGGCAATAAAAGACTGGACGATAGCAGAATAACCCTTAAAGGTCATTCAGGAAGACGCTTTCCTAAATCAAGCAATGTAAGTAAAGTTAAGCTTAAAGGACTAAGTGTGCCAGTTACACTAAGTGTCACCCTCGTGAGTAAGGAATTTTGTTATCCTTAGTGCAGAAGGATTACCAAAAGGCGGGTATGAGTCATCGATGATGTGAAAAGATGCCAAAAAGATAAAACATATATATGTAGATCATCATAGAGCTAAATCATAGTGCTTCCCTAAAGGGGGAATATGGAGTGATATGGCATTAAGTCGGAATTAAGTGGTTGTAGTAACTATGGAATAATAAAGGAAAAATGCAATAAGACTGAGAAAGGGATAAGATTGCACTTACCCAAATTCTACATGTATGATGCAATTCCAGAACATGATGCAAACACGGCGTCAAGGAAAGGAAGTAAGGGTTCCTGCTCGGAATGTTATAAATAAGGAGCTAGTGCCAGACGTAAGTTAAGGCAAGGGAAATAACCCCTAGAAAGATAACGCGAAATATTGATATGAGAATGGACAAACGAGTAGTTAGCAGTTGATTTAGGAAGAGCCTAGTTATAGCTTGACAAGAAGGTACAGTCAAATAAATAGATCGTGCAAGACAAACATAGTGAATCCAGTCTCGATAATAATGATATCGTGATTCTCGAGAAATATTCAGATAGGAGTTGGGGTAGTTAAAGGTACCGTATGAGAACTATGGAAATAAAGGAGAATGCCACTAGGAAACAGTCAAAATTTAAGTTCAGAAGCAACCTGACGAGCAGAAGGGCATGGGGTAAGTGAGTAAGGATAATTACAAGTGAACACGAACATCAAAAATTCTATCGGGAATACAATGTAATAAGCTCACAGCTTTACAAGACTTAGAGCGTCTTCCCTAAGTACTACACTAAAAGACTAGCCAAGGAAATAAGGAAGAAGGCTTCAACCTAAACACAGTGACCTAAAGAGGAAATGGTCTTGTAACAATAGTCTCACAACAACATTGTAAGTACTTCGAATGAAAGTGGCACCTACTGTGGTTAATGAACGTGAAGTAAAAAATTAAAAGTAATATTCGAGATCATATGAGTTGCACAAAATATCTGGCATGTATGGGCACTAAGATGAGCTAAATATGGACGCAACAAGGCGGTAGAAGGACCAGAAAAAGTAATAGCTTACGTTGAAAGAAAGCTAAAATGGAATGAAAGAAATTATTCGATCAATGATCCAGAGTTGGTTACATTATGAACGCACTTAAGGGTTCAGAGTTTTATACATGCAACATATACAACCGTAGAAGATGCTGGTGTACGTTAAAAGAAAGAATTGAGCCTGGGACATAAACGAAAGATTAAATTATTAAAGGATTGTATCATGCATGTTCCTCAGCGCCCATGAAAGGCTAAATAGGATAACTAATACCATGAACCATATATCAGAAGATAGCTTAAGCCTATATAAAGGTTGATCGGAGGGAAGAGGAAACTGAAGAGTTACATCAACTAAGTAATCAGGAGTTTGATTATTGGACCTATAAAATAGAAACATCTTGATTGAGAACATTGCAGGATCTCCCTTGAAATCAGAGTACAATAGAGATAGTACAACAACTATAGTCTATAACAGCTCTACAAAAAAGTCAGTTAAAAAAGTAACAGCCTCATAAAAAGTAAGTAAGAAGCTCCCACTGGATTGTAGTATTATAATAAAGCTTCAAGTTGTGGAGTGAATCATACCTATGTGGAAGGGAGGTTATGAAAGAGAAAGAAGATATGATGCGAGATTTTAAGTAAGTAAGGTAAAGGTGAAGAACATACGAGATACTCAAATGCAGAAGAAAATGAATAGTCCAAACTTCAGATAGAAAGCTAGAAGCATGAGGATTCAATAACCATGAGTGATAGCGGCATCGTCGATGGCATACATTCTAGCATATGGTTTCTAAGTACCGAAAGGTCTAATTAGAGAGTAAAAGAAGAGTTAGAGACGATGCGATGTCTCGCTTGATGTTCCAGAATAACATAAGTAAATCTATGGTGCAAGCAAGTTGAGGGAAGGTTACAAACAAATGTGAATAGATATGTGTAGGTCGCAAGCTAAAGTATGGTAGATCGACAAGGTTATAGGAAGATATGAGTAAGGATAAGAAAAGGTAAGTGAAAAGGTGACAAGAATGGATAAGTTCTTGGGATTAAGCTCATGAAAATAAGAGAGCTGATGGATTCTCTAAGTTATAAAAGGCTTAGTATAGCCAGAATGAACTCAAAGGAGTCTAAGACTAGTAGCATTTAAAAGGGATGGAATGCTGCTCTGGTAGTAGAATAGAGACGTAATTATGATAGATAAGGTATGACGTTTGGGCCTTCAATTGAGTAATGAAGTGAAGAGGATTGCATGAATTACAAGGGGCTAAAATACCCATATAAGGTGAGTCACGTTGGAATGCTATAAAATACACTTATGGAAGTATAGTATCACCCCTAGGTGGATCATTCTAATTACTCCGGATGTCTCTGCTGGGCGGTATTACATAAGAGATCAAGTTATCAGTGGTAGATGAAGGATCAACATTAAGGTAAAACAACAATAGATGGATAAAAGTTCAACAGTATGAGCTGATATTAGACAATCAGTCTTAAGGATAAGTAACGAGAGTAACTTGAAGTTAGTCGCAGACCTCAGTAATGATAAATAGAAATAAGGATTATGGTATATTATGACATATGTAGATGCAGTAAAGTCATACGTATGGATAACTAGGTCAATGAAATAAGATATAGTCATATTCACAAGTTCTACAAATTATCAAGCGAAGAACTTCAGTACACCTATAGATACCTGGAGAGGCATCCTATTAAGCCTTGTATATTTTGACAAAGTAAGGCCTAGAGATTTGCTAAAAGCTAGAGAAAAAAGGAGAGAAGAGTTGTATAGGCATACTGACAAAGTCAGTATCGTAGAGGCTACATGGTTTGAGGTAGCAACAGTTATGAGATTGGAAGAAATTCGATCACAAGTCATAGCGTGGGAAAGAGGCCTAAAGGGGGGAATACCCTGGCCTTTTGATTTATTCACAGAACAGTTGCCTAGATGGCAAAAGGACTATTAAAGTATTCGCAAGAGCTATGGGATATGAGGACGATAAGCGCATCAGTCAACATTCGAGGACGAATGTTCCAAAGGGGGGAATGATGTTACTCCCCATATTTTCGTACACAAAAAAACGCGATAAATAAATTTATGAGAGCCCGAAAGTGAGATGCCACGTTCTGCAATACTACATTACGACGATGTTGCACCCTGTAATGATGTACATTGAATTTTCCATAAGGTAACTGACATTAGTCCAAGGAAAAGATTATTTAAAGATTATAAGGATTATGCTATTTCAAACAAGTAATAAGTAAATTCGTAAAGGTGAAAGGGGAAGCAAGTAAAATAAAATGAATTTTCGTCCAATATTGGCATGTTGGGATAAAAAATGGCTCGAGCTAAAATACTCGGTATTTATGGACTACTACCATACAAGGTACCACATGACCATAATAGTAAGGTGTATATGGTATATGAAAAGTGAGTAATATTTTAAGTAAGTGGGAATAATTCTCAATTTTAAGGGTAATTGATTCATTACCAGGTAACGGGACATTACCTAATTAATTGGAGATATATTTGGATAAGATTAATCCTTTCCCCCTGCTACTAACGTGGCAGCCCCTTAATTCCACATTATGACTCTTATACTACGAGAGAAAGGTGGCACATTTATTTGTAGTATGTAGCTTAGTCATTATCATGTGGGGCCCAACCATTTAAAGCCTAAAAAGGGAAGCTTATCTCAAGATGTTTTGGACGACACAAGCCCACTGATTGCTGAAATTGGCAAAAGCTTAAATTCAATATAATTCAAGCTATACACCAACATAATCTCAAACACATATTAAAATAATGGAGAAATTTTTTACATAGATGAAGATTTGAGCTTGGCAAGGGATCAGATGAGATTTTCTAAGATTCCTTTTCTTATACTACAACAATTTCATACGAGACTTTGTAAGGTAATAGCAACGGGAATTGCGATTCTAAGAGAGCACGGTGCAAAATTTCTCAAGAATATTACATGGATTGTTTTTACTACTTCAATCCGCCGTAACGTGTTTTATCGCAATTGACGTGTGTTAGAGGGATTGTGAAGAGAATCGGCTCAGGTATATGAAGGCTATCCCTTCTTTCTTTTGGCATGATCCATACAATATGAACGAAACGTGTAAATGCACAAATTCCTTAAATAATTCTATTCATAGAAGTATTAGAGATATCTATGTTCTTGAATTTCCATGTGTCATAATATTTTATCATCTGTTTATGGGTCTAAAACAAAATACGAAAGTTGAAAAGAGTTTACTTTATGATATTACTCAAAGGCAAAATGGTCTTGACATCCAAAAGATTTTATTAACGTACTTTTCATGCATTGTAATCATGTACATTGACCCGTGACCAGATGGCGTTATATACGCATATATATGTATGTATATATATGCATATGGGATATGGGAAAGGTTATGGCATTATATACGCACCACCACCTAATAAGCTAATATACGTTGATGATTTTACCCACAGTGGCCGATATGATACAATGGGATGCCCTCAGAGGCTGATGATGTTATGAAACATGTACCTATACACAACATGACATTCATACGCATATGCATGACGCTAAAAGTATATCATGATTTACAGAGTTATTCAGACTTACAAGTTGAGTCAAGTACTCTATATTTCTTCCATGTTTGTTATGTACTTATTTATGTTCCTTACATACTCGGTACATTTTTCGTACTGACAGCCCTTTTGCCTGGGGATGTTGCGTTTCATGCCCGCAGGTCCCGATAAACAGGTCGAAAGCCCTCCAAGTAGTCTATCAGCTCAGCGAAAGATGTTGGTGCGCTCTATTTGCTTCGGAGTTGCTTGTTTGGCTAGTATGATTTAGACATGTATTGTTTGGTATGGCGGGACTTTGTCTGGACCTTTATGACACTTATGTACTCTTAGAGGTTTGTAGACATATGCCGTGTACATGAAAGATTGTACGGCCTTGTTGCCCTATGTTTTAAGTTTATAAATAATCATGTAGGCCTATTAGGCCCGTATTTCACATGTATATGATAATGTAATAAGAAAGATACGTTACGTTGGTACTCGGTTGAGTAAGATACCGGATATCCATCGCGGCCCATCAGTTTGGGTCGTGATAGGCATGCTCATACATCTCCTTGCACTACGGCACAATGGATAGGTTAGAAAGACGACGGATAATGCCTGAGAATGAAAGAAATATGCTAGAATGACTATCACCTGCTACATGGACTTCTCTGCTGCTTTAACGGTGCCAGAAATATCGAGATCAGCTCTGTCGATTACGCAATTGAAAATGTTGGCAATAAAGTCTCCCCCTTTGGAAGGGGAACCAGTTGTGGCACCGATCATCTCTTGGGCATCCCTCATTTCCCCTGATGAAACCGGAAAGTTTGAAATGAAGTTGTTCGGTTCGCCGATTTCTCCAAGTGGCAACCCATGTTTCTAGAAGGCCCCGAGCTCCGATCCCTCGAGATCAATGCCAACGATCCTCCTAGGAGAAGCTACACCGAATCTGGTTGTGGGATTTGAAGCTACAACAATGTCCTATTCAAGACCCCCAGCGCACGAGCCTGGCCGGAGCCAACCATTCCAGACTCAGCAGCCTCCGACCGGGGCGCCTGCAAGTCTCTCGCACTGGACCTTGTTCTCCTCTTTAACGGACTTCCATCATCGTCCTCCCCTTTGATATTAGGATTCGACCCTGAGGTTACAGAATAAATCCCATCAATGGCTCGGCGCCCGGGTGAC
Organism: Nicotiana sylvestris; assembly: GCF_000393655.2. NCBI lineage: Eukaryota > Viridiplantae > Streptophyta > Magnoliopsida > Solanales > Solanaceae > Nicotiana > Nicotiana sylvestris. The sequence continues at coordinate 58,744,480 of NC_091064.1, forward strand.
CTGGTTTTCTTTACCGCAGGACGGGCAACGACTGCCCTGCTTTTCTTCTTTTTGTTTGTGCCATGATCCAAGGCCTCTACTTCACCATTAGGGGGCGGCCTCATCTGCATATTCTTTCCAAGACCTACGGAGCACAATAACCACAATACGCTTTCGCTAAGGGCTCAGAAGGAAACACAAAATACGAAGCATAGGCGGTAAAGGAACCTCACCGTGATTCTTGGCCACCCAACGCTTCTTAGCCAGGACGGTCCAAGACCAAACGTGGTATAGGAATTTCTCGCTCAACCGCCTGACCCATCCCGACAAATCTGGGACCACCTCTGGGTGCCAAGCAGCGGCTGCAGAAAGAATAAAAAGATTATTATGACAAATGAAAGAGTAGTCGAAAAGCGTCTAAAGGGAAAATTACTTACGTCGAGCATTCCACCACTCCGGAAAGGGCATCCTCCGGGCCGGGATGATATCTGCGGTCCTCACCCGGATAAACCTGCTCATCCATCCTTGGTCCTTCCCCTCATCAACGCTCGTGAAAAAAGATTTTTTGGCCCGATGGCGGAGCTTGATTAAGCCTCGATACAGTCGAGGGCGATACATTCTGATCAGATGACTAAAGGTAAAAACCTCACCTTCAACCCCTTCGGTGAAATGTCTAAGCATCAGTAATACCCTCCAAAAAGAAAGGTAAATCTGACCAAGTGTCACCTGGTATCGGTCACGGAAGTCAAGAATAACTGGGTAGATTTCCATGGGAGGAGATTCGACGGATTTATCAGGGCCCAGGGTGAATGGGTAAGTGTATACATAAAGGAAGCCAGCCTTGAAGTCAGTAATATTATCGTTGGGACCGAGAATCTCCACCTCAACTGCCTTGCTCCATCGGCAGTCCTCCATCACCTTGCTAACATCAGTCACGATGCTAACGTATCGGGACACGTGCTCACACCGGTCAGGCATAGATGAGGGAGTCTCGATGTCAAAATCCTTCGACGTGATGAGATCGGATGGGGTACATTATTCCAAAGTGGGGATTGATCTTGTTTCTTCCTCAGGTGATCAGAACGACAATGCAACGTCGTTCCGTCGGGGAACCGTCCTAGAAGTTCTAGCCATCTCAAATGGTAAAAACCCTTCTGTGAAAAGAAGAAAGAGTGTCAAATACAAAATTCTGACTTGCAGGCTTCTAAAGTGAGGTGAAATTGGCAAGTTTCTAGCAACCGGTACATTTATAGGAATCGCTAGGGAAGTAGAAGGGACAAGCCGATGGTAGCTTGTAGGTTTCTCGATTACCGCATCTGACGGTAGCCTTGACGATTCTATTGGGCATGGCATTTAATGATATTAGATGGCTGACGTCACGACAATAATGACCTCGAGATGACGGTTCAATATCGTTTCCTATTACTTTACTCTAGGAAACACGGAGACTATCTGTATGCGGTGAAATCAGGGGGTCTAATTCTTGCTGTTAAGGTACATTCGGGAAGACATATCAACATCTCGAGGATGCAGGATTACGATTGAGCTCCCTCCCTTGAGGTTCGTATGTGATCCAGCAAAGATTCCAAGGATAGGGAATTTGTCCGCGACCCAACAAAGGTGTCGAGGACGGGGGATTCCCCAGGCAAGCAGCTAGAATCAGTAACCACTAGTACCATGCCTAGCCGTCCCATCCCCATATCTTTACATTCAATGCACTCTGTACTATATGGTATTCCCTCTCCTATATAAGGGGAACCCATGCCACTTTGTAAAGGGCTGATGTTGCTCCATTTCTCCACAAGTGCAATAATATATCTCACTCTTTCTCTTCTTTCTAACTTGCTCGTTCTCACTGGCCCGAGGCCACTTTAATATTTATCACTTTCTTACTTGTTCTTCATTTTATCACTTGGTATTGGCCGTAAAAAGCTTTATTTAATCATATCTTAAATGTTATCCCATTCTCAATCGCCCCTGATAGCTCGAGCTCGACCCGAACACCGACCCCGAGGTTCCCTATCGACCAGTCCTACATCCGGGCAACAAGCCCCTCGATTTGATTACTACCGCATTTTAGCTTGCATTTCATCGTTAAACTTCAGATTCCTAGCATCAATTGCCCTAAACAACTAGCTCGAGAATATATCATGTATTTTTAGAATCTCATTTACAAATTTAATTGTTGTTACCATTTTCACGGTAAACAATAATGGCACCCACATTGATTGGGTACCCGGCCATGATAGATGCAACTAAGACTGCCCGAGGGATTGGAAGAATGTTTTCATTTTTGCTTGGGTCTATCCGGCTGCATTCAAATATTTGCCAACCTTGGCTTCAAAATTGAGGTTGTTCCGTTGAATGGGAACCACTGTTGTGATCCATCGCGGTTGTGGTCCTGGAGCTGCTAAGATCTTGGCTAGCCAAGGGTGAACCACATCACCTATTTGAAACTTTTCCAGGTATTATACCGGCTCCACATCCTCGAGCTCCAAGTAAGTGTTGAGTGATGCTTGATAAAATATCACTTTCAAATTTCTTACTTTTGTCACCTTAGTCCCCTTTTTGACGTGCACCGCATTAGCATAGAATTCCCGGACTAAGTGATCCTTTGCGTCCACCTTGAGTATTTGTACAATATTTGCCAACCATTTGGGATAATTGGTTACCCTTTCCATATTCACCTCTTTCTGCTTGGTCACTTCCTCCTTCATCCCCAGGCTCAAATTGGGCTTGAATTTTTCGGGTTTCTATTTGACCAGCGGTCTGGTAGGATCAGTAGGTAGTCAATGCGAGACAATATCGGTACTTAATCCTGGCATGTCATCATATGAACATGCGAACACATAGATGTATTGTCGGAGGAGCTCAACCAGTTTTTCCTTCTGCTCGACTTTTAGATGAATGTTGATTCTGGTTTCTTTCACATCTTCTTCACTTTCAAGGTTGACCACTTCCGTTTCTACGAGGTTGGGATTTTTTTATTCTCCAGATGTTCAATCTCTTGTGGGAGATTGACCGGTATCATACTCTCGTCATACTCCTTGTAATCTGGGTCATTTCGCTCGACAGTTCATTACATGTCACAATCGTGGAACGCGAGTTTTTATCATTTTGATTACTAAAAGTAAAAGCTAAGTATAAATGAAGCGTTAAATAAAGTTACAATATTTCATAAAATAATTCTTTTTATTTCATCAAAAGATGAATGTCTAAGTATTCAATAGAGGTAAATAACAAAAAGATACAGATATGGTGCATGCCTTAAATGACTGTGCTCTTTTCAAAAGAAAACATACACATTTCCACATTACCAAAACTCCCGACGAACCAAATATGGGCTGGCAGTCCAGTTCCGCATCTTTTCTCCTGGTTCGACATACCTGATGGTCGGTTGTGAGCACGTGATTTTTGCTCTATATGAATTACTCCCATAAATTGAAAACAAAATAATTCTTTTTCATTGGTTTGCAATTTTGTTGATTTTTGTAGCACTTTCTTGTTAATTGTTTGTATTTGCTTGTGCGTGTTTATTTTATTTAAATTAATGAAAAATACAAAAATATAGGTTGCATTTGCATTTAGGATTTGACTTTGCATTTTTAAAATTAATTAGCAAATTAGTTGTTTATAAAAATGTAAAAATTACAAAAAATAGTTTAATTTGCACTTTTTAATTTTAATTTTGAATTTTGAGTAGTTTTCTTTTAATTTGTTTCTTATTAATTGTGGTAATTATTCTTTAGGTTTAATTAGTGTTTTTGATAGGTTAATTAGGTTTTAGGATTTAATTTAGATTTAAATTTAATTTTGAAAAAAAAGAGGTAGAAAAAGAATTTTTGGAAAAATTGATTTGAAATAGGAAATAAAAGAAGAAATGAGTTAGTTTAGGATACTTCTATTTTCCCCCCTGGCCCAAGTGAAATCCAGCCCCAAGTCAATCCCCAAATTCGCCCCATACCCGGCTCAGATCTCTCATATGTCAAGGCCGCCAAAACGTCGCTGTTTCGAGTTTGACGGGTTTAAATTAATCTGAGCCCTTAATTTTAGCTCATCCAACGGCGGAGGTTGCTTCTTTGTGTTAACTAAATATGTCCTAAGAGTTGAGATCAGTTCAGTTCCAAACAGACCCCCTCATCCATCTCCTTGACCTCTCTAATGAAAACCCTAGCGCCGCCTTCAACCTCTTCGCCAATTCCGGCCGGCGGCGGAGCCCGAACACTACCCAGAATCCGTCCATGCAACCATCACCCTTCCCTCAACCCCAATCCACCACCATTTTCCCAAGTCCTCACATAATCAGTCCAGTTCGGAGCTAAAAAAACGAAGAAGAGGAGAATCTGTCAAACCTTCGAGTCGCCTAGAACGATAGGGTTTGAAACGGGTATTGCCCGTTTGTTTTATTTGAGAACATATGGCTAATACTTGTTTCAAATCAAATCGAAGTCGTTAAAGTTCATCAAGCTTTGCCCGTGCGAACTTAGAGGTATTTTTCTTTGTCCTTTCTCCGTCGTCTTCCTCGTCCATTCGTTATTAAATTCACTTTCTTCTGTTTCTCCTCCATCTTCATTCTTTCTTTTTCTTTTCTTTTTCCTTCTGTTTCTGTTACTCATTAGTTTAAATTCGTATAGCAGTAGCCATGAGTTAACTTTGGCTATTTTTGTTAGAGGGATAGAATTAAGTCGGTTCGTTATTATTAAAATTGATTGAGTTCTTTGGGGCCATCGTTTGAATGCCAACTTGTTTGGGTCAGAGTTTTGGGTCTTAGAATATGCATGGTCCGGATAGAATTCTTGGGCCCTCGATTTATTGTGACCCTCCCCAACAACAGCCCCAGAATTTCGGTTGTTTGGGTTGGCCTGACCCATAGTTGGTTTAGGTTGGGAGGGTAAATAAGAGTAGCTAAAAAGGGTAATTGGGGAAATTGGTATGGGGAATCTCTTGGTAACAGAACTGGGAAGCTTCTAGGAAGCATGGGGTGGGGGCATTTCTTAATTTCTGTTTTCTAATTAAGGTGCATTAAGCAAAAATGAAAATTGGCTAGGGAGTTTTAAGCTAAAATGAAAATTGGAGGAGGGTAGAAGTGCAAATCTAATTTCCCTAGCGCTGCCCTACTCCCTTGCCTATAAAGGCACATTTTCTTTTCCATTCAAGGGAGATTTTCAGAGAGAAAAATCCAGAAAAATCATAAACGGCTGAGATTTCTTTTGATAAAAACACTGTTCCATTGATCTTGTTTGGAATTTTGAGGTTTTGAATTTCTGAAACAATTTTCTAATTTATGTGGGGTTTAAAACGAACTGAATTTGGTTTTAAAAGTTTGGTTTGAAGATTTTCTTGGTTACTGTTCGATTGAAGTGTTTTGGGACTATTTCACATCATTTTATGTTTGAAATGGGTTGTTGGTGTTGAACCCTGCTATGTTGTTGCTGCTTTTTCATCTGCTAAGCCTTATTCTCTTATTGTTTCCTCTTATTTCCCAGGTATTTATTCAAATTCTTGTCAACAAGTGACAAAGAGCATGTACTTTGAGTTGAGGCCCGACTAAATATAACTGTGCTAAAGCTCTCACGTCTTTTATGATTAGTATGCTATAGAAATGAACTTGTGCTCTTTAAGAGTTTTGGAACTGATTTTTGAATTCAAACAAAACTATGCTAATTCTCTATATGTTGTTACTGTTTCGTATCGAGGGAAAAAGATTGGTGGAAGTTTAGGGGATGGTGTTTGTAAGTTTAGCTTAGGATCGAATGCAAGCCTGAATACCTGTTGATTCCATTAGTAATGTAGTTAAATTTAAGCATTGCATCTGTTGGCTTTTGAAATTTCCTTTCAACTCGTTTACTGTAGAATGTTGTAGTTCATTGTGAGTTGGTTGAGTGCAATTGTTTTTAGTACTAGTAAGGATTCGATACGGAGGCCTAACCTTCATTTTTCGCTTTGGCAAAGCTTTGGATCTCTGGAGCCTGGGCTTTAAAGCCGGTAACGAGAGAGGGGCAATGCCCTTACTATTGGGCTTAGTTCGTGAGCCCAGTAGCTCGTTTGATTATTAATGGACTCATCCTATAGTAGGTTAGGCTTAAGAAGGCATAAAAGGTAAAATCAGAAGTTTAGTTAGTTGATTTGTGCTAGATTAGTTAAATTCAGAAATTAAAAAAAAACAATTTATTTTATGTTCACATAGCCTTAGCTAATTGACAGTCGATCTCACTCAATCCTTGGTTCAGAAACTTTTGCCTTAAAGCTGGCCCAATAACAGGTAAATGGTTGTTAATTTCATTATCACATTTGGTACTTGTATTTCTTCTCATCCTTAAGAGCTGGGTTCATTGAATCCCAAGCTTGGAGGCAATTTGAATGAGTTTGATTTTGGTTGTTTTGTAAAACGATTTGTTTTGAATTAGCTGACCCTCTTAATATGGTACCTTTTAAGCCTTTTAATAAGATTGAAATTTCTTTTGAATGAGTAGACGTTCCCGAATTTTTCTTTAGTTAATTGGGTTTCTTTTTCAAAATAAATCGAGGCGCGCCATTTAGCGAATTTTCCATGGCCCTCGCAAAGTTAAAAATGCGTAGTTGTTTTAGGTGCATTATTTTAATAATATTACTTTCCTAATCTCGGGTGTGCATTTCATGTGACCCAAATCCAAATCGTGATAGCGTTGAATAAAATTTGTTTCGGATTGCGGGTGCATTTTATGTGGCGCGGTCCAATGACATGTTTTAGACGACGTTAAATTTTCCTTAAAATGAATAAAAGCGGTTTTAAGTTAAAATGCACATAGGTTCAAAATGTTTTAAAATCAGATAATAGGCTAATTATAATAGTTAAGCGACCGGGCTAGAACTACGGAACTCGGGAATGCCTAACATCTTCTCCCGGGTTAACAGAATTCCTTACCCGGATTTCTGGTTCGCATACTGTAATACAAAGTCAATCTCTTCCTCGACTCGGAATTTGAACAGGTGACTTGGGACACAATAAATTATCTCAAGTGACAACTCTGAATTTAATAAATAAATAATCCTGATTCGATTGTCACTTTAATTGGAAAAACTCCCTATACCCTTTTCGAGGTAGAAAAAGGAGGTGTGACAACTATGGCGACTCTGCTGGGGATCGAACCCAAAATATCTGGTTCAAGGTTCAGAATTCGAGCTTAGATGAATTGTTATAGTTGGCTTTATTAATTATCTGATTTTGTTACATGTTTGGGCCTAATGTGCTAAGTGTTGCTTTTACCGCTTTGATATTCTGTGAACTGTATATAAACTGCTACGAAACCCTTCTTCTCTCTGAGTCTTCTAAATCATGGAGGAGTGTGCACTTCATGTGACTTCTCTTTTGTTAGATTCATATCCCAAATTTTAGAACGAGGTTTGGACAAATTGCAAAGCCGGCAAAGCTTCTGTATTCCCGATACGCTGCCCACCCTCAGCTAGAGTTGTCCGCTCGGGTAAGCCAGGTCTAGAACAATAAACCAAGGTTTTATATCTAGTATAACAAGGCCTCATGTCGGATCCCTAATAGGAACGTTTGCTTGTATCACGTGCATTTGACTTTGGATACTCAACACAGGGGTTGGGTCTGTCTAGGACAGGTGTACCAAAAATGAAAAGACCATCCTGATGCATCTTACTTGCTACTTGTGCATTTATTTGATTTGAATTTGCATGTTGACCGGCTTTTGAATAATGGGAGAAAGTTGGAAAAAGAGAATAGTAATGTGAGGGTTAAGTGAGTTAAATCACCTGTTTTGGAAAAACCAATGTCCAAATGGTACTGAAACTCTGCCGAAATTTTTTGAGAAAAATGAAAAAAAAAGGTTTTGTTTTGAAAAATTGTTGGTTTTATTTTATTTGCCTGAACTACGCCAGTTTAATTCTCACAGGGTGTGAGATACGTAGGCAACCCCCATCGGGTCCAACTTCCTTTTTGCAAAAATAGCCAAAAAAGAACAAAAATTTTAATTTTCTTGCAAATAAGTAAGGTGATTCCATTCTTGTCTAAAATAGTCGAATGTCCCCAAAAGGGTGCCGGAAGGCCGTTTTTGCAAGAATAGCCACATTTGGTCATTTATCAAGGTTTTTGCTGTTTAGCGAACACAACCTTAAAATCTTCGTTTTCGGAGTGTTGAAAGGCCGTATTGGCAAAGCTGGATATTTTTATGAAAATTTTGAAAAAATGGTCATTTTTCTTGAGTCAAAACGAGTCATAGTTTTCTTTTAATTAAAATGACCTTAATAAATGTGCAGGATGAGCACAATTCAAAATAAACCTTTCTCAGTCCATGAAGAGATACCGTTGGAGCTACATATGTGGTGGCATAATTTTGGGGACAATAGCAGAAAAGTTGTGACAAAAGTGTTGGCTGGTCTTGTCGGGCTCTTGAAGGTTAAGCCGAGAAAGGACATAATTGAGGCCTTGATACCATTTTGGGACCCAGCACATAATGTATTCCACTTTTCCGAATTCGAGCTAACTCCTACACTAGAAGAGATAGCAGGCTACGCCGGTTTCGAGGGGAATCTTAGAAATCAATACCCGGTAGCAGCGAGAGCAGTAACCCCTCACAAAATTTTGGACTTGTTAAGCATCAGTCGGGACATCCGAGACGGAAATTTGGCCAAACGATTCTGTACCTTCTACTTTTTGTACCGATGTTACGAGAATCCCTGTGGCTTCGAGACGCCAGATACCGGTCTTACTCGCGCGGGAAACCAAGACAAGTAGGAAGCTCGGAGAGGATTAGCTTTTATAGTTGTGTTCCTGGGTATTTTGATTTGCCCCAGAAAAGACGGGAACATAGAGTTGGGACTCGTGTGGATAGCCGACTTTATGATGAAAAAGGCAAACATGACCATAATGCCGATGATTTTGGCATAAATTTACCGAGCTTTGACACTTTGTCAAGAAGGGGGAAAGTTCTTTGAAGGGTGAAATATGTTGTTACAATTATGGATGGAGGAACACCTTTGCCACCGTCCTGGATACTTGAATAATGGTATGGCTGGCCTTGAGTGCATTGTAAAACATGAAAAACGGGTAGAGGGTTATGAGTTCCCGGATGGTACGGAAGCATGGCATGCTCATTTGAGATCTTTGACTGCAAATAAGATCGAATGGACATTCGGGTGGCTCTCGGTCAGTGAAGTTATTTATATGTCGGCTGAGGTATGTTTTCTGCTGTTGATGGGTCTTCGGAGTATCCAACCTTATGCTCCGCACAAAGTTCTACGTCAGTTAGGCCGATACCAGACCATCCCACATGATGAGGATTTGAGTCGGCAGGTTATTGAGTTGGAACCAAAAGCCGCCTTTCCAGAAGAAAAAGTGCGTCGGATTTGGCATCAGTGCAGATTCTTAGAGCCTAGAACTCAAGTACAAGATTTATCCAGAGGCGAGGTGGAGCCTAGTTACACTGCTTGGTATGGTAAAAGATCCTGAGTTCATCATGAGCCCGAAAGTCCCGCAAAGAAACCCCATGTCCAACAATTTACCGACGGAGCACAGGTGCAATGGGACTGGTTGACCAAAGAAAACGAGTATAGGGCTACCATAAGCAAGTTGGAAATGCAAGTCATGGACCTTCAGTTTGAAAATGGTTTGCAAGCCGCCGCAGATGAGGGAGAGAAGAAAACACTAACCCAGGAAAATGAAGCCCTCAAAGCTCAAATCCGGAAGATGAAAATAGCTACTAGAAACCCGGAAAGAAACCGAGCGGATGAAAGACTTATAAGCAGTCTGAAAAAGAAAGCCCTTGAGTGTCGAGATGACCTAGAAAAGTCTGAGGCCAGTTTGGCGAAAGTCTGGGCTCAATTGGCGGAGAATGCAAAATGGCGAGCACAGTTTGTACGGTAAATAAAAAGAAAGTATGAAGGGACAATCACCAGCCTGAAGAGAAAAATGACTACCCTCGATAATGAGGCAGCCAAACAGGCCAAGGACTTTAAAGCTAATAGGGAAACACTGTTATGATTTGATGGCTCGGATGGAGGAATAAATGCAACAGTTACAAAATCAACATCTCTATGACACTCAGGTGTTATAAGCCCGGAATTAACAGGTCGGGCGTCTGCTTCAAAAAAAGGGTAGAATCCGAGAGAGGATAAGAACCATTGCCAACTACATTGTTGTGAAATGCCAAGCATGTGAGGATATGACTCGCACCATCTTCTTCACGACAGTGATGACATTTGTCCATCAGATAATAAGTGACTTGGAGAGGCTTCAAAGGGATCTTGCATATAGGCCCATGGCGAGATCGAATGATGTCCCGCAGGCCCCAAGAGCATTTGAGGCATTAATGTATTCATGATTTTCATTGGAGTCTGATAGTCTGTTTGCCAGTCTGTACTTTCTTTTGTTGGAGTCTGTTAGTTGGTTTTCGAGTCTGTTGTTTTCACCTTTCTATCAGAGTCTGTTGGTCTTGTTTTGAGTCAGAGTTTGTTAATTTCCCTTTTCGAGTCTGTTAATTTTATAATTTGGTAGAATGAGTGGTTGTAATCAAAACTGTTTTATTTTATGGAAAAATTTGAAATCCCAAAAATGTTTTGTTATTTATTTTCTGCACTTATATCTAGAACTACGCTCGGTCTGATTCATGCGAGGTCATGATACGTAGGCAATCTCCATAGGATTCAACCATAACCAAAAGAAAGAAGAAAAAAAAGAGTGATAAAAAAGATGAGGATAAGAAAAAGAGAGGAAAAATAAGAGCGAAAAGAAAAGGAAAAGAAAGAAAATAAGAAACCATGGGGAGGAAACAATGGAAAAACAAGAGAAAGAAATGAGAGGATAAAAACAAAGAGATCAAGCAAGGAAAGGCAAGAATGAAAAGGAGAAAAAAAGAGAGAGAAAAGACAATTTGCAAATGGAAATAAGGAAAAGTCGGGATGACGCAAGCAACCGATCAAATGCATAATAGAAACGGTTAACTGCTTAGGTGCATTCACTCCTCAAATGTGCGGTTGCCTATCTGTTAAAGCCCTAATCACTAACAAGCAGGAAGGTGGTTAGTTTGATTGGCATTCTGGCAACTCACTCCTACAACACTCGGTCCAAAAACAAGCTGAACATGGCCAACCAAGAAATTGAGGCAAGCATTGTCGATCCGTCAAAAGAGGTGGAAGAATTGGAGGTTAATCTGAGAGATGAGTTGTATAAGCTGAAGCAGCAGATGGCTGAAATATACCCGGCTAACCCTGCTTTTATCCCTCCATTGGCTCAGCCCCAGGAACCTCCCACTGTAAACTCATCTTCGGTCTTTCCCCTCTACCAACAATGCCATGGCACCACTTCCCACACATCACAAACTCCACCACCCAAACAAGTCTCGTACCCTCCTCCACCAGTCACTCCTGTTTTTGTGGCACCCCCACCTGCTGCATTACACCGATCCTCCAGTGAGCCTCTATTCCAGACTCACGACAACCAGTATTACACCCTGGAGCCCACTTTCAAGGTTCTCGAACCCTATTCCTACACTCCTCATTTTGACCTCCCTGTGGAAACTAAAAAAACATCTAAAATCCCCGAACAAGAGGAGATGTTTAGGAAAGTTAAAACCCTAGAACAGTCATTCAGAGCCATGCGAGGGTTGGGAGGTCAAGTAAGTGTGGCCTACAAAGACCTATGTCTGTTTCCAGATGTGGAATCACTAGAAGGGTTTAAGATGCCCAAGTTTGATTTGTATGATGGGCACGGTGATCCAGTGGCGCATTTGAGAGGTTTTTGTAGATAAATGAGAGGAGTTGGCGGGAAAGACGAGTTGCTAACGGCGTATTTCAGTCAAAGTCTAAGTGGATCAGCGCTAGAATGGTATACTCGGCAAGATCACAGAAGATGGTACACATGGGATGATCTAGCCCAGGCATTTGCTTGTCACTTCCAGTACAATCTCGAAATTATTCTTGATTGTCTGTCTTTGATGAAACTTGAGAAAAAGCACAATGAAAGTTTCAGGGAGTATGGTTTTAGGTGGAGAGAGCAGGCAGCAAGGGTTGATCCTCCAATGAAAGAAAGTGAAATGGTGGATTATTTTATGCAAGCCTTAGAACCTACTTATTACGGTCATCTGGTATCAGCTATAGGCAAGTCCTTCAATGAAGTGGTAAAGATGGGCGGCATGGTACAAGAAGGACTCAAGACAAACAAAATCATGAGCTATTCGGCGATCAAGGCAACCACCCAAGCCATTCAAAGTGGAACTGGGAGAGTAATTGGAAAGAAGAAGAAAGAGGATGTCGCAACAGTTGAATCAAGAGCTTGGTTCGGGCCTAAGGGTTCACCTCACCACTATCATGAGCCTCGTCCCTACCACCAAACCTATCCCCATACCTTGTATAATCCACCCCAACACTACTACCCACCACCAGACCCCCATTTTTCTATTCATCATGCCCAAACATACAGCCAACCTCTAGCCCACGCACAATGGCGTGCGCCAGTCCCACAAAATACATACCCAGCTCCACAAAATGCCTATCCACCCCCAAAAGCCTACTGAAACCCTCCTGGATCAGGTTTCCGGCCCAACCAAGCATCTAAGAATGAGAGGTTGCAAAAGAAGAAAACCTTCCCTCCATTGGGAGAATCCTATACTAGTTTGTTCCACCTGTTGAGACAATTGGGTATGCTGAGTCTGATCGAGCCAAAACTACCAAACCTTCCCCCGAGGAATCTTGATCACTCTGTGAGCTGCGAATATTGTTCTAGTGCTCCAGGGCACGACACAGAGAAGTGCTGCCAATTGAAAACAGCTATTCAAGAGCTCATTGATACTAATTGGATTGAGGTCCAAGCTCCGGAGGCGCCCAATATCAACCAGAATCCATTGCCGGCCCATCCTGAGACAAATGTGATCGTGATAGTGCATAGAGGAGAGGAGCCCAAGAAGCCTTCACAGACCGTCATGATGATTCAGTCCAGTGAAGGCAGGTCGATTGAAGGGTCAACAAGTGAGAAGTCAGTGATCAAGTTGAAAGGGACAGATAGTGAACCATCTGCGGTAGGCAAGAAGGGGTTTTCAAGTGGTGTTGTAGTGAAACAAGAAAAAGCAAAAGTGATGGTGCCAGGGGTGGCAAACAAGCCTCCCGTAATGGTGGAGGGTTCTCGCACAGATCCTGTCATTATCAAACCTGTAACTCAGCTACCAATAGTCAACAGCAAGGCTGTCCCATAGAATTATGAACGAGTAACAGTGTTTTACAAGGGGAAAGAGGTTAAAGAAGAAGTTTGTGAGACCCATGGTTTGAATCGATCGGGGAGAAGTTTTGCCCCCAAAGAGTTGAGAAAGGCTAAAATTTCCAGAGATAACCCAGTGCTGGTGAAGAAAGCTGTGATCGAGGAAGAAGCAGAGGAATTTTTGAGAAAGATGAAAGTGCATGATTATTCCTTTGTGGAGCAGTTGAGGAAGTCACCTGCTCAGATTTCACTATTGTCATTATTGATTCATTCAAACGAGCACCGTCGGGCGTTGATGAAAATCCTGAATGAGGCCCACGTTCCTGACAAAATCTCAGTAAACCACTTGGAAAAGATAGCTAACAAGATATTTGAGGTAAACCGAGTCACTTTTTCTGATGATGAGTTGCCCTTAGAGGGCACCGAGCACAATAGGGCCCTTTATCTTACGGTAAAGTGCGAAGATTCCGTGGTTACTCGAGTGTTGATCGACAATGGTTCCAGCGCCAACATTTTCCCTTCTCCACCTTAAACAAGTTGAAAGTGGAGGATGAGAGAATTCACAAGAATAGTATCTCCATTCGGGGATTTGATGGCGAAGGCAAGGATTCAGTCAGTGATATAATACTGGAGCTGACGATAAGGCCAGTTGAATTTACCATGGAATTCCAAGTGCTGGATGTGGCTGTTTCTTACAATCTGCTATTGGGTCGACCCTGGATTCATGCTGCAAAAGCGGCCCCGTCTACTCTGCATCAAATGGTCAAGTTTGAATGGGATAGACAGGAAATTGTTGTGCACGACGAGGATAATTTGTGTCCCCACAGTGATGCCATTGTTCCGTTCATAAAGTTTGAAGACGACAAGGGGCCATGGGTTTATCAGGTTTTTGACACTGTATCGGTAGAGAAACTTCCAAAAGGGAAGTGCGTTCCAACTCCGAGGGTAGTTGTTGCATTAGTCATGGTAGCCGTTGAAATATTGAAAAATGGTTTTGTATCGGGCAAAGGTTTGGGTGCATATTTGCAAGGTATCGTACAGCCGGTGTCCCTCCGTAAAAATGTGGATACATTTGGTTTGGGGTTCAAGCCCACAGACACGAACGTGAAAAGAGCTAGAAAGTTGAAACAGAGGGCCTGGGTCCTCCCAAAGCCCATCCCACGGCTCTCCAGATCATTTTTCAAGCCTGGCACCAAGAAACACCCAGTAACAACAGTTCTTTTCACGTAGTTAATTGGTTTTCTTTTTCAAAATAAATCGAGGCACGCCATTTAGCGAATCTTCCATGGTCCTCGCAAAGTTAAAAATGCGTAGTTGCTTTAGGCGTATTACTTTAATAATATTACTTTCCTAAACTCGGGTGTGTATTTCATGTGACCCAAATCCCAATCGTGATAGCGTTGAATAAAATGTGTTTCAGATTGCGGGTGCATTTCATGTGGCGCGGTCCAAAGACATGTTTTAGACGACGTTAAATTTTCTTTAAAATGAATAAAAACGGTTTTAAGTTAAAATGCACGTAGGTTCAAAATGTTTTAAAATCAAATAATAGGCTAATTATAACAGTTAAGCGACCGTGCTAGAACCACGAACTTGAGAATGCCTAACACCTTCTCCCGGGTTAACAGAATTCCTTACCCGGATTTCTGGTTCGCGGACTGTAATACAGAGTCAATCTCTTCCTCGACTCGGGATTTGAACCGGTGACTTGTGACACCATAAATTATCTCAAGTGGCGACTCTGAATTTAATAAATAAATAATCTCCTTTCGATTGTCACTTTAATTGGAAAAACTCCTTATACCCTTTTCGGGGTAGAAAAAGGAGGTGTGACATCAGTGTGTTGATGTTAATCCCTTCACAGCATTCTTCAATCATATTCACGAATAACTTTCCCATTCTATAAATGATATCATCTTCTAGTGCTGAACTCTTGCCAATACCTGAAACATGCTTTGGCACAAAAACCTTTTTCCTGGAGCTACTTGTATGAGCTTTCCCCACTGGATGCTGATATCCTATGCCGGCCATTCCTTTCTTCCCATTAGGTTCAATTGGCTCTATGATCCCATCTGATCTGGCTCCTAACCTTGTTTGTTCTATATCCATATTTCATCATCTCCCTCATAGCCATCTTGGATTTATACGGCGACAGCATCTCTAAGTTTTGTTCAATTTTTTCTATTTCGGTGGTAAGCATGATTTCAACTATATGGAAAGCAACTCCATCTAGCCCTTCAATGAACGGGACAACATGCTCCAAATAAGCTGATTAGCCCTATTTTCCATGGACCATGATCTCTTAACATCCACGCTCAAATTTTATGTATTAGTGTAGGGTGGATGGGACGGCCCTTGCCATGTGTATCCAGGGCCTTCCAAGCAGCAATTTGTATGAATAAGAAATGTCCATCACTTGAAACAATATGGGAAATTCAACCAGCCCGATCTGCAAAGCCAAATAAATTTCTCCGATAACATCCTTTTGTGAACTATCAAAATCCTTTACCCTCACATGACTTTCCTTGACTTCCCTCAAATGGATTCCTAACTCCCTAAGAGTAGAGAGAGGAAAAATATTGACTCCTGACCCTCCATCAACTAGTACTCAGGACACCACCTTGTCCCTACATTTGGAAGTGATATAAGAGCTTTGTTGTGACATATGCTTTCGACGGGAAGTTTGTCTCATATGAAGGCGATCATATTTTCTTTAACCATTTTCCTAATTGTTGCAGTTAGCGCCTCACTGGTGGTGTTTCTTGGCACACTTACCCCACTTATTACTTTCATTTGGGCCTCCTTATGACTATCGAAACTCATTCACAGGTCCATGCTTAATATTTTTTCTGGAGTTTTCTTCGGCTGCTCATCCACAGAGTACTCTTTGGGCGACATTCTATTCTAGAATTCTGCGGCTTCTAGGTCTGTCATGTTCCTCCTTTGAATCTACTCTTTTCCCGAATTCCCTCGATTTGCAGCTTCAGGAGCGTAGCATCACCCTGACCTAGTCACACTGTGGGCTGCTGCAAAGTCTGTCATCTTGGCCTTCCCGTTTTACTGGTACATCTATAGGATAGTTTTGTATTCCTAACTCTCTTCATCCCATGTAGCAATGGCAGGTTGTTGCTGATAAGTCTGAATCATCACTATAGGTCTCACTTGCACTGTGACCATTGGAACTTTTTGAGGTGGGATCCTTGCGGCCTATGCATTTCCTATTGTGACAATCGTTCCTTTCAAATCCTATTCTGCATCCAATGTGATCATGTTGACCCCCTAGTTTCGGTGATTTGGCAGCGGATTGCAATTCACATTGGGCAGAGTCGGAGTGCACTGAATGGCTCCGCTCTTGATTAGTGTTTTAATTTCACTTTTCAGCTTAAAACAATCTTAAGTATCATTCCCAGGCACGTTTGAATGGTAGACACATTTTAGTTGCATCAAAATACTTAGAGAGATGCTCAGGAACCCTTCTTTCCATGGGATGTATCAATCCTACTCTACTCAATATCTCAAACAATTGGGCCAGAGGCTCAACAATCGTGATATAAATTTTTGGACACCTCTCTTCAAAATTGGGACAAGGAAGTGGTGCATAAGTGGGTCGGTTTTGGTGGGTAGTGGTTTGGATAGGCGCATATAGCCGTTGTGGGTTCGGATTATTGTGGGCTCGAGGAGGGTTATATTGAGGTTAGGGGGTAGTATGGATGGGTGTGTCAGTGGGTGGTGGTATAATTATTTGGGGAATATGAAGTGTTTTTGTGATGTGGGTTGGGTTGATGGTAAGGGACGACTGCTGAGTCTTCTTCTTTCTTCTTCTTTCCGCTACTGATAGACCCTGATTGGATTGCCTTGTTGGCCGCTTGCAATGCAGCCATGGATTGTACTTTGCCAGATTTTATATCTTCTTCTAACAAATCTCCCATCTTGACCATTCGGAGAATTTCTACACTATCATTCCCGTCATTTTTTCAAAATATATCCCTTCCTATGCCCTGGTGGCTTCTGACCTCCACCGACGTGCATATTCTTAGAATGACTCGGATGGATTTTTCTGTAGATTTACCAGTGCGAACCTATCGGGAGAGATCTCTATGTTGAATCGAAAGCGGTCATAAAATCTTCTGCCATATCTTGCTAAGTTCTCCAGCTTCACGGATCTTGTCGAGTATACAATGTAAGTGCTTCTCCTGTCAGGCTTCTTATGAACAACTTCATTCTTAGCTTCTCGTTCCTTCCCACTCCAACTAACTTGTCACAATATGCCCTCAAATGTGTGTAGGGATCACCTATCCCATCAAAGATATTAAACTTTGGAGGCTTATACCCCCAGTGGCATATCCACATCCGGATGGATACACAGATCCTCGCAGTCCAAACTTTCACTTACCTGAAAGGCTTAGAGGTTCTTCATTTGTTTTCTCAAGATTTGTAGTTGCTCAGACATTGATTGCCCTTCCTTATGCCTAGCTTCCCTCTCCATCTCAGCGTAATTGTTAAATCTCATAAGGAACCCTTACTGTGATGGGCGCTGTAAAGGTAGGTTCTGAAATGACATATATAGGAGGAACGCATCGCTCATGGGTCGCGATATGTGCCACATGTATGTGTTGATTTGGGTGAGCAGTAAAAGTGACTCTGTCATGTGAGTTGCATTAGTGATAATAGGCGGGATTTGTGGTGTTTGAACATACTGCGGTATGTAGGGAGTGTGGATAGGGGGATTTGGTGGGTTTGCAGGTGTTACTGGAGGTATGACTTGAGTGGTAGGGACTGATGTTGGGGTGTTGTTATTTTGGCGTGATGTGGAAGAAAAGTGGTCAGGGATTGAACGCAAAGAAGGAAAGCGAGGTGGTTGAGGGAGCATTGTCACGGCCAGATGTGCTAGTTCCCTGATATGCTATACTTTCTCCCTTAAAGATTGCATTTCCTAGGCCATCCCGGCCACCTGCTCATCATTTCTTGTATCGTCTTTCTCTCCCGATTGCCCCGGGCTATTAGTTACCAGAGCATGTTCATTCGGGCCCTCTATAGCTAACATATTTCCCTTTGATCTTAGATTGTATGGTGGTTCCACTAGTTTTGGGTCGACACAAATCAACTTTCTTTTGGAGATTAATAATAATAATGTAAGAAAGAAAAAGAAAAGAAACATAAGACAGTTTCTTCATTTATACAACCAGGAAATCACATAGAGTAATTAATTCATGTATTCAAGATAGCGCATTTTTCTAAAATTCGTGGGACATCCCATTGATAGAGGTAGTCCTAAATCGTGAATGTTTGACAAACAACCAGACTTGACACATTTATATTCGAAGCAAGTTTGGTTTTCATTGATCATGTTTAGACTGAGATAAGTGGGAACAACGGTTACATTACTTCCTCTGATATTCATAGAACTACATGGTCTTAAACAACTCACCCTTTTAGAAAAATATGAAAACTGGGGATAAGGGTACAAAGTGGGAAAGAAGGGGAAATCAACCAACTTCTGGTAACCATCATCGGAATCATTCCCCGTCTCTTCATCTTCTGCTGCTTCTTCCTCCGGATCTTCTTCAAACTCCTCTCCATCATCGTTGAACTTAGACTCCCGTCATAGATCTCCCTTCTGCTCTGTCTCATATTCTATTCGGATGCATTCCACTACACGGTCATCATCTTAAGCAGGTGGCAACATGTGATCGATGGATCCTGGGACCGCTTGATAGTGAATTGAGGTAGTCACAAGGTAATGTGGCAGGATCTTATGGTATATTTGCAAAGATGTCTCTTCGTCCTCTAGCCAGGCTATACCCTCTCTGCGCGGTCGGACTAGCTCATCTTCCTTGTTGATCCAGACATAATACTTTGGAGTGCACCATGAGTTTTAACCCATTGGCATTGTGACCAGATCATTCCACTCATCTTGGAGCCTTCTTATTCTAGGGATATGAATTTGTCCGTTGTACTCATCCTCATATAGCGATGTCCTTACCCATTGGGGCACATCTTGGATCATCCCAAATTGTCCGAGAACCCGCAAGGGTGACTATGGATGGATGCCTTCAAGTCCAGTAAGCCCAATGAAGTATTTCTGAGGAGTTCTTAAGATTGCCCTCCCAGCTATCCATGACATCTTCTAGTTGACCCATTCTCCACTTAGATTAGTTAGCATTTCCCTCAATCTTCTTGTCCATGTGGGGAGATCCAATGTCTCATCCTCTCGTTGTGGTTGCGAATCATGTTGTCTCCCGCTGGAAGAAATGTTCTGTGGACTAGATCTGAAGTATCAAGTTACAAACCTTAAAGAAATCATACCCCCATGCACATGCAGACAAAGATCTTAGAATCCAGCCAACACCATCAGCACCAGAGTAGCTTGAAGGTTACCACGGAAGGTAGCCCCAGAACCACTAGTAATAAGTTTATATTGATTTGACCATTCTCTGCAGGAAAACGAATAATCCCAACAGTGCCAATGAGCAAGTGATAGGACTGAGACTCTCCCATGTTGCTTGATCGCACTAAAATTCTCCCGAATACCACTCATAGCTTTTGCGATGTCCAATCTATCGAACAACAAGTCTAGACTCACCCATCCGTCATCGATATTTCTCAGACCTCGGCTGTTAGCTAGACCCAAAGCATCCAAGAACTTGTAAATGGGGATAGTGACTGGTAGTATTGGTTTCCTTCCTATGAATGGCAGCTCCATGAAACTAGTCCAATGTTGGTACAAACTCATAGTCAGCAAACTTGAACACCACCTTAGCTGGATCCCAAAACTATATCAGCAGGCGAGTGAGCACCATGTTTGTTGAATGTTTAGCAAAGCATTCAGTGCCCCTAGGTGTGTTCAATCTCATCTCCATGTTCCCGGCAGATGTTCTTCCACCACTACTTCAATTTGTGTGGCACTCCCATCACCATATTGATTACGAGGATGTTTTGGTTGATTTCCATTTTATGAAGTGGGTAAAGAAAGGTTTTTAGTAAGCGTTTGCTTTGGATCGTTAGGTGTCTTGACAGGTTTGTTCGGCTTTCCACCGAAGTCATGTTGTTGGGTGCATGACCCATTGACATTAGGGTGATTTTCCTAATTGTGTGTCGATGCCAAGGATCGACTCACCTAAGGTTTATGTAGTATGACCTATTTTTACTAGAGTTGAGTGTTTCCTACTTTTGAATTGGATTGAAGATTGTGAGAAGTTATGCCAGTTGACCTAACAAAGCCATTCTCTAAAACTAGAGAGTTTCAAAAAGAATGTTCGGATGGGTGTAAAAGACAACCCTCGCGTGCCATTGTGTGTGATAGTGTATAGACAAGACTCGATAGGAAGGAATGTGGTGATAGTACATGTAAAGCAGTAACAGATAAGGGCATAGTAGTAATAAGCATGATAATAGGCATAAAGAGCAAATAAAGCCAGTAAGCATATAGCTGCAAATTTAACTACAGTTAAAGCAATGTACAAACAAATCTAAGTGCCAAATTCAGCCTAAGTCTACTAAGGTGACATAATACCTAAGGAAATCTAAGTTCCAAATTAAGCAGTGTTTTGTTTTCAAATAATTACTCGAGACGCCGAGTCATACTTATTGACAATTTTAAGTTTTATTAATGCATTATTCCTTTTCGTTTATTCATATTATTATCTTTCTATATTCTTTTTCAACTTAATTATTACATATTTTGATGAACCTACGACAGTGACATGTAATGAGACAGCGCAACATAAGGAAAGTGATTCGGAAGATTTGGAAGATGACATAATACCTGAGGAAATTAACAAAGAAGTAGAGAATTTTGAGAACAAACCACAATCCAATTTGGAAGAACTGAGGCAGTTAACTTAGGAGATTCAGAAACAGTCAAAGAAACTTGCATTAGCATCCATCTATTGCCATCGGAAAAGGAAGAGTACATCAGGTTTCTAAAGGAATATGGGGATATTTCTGTATGGTCCTATGACGACTTGACTGGCGTTGCACCCTATTTTGCACTAGTCAAAACAAGATTCAACTTGTGGTTTCTTCGTTGATGATGAGAGAGAGTCGCCGCCTAATATTTAAAGGTATACTAGGGTACCTATTTAATTATTAATATCATGTTCTTTTATTAGTCTACTAACTGGTGAGATTATGGGTAAGGGTTCTTATTCTTCTAAGGGGAAGGTGTTAGGAACCCCTTAAAATCTACCTGAGGTAGCTCCATAAGACATAAGCTAAGTTAAAGGTTTATATGTTTGTATTGTGCTTAACTAGTGTTTAAAGAGGTATGACTTACTATGTGTTAGGACATAATATTTACAAAGAGAGTGTGTAGTTTTAAAAGGATGTGAGCTTTAAAGAAGTCTTAGAAAATAACATTAGTATATATATGCTTGAAAGAGCTTTGAAAAACATGTCTATGATGTTTTGTATTTATAAAACAAATGTGAAAAAGGGAAGCTAATATAAAACACTTTGATTTTAAAGAATGGATGTTCATGTTACTTTAAAAAGATGAAGATATTATAAATGTGAGCCTAAGACATACCTGGGCTTCTTAAATCTTAAACTTGAGGAAATTGTTTGAAAATCATGGTTAAGCGGCATCACCTTGGTTTTTGGAAAAGAATTGATTTTCTTTTAGAAGGACAATCTTGTTGTCATGCCCCGAACCTGGGGGGCAAGACCGGCACCCAGCACCTCACCTATCCTTGCGTACAGACTTGTAACTAAGGGACTCTGAACATATGATGTCATACTTTGGCCATGGGCTACATTGCAAGACAACTGCGAATGCTCACTAAATATCAATATAAAACTGGGCCGACAAGACCGTCATAATTATTACAGCTAACAAACCAACCAAATATGCATACAAGGCCTGCAAACCCAACATACTACACTAACTAACAGGATATGTCTACAAGCCTCTACTGATGGATATACTGTGATCGAAATAGCTCCCTGACCTACTCAAAACATATATACATATATATACAAGATGTATATAAGTCTCTAGACCCGGAACTCTGAAAGGCATGGAGCTTACCGATCAAGCTGAACTCGGGCAACACTTAATGAGGAGGTCTACCTGACTGTTTGTCTGAACCTATACGCGTGAAATGAAGTGCCCCCAGAAAAGGGACGTCAATATGAAATAATGTACCTAGTATGTAAGGCAATATACTGAAAGCTGAAACTGAAATGATAATATAATAACTGAAAGTAACTGGAAGTCAAAGATAATCTGAAGATATGTTTACCTACTGATACTGACTCAACTCTCTCAATATAGTATGTAAAATAGTTGTCCTGTCCTATAAGGATCAATATATATATAACTGCTCTACCGTAGTAGGATCACTCATAGGAGCTCGGCCATACTAGGCTCTGTATCTCGACCAACTGGGCTCGCTCATAGGAGCTCGGCTACAGCAGGCTCGGTATATAACTTACCATCTGATCAGAGGTTGCTCAATAGGGACCTGCCCATCGATTATAGCTCGATGGTAATGAAAATATTGTACTACTGTATATATAGACTCTCTGCTATCTTGATTGAAAAAAAGGAAATACTAAATTGAATATGAAGTCCCGATAAGGAGAATATTATAACTTACAAGACTAGGAATGTCACGCCTCAAAAATTGAGGAGCGCGACCGGCGCTCAGCCGAGTAAACCCGACTGAGCAAGCCTATTAGGTTTCATTCTACCCAAACTAATTCATGAATAAATAGGAAATGGACTCCATTAATCATAATTTGTAAGTATTTCATTAACAACTTCCATTTTATTTCCATTAGCAGCTTAATTCATATTTATCAAAATATTACAAGTTTTATAATTCTTTGCCAAATATCAAGATTTCTAACTCAATTCCTCATTATTAAACACCACCCACAACCTGTCTACGGAGCCTCTAAATACAATTGATGAGTAATATGAAAATGCCGGCAACAAGGCTCCGGCTATACCTCCAAATACAAAGTACATGATAAACAATTGATACAGGACCCCGAAATGAAGTGGGGCTCACCATGTCAGCTGAAAGGAAGATGCGTCACTAGTTGCGACCACCACTACCTGTTATGGAACCACCTACATCCATTTAAAGACGTAGCGCCCCCGGCAAAAGGGACATTAGTGCCATTGAATAGCACTAGTATGTATAACTAAACACCATCTCATTAGGAAGAATAACCATACAAGAACAAAGAAATCACAAGGATTCAACAAAAGCTTTAAACAATCACCATATCATCAAATAAAAGGAATCACATAGCTTTCACATAATTTCCATAGCTTTAGTTTGGGGCATTTAATATTGTTCATCATCATTCACAATACTACCGCTTTCTTTAGTGGAGTCCGATCACGACCCGAACGGCTAGGTTGCCTCATCAGCACAATACCACCATGTAGTCCGATCATGGCCTGATCGGCTCGGCCGCCTTACCAAGGCGTTGTTCCTTTCTCATTTCAATCTTTATTTTACATATATCAATTAATAAGCACTTAGGGCCACAATTATCACATCATACTTGGTATTATACCACATTTCATAACTCATATTCCACATCACTTTCACTTTCAACATCAAACTTGCAATTTAAGATAATAGGCACATACAAGAGCAATTCAGGTTGTAAGTATAGAGAGGAATTCTCATGATTCGACATAATAATCACAATTTAAACTTGACTTGAAATCTAGGCAATTTAGCATATACTTCACATTTTTCACATATCCTCAATTTACCAAGAATAGCATATTGAACACATTGAGACACACCTTTCACATATATTCTTGCAACACCAAATCCTTTGAAATAACAAATACTACATAAATCAAATTCCGAACATACAACATATGCGGCGACACCGTGGGAGCTCAATTTTTAAGAAGAGGGGGTTTTAGCCATACATACCTCAACAGAGCTTTGTTTAAATTCTTACAAAATTTTGGGACTCTTAGCAACTTCAATCTATTTTATAAAAGTTACAAATTGAACCAAGAATTAGAGACATGATTAAGATTCTAGCTCATTTGAGCACATTATCAAGCACTAGGTGTGCATTGTGATTATAGGATCCTTTTGTGAGAGATTTTAATTATCTTACAACCCAATTGCTATCTTTTTAGTTCACAACCTCCCCATACCCTATTATCTTTTATGCATGCAAGAAAATCCATTTTTATACCCACGAACCCCCAAGCTAATTACTCATTCTAGTGTGAATTTCGAAACCAAAGGCTAGGGCTCAAGTTCTTGCCTCTTGGGGAGAAGGTCTAGCAGCTTTACTTGATAATCTTCAAGGGTTTAGGAAAGGATTGAGTGGTGACTTGATGAAGATCACCCTCTCTCTCTAGAACTCCCTCTCTTACTCTATTTGCAGCAAAATAACATAAAAGGGGTCTAATGGGGTATTTTTAATGGGATAGGGTCGGATTTTAAAAGTTAGAAAATAGGAGCCCCGACGAAATCTGCGATCGCATAATCGACATGCGGCCCGCAAAAGCGACCGCAAAAATGGCCCCAAAAACCTAATAAATTGTCCGGGTATGCGACAGAAATGTGGTACGCATACCTGTTCTGCGGTCGCATAATGCGCCGCAGAACTACCCTTTACAAAACTTCCAAGGAGATTATGTGATGACCATGTGGACCGCATATTGATTATGCGATCGCATAATTGGTCGCATAGTTAACCTCAAATTAACCATCAAATTGTCTGACTCTGTGGCGACTATGCGGTCCGCATAGCTATTATGCAATCTCATAATGGACCGCAAAAACACACTTGTCTGGAAAATATTATTCCTTAACTTTTTAATGCATCGATCGATCAAAAGGGTCCGAACCGTTCTAACACATATTCCTAATTTGGTATTACGAGCTTTCAAGTTTTTGAGTAGAAATTTCACGGGGCCTTACGAAGAAAATATACGTAAATTCTGAAATATGAATTTCTTTTTATGTCTCGTTATCAAACTCATGTAATTACGGGGTCATGACAAAATGAAGGAAGGCTTAGCCTTAACATACCTGGAGTAGGAAAAAATCTGTATGATATTCTGGAAAAAGGTAGCACCATACTCCTTAAAATCACAAAATCTCATGTTGTTAATGTGCTAAGAAATCTCATTGATTGAAGAAATCATGTTATAGTGTTTTGTAGGAATTTCTACGAATTTGTAGCAATTTGTAACAAGTCACCTTGCTAATCTCCAAACCTCACGTCTAATGTAGTGTTTGAGAATGAAAAATGTTGCCTTGTTGTCATGACCCTAGACCCGGACCCGGTCGTGATGGCGCCTTTCGTGAAGACAAGGCCAGTCGACACAACGCCCAATTCTTTTTAACATTTAAAAATGCACAATTTAAGTCTTTTACACGATAAAATCTCAATTAAGGAGTGAAACAGTAAAATTTGCGAAAGTAAAACCAACACAACCCGACATCGGGGCATCACCAGTCATGAGCATCTATCGTAAGTCTACAAGTCGGAAAAGAGTTTACACACGCTATTACACAACTAGGACATGGGAAATAAAATAGGAGGGAGAAACACTGGGTTGCGAACGCCGAGCAGTTACCTAGTGGACTCCGAATACCCTGTTGAGCAATCAACCTCACTGGCAGTACCTAAAATGCCCGAATCTGCACGTAGGGTGCAGGGAGTAAAGTGAGTACTCCAACGCAGTGAGTAATAATAATAAATGAAGACTGAGCGATAAGAAATCACTTAAAAAATACAACAACACGCTATAAAGAAGTAGTGTAAAACCATTAAAAGGCAAAGAGATAGTGAAATCTTATAAAAACACCTTAGTTCAGAATAAGTTTCCTTAAACACCTTTCTAACAGTTAAACAAGTAAATGGCAGGCAACTAGAAGAGATAAACACATAAAAATTGCGCCTCGGGCACAATACCAACAGAACCAACCCCTCGGGTAACAACATGGAACAACACCAACCCTTCGGGCTATATCTCATATAACAATGGATATCTGCACTCACTGGGGGTGTGCAGACTCCTGGAGGGGCCCCTTACGGCCCAAGCACAATATCAAGCCATCTTGTGGCATAATCACATAGGCTCTCGGCCTCATATCAACAAGACACCTCGTGGCGTACAAATCTCAGGCCCTCGGCCTCATAATCATAAACCGTGTTTCCTCACAACATAGGCCATCGGCCTTGCTCAGTCAGAATCTCATAAGCCACTCGGGCAACAGTAAAACATGATGCTCAGCCCAAAATATCATTTTAAGTGTTAAAGCATAGTAAACATGGCTGAATTATGAAAATAGTAGAATATAAAATGACTGAGTACAAGAATAAAGTCAAAACAATGAGGAAATATCAGTAAAAATCCCCTAAGGGTCCAAATAGTTGGCACGAGGCCCAAATATGGCATTCGTCCCAAAACATGATGATAGCAAATAGGTTTCAGTCAAATATACAGTAAAACATTCATTAGGGATGGAATAAGTCACAATCCCCAACGGTGCACGACCCCACGCTCGTTATCTAGCGTGTGCGTTACCTCAATATAGCACAACGATGTGTAATTCAGGGTTTCATACCCTCAGGACAATACATAAAATCATTACTCACCTCAAACCAGTCCAAACTCTAGCCCGCAATGCCTTTGCCTCTCGAATCGGCCTCCAAATGCTCCAAATCTAACCAAAATCAGTATTATCATCAATAGACGTTAAAAGAACAAAGGCCAGGCGAAAATAATCAAATTAACTCAAGAATCGCGAAATTTCTCAAACCCGACCCACGTCTCGGAATCCGACCAAAGTCTCAAAATCCGACAACCCATTCAATTACGAGACTATCCATACTATTTCACTCAATTCCGACTTCGAATTGGCTTTTAAATCCCAAAAACTCATTTTATGAAGTTCCACAATTTTTCCCAAATTTACATCTCAAATCTCTACTCAAATGATGAATCCAACTTAATAATCATGTTTTTTTAACCAAAATTGAGTTAGAATCACTTACCCCGATGATTTTCTTGAAAATCCCTCGAAATATCGCCAAAGCCCGAGCTCTCTAGTTCAAAATATGAAATAATACCCCAAATCTTGTATTTATAGAGTACCTTCCGGATCCCTATCATTGTTGACCGCGGTGACCACCGCTGACCGCAGTAAAACCATTGCTACATCGGAAAATGTTGACTGCAGTGACATGCTTTAGTATTTTAGCCATAATTTTCTCTACAGATGTCTAAATTATGATTTCTTAACCTTTCTGGAAACTAGATACGAAGGGCTACAACTTTTGTTTCAGAATCATTACAAACTTTCTTGTAGATCAAAAGATATGGGCTTCCGAAGTTGGACCAACGACCTGCGGATTCTTCATGACCGCGGACCGCAGACCATTTTCCGCGACCGCAAAAAAACCACCACGCCCAGCGGTAAAACTTCCACCCCAGCTGTAAATTTAAGCACCAGAACCAATGCATGAGTCCCTGTAATGCCCGGACTCACTCAAAACTTACCCGAAACACACACAAGGCCCTCGGGACCTCAACCCAAACATACCAACACCTCCCATAACATCATTAAAGCTTAGTTGAGACTTCGAATCACTCAAAACAATGCCAAAATACCAAATCAACTTAGGATTCAAGCATAAGAACTTAGGAACTTTCAAGTTCCACAAACGATGCCAAAACCCATCAATTCAACTCCGAATGACCTGAAATTTTGCACACACGTCACAAATGATACAACGGACCTACTCCAGCTTCCCGAATTCCATTCCGACCTCTATATCAAAATCTCACCTATCAACCAGAAAACGCCAAAATCCCAATTTCGGCAATTCACTCCTAAACCTTCTACGGACCTCCAAAATACATTCTGATCACGTTCCTAAGTCCCAAATCACCTAACGGAGCTAACCAAATTATATAAATTCCAATCCGATATCATGTACTAACAAGTCAAAACTTGGTCAACCTTTCCAATTTTAAGCTTCAAACTGAGAATTGTTCTTCCAAATTCATTCTGATTACCCTGAAAACCAAAACCAAAAATTTACATAAGTCATAATACATCACACGGGGCTAGTCATGCCCGAGAAAAGGTGAGTGAAGTACAAAAGCTCAAAACAAATGGTCGGATCGTTACATCCTCCCCTACTTAAACATACGTTCATCCTCGAACATGCCCAGAGTTGTTCCAAAAACAATCAAATCGCGGTGAAACCTTACCATGCACATATTCGGGGGTGATCCCATGTCACCCTATCTCATATAGGTCCGATAATACAATATAACTAAAATTTCATAATCCAACCTAGCCCATAGCCTTAGAACCACATGTCCACTTCTGATACCATTTACAAAATCAAGATCTCCCATCCATACTCTCGATAAGCCCGAACCAGCTATAACAATCCATATCTGCTATCTCAGGTGCAATCACATGATATACCACATAACTCAAACACTCGTAGCGATAACTTCTAATCACAGCAATTGCCCAAAACAATCGAATATCGATAATAAACCTTTTATCAAATAAAGCCTCATTCCAACACTTCTGTATACTGCCAATGATAAATGAAACACGTAAAAATTCATAACTATTCCTCAGATCAAACATTCGTGAAGCCACTTCTCCTTTGGCAAGGACCATAGCAAATTTCTGAGCCGAACATCGATATTATCCTTCCAACACGTTGAACCGAATCTGATTGTATTCCTCCTAGATCCAGATGATCTCATCTAATCCAAAACAACTATTCTGGTGACATAATACGATCTAAAGCCACAACTCGTGCAACCCGCTCACCACTAAGCAACAATCCGGACGTACTCAAATCATGAAAAATGACTCAAATGAGAGAGTTGTACCGCAAGCTCACTAGTACCATCACACACAATACTGAGAACCCGACACACATCATAGAAATAGAACATATGAATTTAACCCGAAGGTTCATACCTCCACATAACTTCGCTGCAATGCGCGACCCTATCCAAACACTGGTACACATGAAACACCTCAAGTCAATATGCTCAAAATCGACAACCACGTGCAATTTGATTTCTAGAACCAAAGCAAATCATCATAACCATGGCAAAGCAATTGACATAAAATTACACAAACCCGAAAGGAAACAACCGATACGCCATCCACCGAGCAATACCCAATACTCTTCCCGCTCGAATTCCACTGAAAGACCCAAAATAACACCGCACCACATGTGCCTATACCCAACAAATTCCAATGCCTAGCAACACGTAAAGGTAACTCATAGAACTCCCCAAATCACTACTAATCTCAATAACAATTGAATCAACACATCCCTCAACAATACAACTTGGAGTCAACCAAGCCGACTCAAGTTAGAAAACACATCCACATTGGGTTACCAATGAACCCCTTATCAAGGAGTCCCTGAAGTTGTTCCCTCAAATCCTTTAACTCTGCTGGTGCCATATGATATGGTTCCCGACACCCAATAAATAGCGAAACAACCACCCTGTCTGGCGACATGTCCGGCAGCAGGAAACACATCCGGAAGAATCCTTCATCACCGAAACTGAATCAATGGTAGGAGTCTCTACACTGACATCCATCACAAGACCAAATAAGAAGAACAACCCTTCCCACCCATCCAATGGGTCTTCAAAATGAGACCACCCTACTGGGAACATAATTCGTCGAACCTCGCCACTCAATTCGTGGCATTCCTGGCATGGCCAATGTCATTGCCCTAGCGCAACAGTCAGAATAACACAACACTGTGACCAGTCTATACCCAATATTAGATCCAAAATCTAACATACCAAGAAACAAAGGATCCACTCAGGTCTCCAAACCTCCAGTAGTTACCACACAAGATCGATATATGCGGTCCATGACCGCGACCAAACCTGTTTATGACAACTCCTAGTCTCAAAATCCATACAACACACGAATCACCATCACCGATCCCAACTCTACCATCCGACTATACAACACATCTCTAATAACCAATCATTTCATGAAAGATCCTCTAAAAAATATTCTGTGCCATCAAGCAAACTCGAATATCAGCAGTCGGTCCAATAAGAGAGTGTCGCAATACTAAGGAAGTATCCTTAACTCAAACACTTGCCTTTTTTTGAAAATGCATGATCTTATCAAGCCATACCAGTCAGTGATATCATTTTCCTAATCATCTGAACTGCCCATGTTGCCTAAGAATTTGTGACCTTCCTTTCAAAACTGAACTATGACCTTACACATACAAATCTCAACCCTTCACAACATACTGCATATACCATGCCATCCCATGATAAATATGAGAACTTCATAATCCACTCTGAGCCACAAGCAACGACGTACTCAACTAGCCAAGAACTTTCCATTGATTCCATCTGGAAGAAAGTCACTATACATCTCATGCTCATCATGCTCGTAGAAATATACATCTCTAACCGTGGTAGAAACCATCAAGAACTCTCCAAATTCCATTAGCCCAAAACTAAACCATCAGGACTGAATCCTTCTAACTCAACCAAGCTATGCACGCCACTAAAACCCAAGAGTATTGCCGCGAAACACCTGTAGAAACTTATCACCTCGTAAGCACCCAAAGAACTAATCATATCCTTACCATGCTGATCCGGCCTACTACCTAGCTATCCCATCTATCCAAGTTTCTTCTGATTCACATTTAACTTGATACTTCTTCACGCTATAAAACCACAATCCTCGACCCAGACTCGCCACACGAGACCCAAGCATAAAACCACACCGTCTAAGGCTCATAAGCCGCTGAATACTCTCTTAAATATTCCCAAAAGCACCACATTCAAAATACCTACCCTGAAGAGACTTCCTGCGAATCCAAAGCCATTACCTTCACCTTTCGGATATTGATATTTAGAATCCCATAATCGATATAGAAATGCCAAAAGTCTT
This sequence comes from Nicotiana sylvestris, assembly GCF_000393655.2. Classification (NCBI taxonomy): domain Eukaryota; kingdom Viridiplantae; phylum Streptophyta; class Magnoliopsida; order Solanales; family Solanaceae; genus Nicotiana; species Nicotiana sylvestris. The sequence goes on from NC_091064.1 coordinate 58,775,575, forward strand.
GGCACCCCTCCAATGCAAACCTCAGTTTCTAGCCAAATATACAACCTGAAAATCTCTAATTATTACATGTAAAATCTTGAGCCCACTAGAACTAGTCTCGAGAGTTATCCACCCCACTCAAACTACAATTAGACTGATCAAACGGGCCGACGACATGTGCTCCATTAGCACCCTGACACCGCAGAATGCAACCTCACCTTAATGCAACCAAGCAACTCCCTGTTCTATGCACCGCACATCCTTTACCCATAACAACTCAAGATATTATGTGATTCTCATACACCTATGAAGCATAACATAACCTTTTCCTTTACTAGAGCCATCCTCGGTCTCAAATCTTCGTAAGCCATAACTGATTCACCCGAACGCCTCAAATTGGAACCAACATAGCACATAACCGTGCAATCAAATAATCAATAGCAGACTCCCCTACTCGGCTCGAAGCCATAGATCAAAACACACATAATAACTCATAATGCATATACTTTATTACTGCTATAATACCATAGTGATATTAAACTCAACCCTTCATAAGCTCGTGAAACATGGACCATCTAGTCCTTTAAATCTTCTGCAAATCTCACATTTACCCTCTCAACAGTGAAGCCCACTCTCTTTGGCGACCCAAATTCAAACTACAACACATATATTCCACTGGTAACAGAGATCTTCAAATAAACGATAAAGGATCACGCAAACTTCACAACAATCCGCAGGAAATAACCCACCTACTTTGCCCCAATTAACATTCCTTTATACCCTTCCACCGTCATAGACATTACGCGACCATTTAATCTTCCTAAGTCTTAACTCATATCACAACGTGAAATCCACTTCACTCCCCCAATTATAACACATGAAAAGATTCTTCACACACCCATAACTCGGGGCTATACCTAAACTCAAGATGGAAATCAAGTACCTAATAGTTATTCTATCCTCCAGCAGACCCTTCTTGTCGCTTCCCAATCATATAAATATATCTCGCAGTCATAACATACTCATTACATAGTTATCCAGCCATCACTATTACTAATAGGGACACTACCGAACATATAAGTTCAAAAACACATGCTCACACAATCAGCACCTCGGTTCTCAAGCTGTAGGCAAAACCTGGCCTCAAGTCCTCCAAACAGAAAATCACATCTCGCCCCTCGATCAGGGAATCACAAACCATCGATGCATATCTGATACGGAGAGCTCATGCGCGCATACGAACGCGTGGAAGGGATTCAAAGAGTTACATTCCAAACTGAATCAAGGTAGCACGCTAAGAATTCAAGAATGTGAAATTTTTCCTAAAGGTTTTGCAGCCTCCCGAGGATAAGTACAGACGTCTTTGTACCTATCCGCAAGACTCTACAAAACCTGCTCATGACCCGTGAGACCTATGTAACCTAGGCTCTGATACCAACTTGTCACGACCCTAGACCCGGACCCGGTCGTGATGGCGCCTCTCTTGAAGACAAGGCCAGCCGACACAACGCCCAATTCTTTTTAACATTTAAAAATACACAATTTAAGTCATTAACACGATAAAATCTCAATTAATCAGTGAAACAGTAAAATTTGCGGAAGTAAAACCAACACAGACCGACATCGTGGTGTCACCAGTCATGAGCATCTATCGTAAGTCTACAAGTATGGAAAAGAGTTTACACATGCTATTACATAACTAGGACACAAAAAATAAAATAGGAGGGAGAAACACTGGGCTACAAACGCCGAGCAGCTACCTAGTGCACTCTGAATACTCTATTGAGCAATCAACCTTACTGCCAGTACCTAAAATGCCTGAATCTGCACGTAGGGTGCAGGGAGTAAAGTGAGTACTCCAACTCAGTGAGTAATAATAATTAATGAAGACTGAGCAATAAGAAATCACATAAAAATACAACAACATGCTTTAAAGAAGCAGTGTAAAACCATTAAAAGGCAAAGAGACAGTGAAATCTTATAAAAACACCTTAGATCAGAATACGTTTCCTTAAACACCTTTCTAATAGTTAAACAAGTAAATGACAGGCAACTGGAAGAGATAAACACATAAAAATTGCCCTTCGGGCACAATACCTACAGAACCAGCCCCTCGGGCAACAACATGCAACAACACCAGTCCCTCGGGCTATATCTCATATCACAATGGGTACCCGCGCTCACTGGGGGTGTGCAGACTCCTAGAGGGGCCCCTTACGGCCCAAGCACAATATCAAGTCATTTTGTGGCATAATCACATAGGCTATCGGCCTTATATCAACAAGCCACCTCGTGGCGTACAAATCTCAGGCCCTCGGCCTCACAATGATAATCCGTGTTTCCTCACAACATAGGCCCTCGGCCTTACTAAGTCAGAATCTCACAAGCCACTCGGGCAACAGTAAAACATGATGCTCAGCCTAAAATATCATTTGAAATATCATTTAATGTGTTAAAGCACAGTAAACAAGGCTGAGTTATGAAAATAGTAGAATATAGCATGACTAAGTACAAGAATAAGTCAAAACAGTGAGGAAATATCAGTAAAAATCCCCCAAGGGTCCAAATAGTTGGCACGAGGCCCAAATATGGCATTCAGCCCAAAACATGATGATAGCAAATAGTTTTCAGTCAAATACGCAGTAAAACAGTCATTCAAGATGAACTAAGTCACAATCCCCAACGGTGCACAACCTCACGCTCGTCATCTAGCATGTCTGTCACCTCAATATAGCACAATGATGTGTAATCCGGGGTTTCATACCCTCAGGACAATATTTAAAATCATTACTCACCTCAAACCGGTCCAAACTCTAGCCCGAATTGTGTTTGCCTCTCGAATCGGCCTCCAAATTCTCCAAATCTAACCAAAATCAGTATATTATTATCAATATACGCTAAAGGAACAAAGCCCAGACGAAAATAATCAAATTAACTCAAGAATCCCGAAATTGCTCAAACCCGGCCCCGGGCCCACGTCTCGGAATCCGACCAAAGTCTCAAAATCCGACAACCCATTCAATTACGAGACTATCCATACTAGTTTCACTCAATTCCGACTTCGAATCGGCTTTCAAATCCCAAAAATTCATTTTATGAAGTTCCACAATTATTCCAAAATTTACATCCCAAATCTCTACTCAAATGATGAATCCACCATTATAATCATGTATTTTAGCCAAAAATGAGTTAGAATCACTTACCCCGATGATTTTCTTGAAAATCCCTCGAAAAATCACTAAAGCCTAAGCTCTCTAGGTCAAAATATGAAATAAAACCCTAAATCTCGTATTTATAGAGTACCTTCCAGATCCCCATCACTGTTGACCGCGGTGACCACCGTTGACCGCGGTAAAACCATTGCTGACTTCGGTAAAACCATTGCTACAGTGGAAAATGTTGACTGCAGTGACATGCTTTAGTATTTTGGCCATAACTTTCTCTACAAATATCCAAATTATGATTTCTTAACCTTTCTGGAAACTAGACACGAAGGGCTACAACTTTTGTTTCAGAATCATCACAAAATTTCTTGTAGATCAAAATATATAGTTTTCCGAAGTTGGACCAATGACCTGCGGATTCTTCATGACCGCGGACCGCAGACCATTTTCCGCGACCGCAGAAAAACCACCGCGCCCAGAGGTAAAACTTCCACCCCAGCTGTAAATTTAAGCACCAGAACCAATGCCTGAGTCCCTGTAATGCCCAGACTCACTTAAAACTCACCTGAAACACACCCGAGGCCCTTGGGACCTCAACCCAAATATACTAACACCTCCCATAACATCATTAAATCTTAGTCGAGCCTTCGAATCACTCAAAACAACGCCAAAATACCAAATCAACTTTGGATTCAAGCTTAAAAACTTAGAAACTTTCATGTTCCACAAACGTTGCCGAAACCTATCAATTCAACTCTGAATTACCTGAAATTTTGTACACACGTCAAAAATGATACAACGGATCTATTCCAACTTCCGGAATTCCATTCTGAGCCCTATATCAATATCTCACCTATCAACCAGAAAACGCCAAAATTCCAATTTCGGCAATTCACGCCTAAAACTTCCACGGACCTCCAAAATACAATCCGATCACACTCCTAAGTCCCAAATCACCTAACGGAGCTAACCAAATCATAAGAATTCCAATCCGTGATTATATACTAACAAGTCAAAACTTGGTCAACCTTTCAAATTTTAAGCTTCAAACTGAGAACTGTTCTTCCAAATTCATTCTGATTATCCTGAAAATCAAAACCGACAGTTTACATAAGTCATAATACATCACACGGGGCTAGTCATGCCCGAGAACTGGTGAGCGAAGTGCAAAAGATCAAAACGACCGATCGGGTTGTTACACTTGTATTCAAAATCCTGTAATCTCCAAACCTCACATCTGATGTAGTGTATGAGAATGAAAAATGTTGCCATGTATTCAAAATCCTGTAATCACCAAACCTCACGTATGATTTGAGAATGAAAAATGTTGCCTTGTATTCAAAATCCTAGAATTGAGGAGTCTTGAAATTAATATGTTAGGTTGCCACCTAATTACAAATGAACAAGAGTCATTTGTTTGGTTAATGTCTTGCTGCCACGTGGGGGTGGGGAGGGGGGTTTAATCTTATCCCATAGCCAATTAATTAATTAGGTAATATTCTATTACCCTGTAATTAATAGTAATTAATCAATTACCCACATAATTAAGAATTGACTCAAATTACATAAAGTTCTACTTATTTTTAATACACTTTTATACATCATATTATCATGGTCATATGGTACCTTGTATGGTACTAGTCTATAAATATCAGGTATTAACGCCCGGCCCATATTTTATCCCAACATGCCAAACTTGAAAGAAAATTTATTTTCTTTGACTTGCTTCCCCTCTCACCTTCACGAATCAACTCATCACTTGTTTGAAATAGCATAATCTTTATAATATCCAAATAATCTTTTCCTTGGACTAATGTCAATTACCTTATGACAAATTCAACGTACAATACTACAAGGTGCAACATCGTTATAAATTAATACTACAGAGCGTAACATTGATGTAATACTGCAAGGTGTAACATCATCGTAATATAATACTGCAGGGCATAACATTGACGTAATACTGCAGGGCATAACACAACTACAATATAATACCACTTAAATAGAATTTTTATACAATGTTGTTCAACTTTCATACAATAGTTAAATGAATAAAATAAAAATAAATAAACAACAGTCAACAATTTTTCTATAATTGTTCTACAATTTCTGCAATATAATGTATGTCATGTCTTTTTCAAACAGTACTCACACTCAGCAGTCGGGCTTAATAATATCTCTTAATAATAATAATCATAATAAATGTTGCGGCATGCAGCCCGATCCATAGTTTATAGTCGACTACGCTCACTGGGGGTGTACAGACTCCGGAGGGGCTCCTACAGCCCAAGCGTCATATCGCTGCGGCGCGCAGCCCGATCCAATATGTATCGATGTAGTGTGTAGCCCGATCCATATAAATATCACTACGGCGTGCAGCCCGATATATATATATATATATATATATATATATATATATATATATATATAATCCTCACCATTAGGTCCTCAACCTCTCTTAGTCATTAACCTCACAGCCACTCGAGCATATCAGTGGAAATCAGGGAACTCAACCCAAACAGTTTTCATATATTAAGAAATAGAGTGATGAAACCGGATTTAAATAATAAACAGGTAAAACATGACTGAGAATATGGTTTCAAAACAAATAGAGTGAGGAAAGTAGTAAAAATACCCCTAAGGGTCTAAACAGGTCGGCACAAGGCCCCAAACATGGCGTATAACCCAAAATATAGTATCAATCTCTAAAATACGGGATATCATAAGATTTCAAATCAAATACGCAGTTTAATAGCAGCTACGGGATGGACCAAGTCACAGATCCCTACCAGTGCACACCTACACGCTCGTCACCTAGCATGTGTGCCACCTCATTTATCAAAACAATACAAAATACCGGGGTTTCATACCCTTAGGTCCAAATTTACAATGGTTTCTTACCTCAAACCGGATGAAATGCTACTCCGCGATGCCCTCGCCTCTTGCCTCGTCCTCAACTCGCATCCAATCTATCCAAAATCAGAATTAGAACACCAATATATGCTAAGGGAACGAAGCCCATGCGAAAATAATCAAATTATACCAAAAATCCTGAAATTGGTCCAACCCGACCCCCAGGCCCACGTCTCAAAATTCGATAAAAGTCACATCAATGGAATCCTTGTCCTCCCACGAGTTCATACATACCAAGAATACCAAAATCCGGCCACAAATGACCCCTCAAATCCCAAGGTTAAGGTCTCCAATTTTCATGCCCTAACTCCGCAATTTTAGGCTTCAAATCCCCCAAATTTCATGTTTAAACAAGTAGGAATCAACATAGGATCGAGTTTTATGTTCAATAACCTTACCTCAAGGAAGTTCTCTTGAATTCCCCCTTCAATCTCCCTCAAGAAGCTTCAAAACCGACTCAAAAATGGTGAACTATGGACAAAAATTGCGAAAATGGCATTTTAAACATTCTGCCCAGCGATTTAAATTCCTTAATCGCGGTCGCATAGCACAAATGATGACTGGCCTCAAATTAACCCTACGCGATTGCATAACACTCCACGCAATCGCATAGAACTCCCTTGGCTACCTTACGCGATCGCGGTCCAACCCACGCGACCGCATAGAACAAACCTCACCTCTCACTCAAGCTCCTTCTCTCCTATGCGAACCCGACATTGACCACGTGTTCGCGAAGAACAAACTCTCAACCAAACCTGATCGCATACAGACCTTCGCAATCACACTGAACAAATTCCACCTCTACCCCACAAAACCTTCGCGATCGCGGACCCCTCTACGCGATCGCAATGAACAACGGTCTGCAATAGACCTGAAGGAAAATCTGCAACTTTTCAAACATGAATTTGATAGGTTTAACCACCCGAATCTCACCCGAGGCCCTCGAGACCTCAACCAAACATGACAACATATCTCATATCATCATTAAAATTTGTTCCAACCTTCAGATCGCTCAAAACAACATCAAAACACTAAATTAACATCGGATTCAAGCCTAAGAATTCCAAAAAGTTCCAAATTCCGCTTTCGATCAAAAAGTCTAACAAACTTCGTCCGAATGACCTGAAATTTGCGCGCACGTCACAAAGGACACAAAGGACCTACTGCAACATCCGGAATTCAATTCTGACCCCTATATTAAAATCTCCCCTATCAACCGGAAAACACCAAAATTACAATTTCGGAGTTCAAGCCTAAATCTACTCCAGACCTTCAAAACACATTCTGATCGCGCTCCTAAGTCACAAATCACCTCCCGAAGCTATTCGAACAATCGGAATTCATATCCGAGCCCTTTTTTACATAAGTCAATATCCGGTTGACTTTTCCAATCTAAGCTTACTCAAAAGAGACTAAGTGTCTCATTCCTTTCTAAAACCTCTCCGAACCCGAACCAACCAATACGATATCACATAATATAGCTGACCAAGATAATAAGAAGCAAAAATGGGATAAATGGAGTAGTAACTCGTGAAACGACCGGCCGGATCGTTACATCCTCCCCCTCTTAAACAAACGTTTGTCCTCGAACGGGTCAAAAAACATACCTGAAGTCTCAAATAGGTGAGGATATATGCTCTGCATCTCCTGCTCGGTCTCCCAGGTAGCCTCATCCACGGGCCGACCTCTCTACTACACTCTCACTGAAGCTATATCATTTGACCTCAACTTTTGAACCTGACGCTCCAAAATAGCTACTAGCTCCATATCATAAGTCAAATCATCGTCTAACTGAACCGTGCTGAAATCCAAAACATGAGACGGATTGTCAATATACTTTCGGAGCATAGAAACATGAAATATCGGATGCACACTCGATAAGCTGGGTAGCAATGCAAGTTTATAAGCCACCTCCCCAATCCTCCGAAGCAACTCAAAAGGCCCAATGAACCGACGAATCAATTTACCCTTTTTCCCAAATTTTATAACTCCCTTCATGGGTGAAACCTTCAGTAGAAACTTCTCCCCAACCATGTAAGACACATCACGGACCTTCCTGTCAGCATAACTCTTTTGCCTCGAGTGCGCATTACGAAGCCTCTCCTGAATCACCTTTACCTTGTCTAAAGCATCCTGCACCAAGTCTGTACCCAAAAGCCTAGCCTCACATGGCTCAAACCAACCAACCAGAGATCTACATCGTCTCCCATACAAAGCCTTATATGGAGCCATCTGAATACTTGACTGATAACTATTGTTATAAGCAAACTCTGCAAACGGTAGAAACTGATCCCATGACCCTCTAAAATCAATGACACAAGCGTGCAACATGTCCTCCAATATCTAAATGGTACACTCAGACTGCTCGTCCGTCCGAGGGTGAAGAGCTGTACTCAACTCAACCTGAGTACCTAACTCTCTCTGCACAGCTCTCCAAAACTACAAAAGTAAACTGAGTACCTCTATCTGAAATGATGGAAATCGGGATGCCATGCAAATGAACAATCTCTCAGATATAGATCTCTGCCAACCTCTATGAAGAATAGGTAGTACACACAGGAATGAAGTGCGCGGACTTGGTCAGCCGATCCACAATTACCACAATGGCATCGAACTTCTTCAAAGTCTGTGGGAGCCCAACTACAAAGTCCTTGGTGATCCGCTCCCACTTCCACTCTGGAATATCCATCTGCTGAAGCAAGCCACCCGGTCTCTGATGCTCATATTCCACCTGCTGACAATTGAGACACCAAGATACAAATCCCATAATATCCTTCTTCATTCTCCTCCACCAATAATGCTATCTCAAATCCTGATACATCTTCGCGGCACCGGGATGGATGGAATACCGCGAGCTATGAGCCTCCTCTAGAATCAACTCCTGAAGCCCATCCACATTGGGCACACATATCCGGCCCTACATCCTTAATACCCCATCATCAACAATAGTCACATCTCTGGCATCATCGTGCTGAACTTTGTCCCTTAGGACAAGCAAATGAGGATCATTATACTATCGCTCTCTGATGCGATCAAATAAGGAACACTGAGAAATCACACAAGCTAATACCCGACTAGGCTCCGAAATATCCAACCTCACGAACCGATTGGCCAAGGCCTGAACATCAACTACAAGAGGTCTCTCCCCAATAGGAATATATGCCAAACTCCTCATACTCACCGCCTTCCTACTCAAGGCATCGACCACCACATTGGCCTTTCCCAGATGGTACAAGATAGTAATATCATAATCCTTTAGCAGCTCCAACCATCTCTGCGGCCTCAAATTGAGATCCTTCTATTTGAACAAGTGTTGGAGGCTACGATGATTAGTAAACACCTAACAAGACACACCATACAAATAATGCCTCTAAATTTTCAACGCGTGAACAATGGAAGCCAACTCTAGATCATGAACAAGGTAGTTCTTCTCATAGGGCTTCAACTGACGAGAAGCATAACCAATAACTCTACCCTTCTGCATCAACACACACCCAATACCAACTCTTGAAGCATCATAATACATCGTATATGAACTTGAAGCTGATGGCAAAACTAACACTGGAGATATGGTCAAGGCAGTTTTGAGCTTCTAAAAGCTCGCCTCACACTCATCCGACCACCGGAATAAAGTACCCTTCTGAGTCAATTTGGTCAAGGGTGATGCAATAGATGAAAATCCCTGAACAAAATGACGGTAATAACCCTCCAAACCAAGAAAATTGCAAATCTCTATGGCTGAGGACGGTCTGGGACAACTCTGAACCGCCTCTATATTCTTCGGATCAACTTGAATACCCTCACTGGATACCACGTGCCCCAAGAAAGCCACTGAACTAGGCCAGAACTCACATTTGGAGAACTTTGCATAAATCTTCTCCTCCCTCAATCTCTGTAACACAACTCTCAAATGCTCCGCATGCTCCTCCTGACTACACGAGTATACCAAAATATCATCAATGAAAACAATCACGAACGAGTCGAGATAAGGCCTAAACACGCTATTCATCAAATGCATGAACGCTGCTGGGGCATTGGTCAACCCAAAAGACATCACAAGGAACTCAGAATATCTGAGTCCCTAATCTTTAACTGGTGATACCCTAAATGGAGATCAATCTTAGAGAACACCCTCTCTCCCTGAAGTTGGTCAAATAAATCATCAATGCGAGGCAATACGATGGAATAGAACAGGCGCACCCCATGGTGACACACTAGGCCGAATAAACCCTTTATCAAGGAGTTCCTGAAGCTGGTCCTTCAACTCTTTCAACTCTGTCGATGCCATACGATACGATGGAATAGAAATGGAATGAGTGCCCAACACCAGATCAATACCAAAATCAATATCCATGTCTGGTGTTATGCCCGGTAGGTTTGCAGGAAAAACATCGGGAAAATTCCTCACAAAAGGAACAAAATCAATACTACGAGTCTCTGCACTGACATCCCTCACAAAGTCTAAGTATGAAAGACAACCCTTCCCAACCATCCGTTGGGCCTTCGGAAATGAAATCACCCTACTGGGGACAAAATCAATCGAACCTCACCACTCAATCTGTGGCACACTAGGCATAGCCAACATCATTGAAAACCTATCAATTTTCCCCTTTTTCATGATGACAAACTTAGCATTGAATACGAGAAGTTAGAGTTTAGAGAACCAGATTGGATAACAGGATACCTCAGGTTCCCCCTGACTTTATGCCCTTACTTACATATGTTTCCTCATATGTTCCCCCTAACTTTTTGCTATCATTCTTGGTCTTTTATCTGGTTCTATACAAAAAATTTGTTGGATCATCAAAACATAGCTCAAAAGACTTTAAGCCTATCAATTTCCTCCTTTTTGATGATGATAAACTTTTGAACATTGATGACTATTTGACTTAACCAGATAAGGTACCAGCAATTGCATATGTTCCCCCTAACTCTATTTTTCCCACTGACATATGTTCCCCTTGACTCTATTCTTCCCCCTTTTGGCATCAACAAAAAGACACAGTCAGACAAAAAGGCATAAAGAAGTCCAACAAAGCTAACTCATGCCATATATGTGCACACAATCATGATAGAAAAGAGAAGCAAAAGGGAAAACAAGCATTGTATAAGCAAAAGAAGAGTTGTTTTATTGATAAGAAAGTTGACTGTTTCAACAAGAGAAGAACGGTGAAATCCAACATGCCATCACAAAGAGACAAACAAAAAGAAAAACAACAGCCACAGAATCATCAGAGCAAAAGATAACTAGCCACTGAGAGGATCCTAGGGGGCACTAGAAGAGGGAGGCTTGGAAGAGAAGGCAGCAATGGTTTTGAGAGCTAAGTCCATATGGGTAGTTGCAGACAACTATTAGTCAAGCAGTTTCTCCCGTAGGTTCTCCACTAGTTGCCTAAGTCCAGAACTTGTCTCATACCTGCCATATGGTCTTCATTGAAACAGGTCCTCCCACAGTTTCCTACTTTTGTTTTCTAGATATTTCAATAAACTTCTCATTCCTGCTCGCAACAGCCACAATGTCACCCTCAAACAAATCTATCTCAGCCACAACCTTTTGTAGATCTTTTCACTAAGGAACTAGGTTCCTCCACAACATCTTTATCAACCTCAACTACTGAAATGTGTTTATCAGCCACAACTTCCCCCTATTTCATCAACCTCTTCTTCCTTTTTCTTAATACTCTGCTTACTCTTCTGCAGGGCAGAATCAAAAGCTTCCTTTTTTTTGACAACCACCTGGTTTGTTTCAGCTAAAAGAGAGTTAGGTTGAGTTTCAGGAACAGATGAGAAGTAGGGTTTGCAACACATGGACATGAGACGAAGGAGTAAAGGTGACTGGAGATGAGGATGAAACCAGTATGAGTACAGTAGTATCAGGGATAGTGAAGAAGTGTTTTTTTGGTGGTAGTGTTAATGGAGGTGGAGATGTGGGAGTGATGTTGATGGCAGGAGAAGGAGACGATTGTTCGTTGGCCATGGTGAAGGAAGTGGTATAAAGTTATGGAAAAAAAATTAAAGAGATGCAGAGGGAGATAACGGTTTAGAACTGTTGGTCTGAAAAGTTGGATGATGTGGCAGTTGAATTAATTTTGCTATCCTTTTGTTAGAATAAGCATGTGAAAAACACATTACTACTAACCTGTGGTGCAGGAACCAGCTTCCTGATCTATTTTGTAAAAGGGTTTTTGCAGCTCTCCTCCGAAGTTCAACATTGTACCTTTAGCTTCTATGATCAACATGCATATTTACCTGCAACGGTGTAGATGTGAGTTGGGCCGAGTCAAAAAACACTTTAGCCAATTTTACCTTAGTGTGACTATCACAGTCATGTCAGCAGAACTAGGTTCTCAATTAGGTTCAAGTAATCCCAATGCCATCTTATTTCTCAAAGTGTTCCTTGCTCAGAGCTTTGTGAAAACATCTGCAATCTGATCTTTCGTGCAACAAAATCTTATAAAATAAGACCCTTTTCCACATTGTCCCTGAGGAAATGGTGTCTAACATCAGCGTGCTTGGTTTTCTTGTGTAAAACCGGTTTCTTTGCCATGTTGAGAGCACTGGTGTTGACACATAGAAGCGGTACACAATCAATGTATACACCAAAATCTTCCAATTTTTGCTTGATCCATAGTGAATGAGCACATCACGAGGCAGACATAATTCAAGGAAATGAGCCATTCAGATGTGCCTTTCCTGTCCACCAGATAACCTGCATAATCAGTGTTAGCATAACCAATAAGGTTGAAATTATCACTTGAAGTATAGTACAGAACCAAGTTCTGTCTGCCCTTAAAATATCTCAAAACTCTCTTAGCAGCCTTCAGATGAGATTCCTCAGGATTTGATTGGAACCTTGCATGTAATCCCACACTGAATACAATGTCTGGCTTGCTGGCAGTAAGGTAGAGTAAAGATCCAATGATTACCATGCTCTCATGTCAAACCTTTTCAAGAGTTCTTTGATGCATTTCTGATTGATATACGTTCCCTTTATGGAAAGCTTCTCTTGAAGACCCAGGAAGACATTCAGTTCCCCCATCGTACTAATTTCAAACTCACTTCCCATGAGTTTAGAAAATTTTTTCACATAATGAGTTAGTTGTAGCTCCAAATATGATGTCATCCACATAAATCTGATCAATGAGCAGGTTCCTTCCCTGTTTCTTCAAAGACAATGTATTGTCAATCTTTCCTCTTGATTAAATCCTTGGACAACAAGCCTTGATTTGTTCCTTGTAGCATTTCCATGTTCATGTATCTCATTCCTGAATACCCACCTAGTCCCAATGATGGTTCTGTCTGAGGGTCTAGGTACCAGGTGCCATACCTTGTTTCTTTCAAGTTGATGCAGTTCCTCTTGCATTTCAGTAATCCAGTCTTCATCCTGCAAGGCATCCTTGATATTTTTTGGGTTTTTTTTGGAATAGAAATGCTGAGAAGGCTAGGGAATTTCTATTTTTTTATCTTCTAGAATCAAGGGGTGATTATATTGTCAAGTGAATGGGAGCTTTTGTGTTTCCAATTTGGGACTGAGGATTGATTGGTAGAGAAACTGGGTAAGTTAAATGGATTTCCCTGCACTCCTTGTTCAGTTACTTGGGGAGTGCCTTGCACTACATCTCCAACTCTTTCTTCTGCTTCAGCGGTAATAATGGAAGTACCAGGTTCCTCTTGAGAAGTGAAAGAAGACGCGGCATTGTCTTCACCTGTCTCCTTCATCTCACTCATCATATCAGCCTTGCCATTTAAAACATCAGATACTTCCCTAAGGGCTAAAAGTGGTTCATTATTTTGATAATCATTGTTTCCTCTTTTGTCAGAAGCAGGAGTCTTGTTGAATAGATTATGATCACTTTCTTCCACACATTGCGACCTTTTGCTGCAGCCTTGTAGACTTTGTTTTAAGAGAAATATCCCAGAAGGATTCCTTTATCACTCTTGGCATCAAATTTACCAGGCTGATCCTTTCCATTGTTGAGAACATAACATTTGTACCCAAATGTTCTTAGGTGAGTAAGCTTGGGTTTCCTTCCAGTCAGCAACTCATAGGGGATAGGATTCTGGAGAGGTCTGATCATGCATCTCTTTTCACTCCTGCTCAGTATTCCCATAGGAATTATATGCTCTATGTTCTTTGAACTTTGAATTTGACAGACCATGGACTAGGTCCTACTTCATTAATATCTCTAGAAGTGAGAAACGTGTATCCCCCTAATCCTTTATTCCAAGTCTTCGAATCATTATCAACTACATTCAAGCATCTCATATCACCAGCTTAGACACGAACTTCTACCTTTTTTTTCTTCCCCATACCTAGAATGTACCCCTTCTTTCCATTTTCCAAAGGGTACATCCCTTCCTTGCAGGGCTTTTAATGAGAGAAAATCCATGGTATTTCCAGTCATATGCTTTGAGCATCCACTGTTCATGATCCATTGTAGTCCGCTTCCTCCCACTGTTCCCTGCACATCTAAATTATGGGTTAGATTTAGGAAACCAAACTAATTTGGGTCCTTTGTTATGATAGAAGGGATGGATAAGGGCTTTTTCTAGTCCATGCAGGAAGCATTGGTTTCTTATGAGCGGTACCTGGTCCCCTATTAGTAGTTACTTTGTCAGTAAGCACTTTGTTTTTCTGAACAGATTGAGCCCTGGCCAGACAATTTTCTTTGAAGTGCCCATTGTTCCCACTGTGGGTACACGACCAGTTACCAGGAACTGTGACGTAATTGCTGTGAGGGTTGTAAGGAGTTTTCTCCTTTTGGAACCCGATTCCCTACCTGTTTCAACTATTTTTGAAGTACATGGAAGTGACAGCATCTGAGGACAAGGTCCATTTGAGAGTTTTCTCAAGGTCACTTTTTACTGTATTCAATTCATCTTGAATCTACTTATTTTTCTCGAGTCCACCACATATCCTAGTTCTAGCAGCTTTCAACTCATTTTCAAGCCTAATATGTTCCTCACTGGCTCTCTCCTTTCCTTTTCCAGGATTTTCCGGTTTTGACTTAATCTCAGGTTTCACTATTGATTTCCTTAGGTCTGTAATTTCTGCCAAGATCATTCTTTTCTTTTCTGAAAATTTCAATGGTTTTCTTATTGTCAGTAACTACAGCCACTAAGACGACTCTAATTTGTTCAGATTCTGCTAACTCTAAGGTCAAAAAATCCCTATCCTCCACAAGACTATGAAATGCATTGATTAATACATTAGTTAGAGACATGAACTTTCTTGGAGAATAGGATTTCAGATTTCTCTGAACATCCCTGAAATTTACCTCTTTGTTGTGATCGTCTTTATCATCATCTGATCGAGACATTAAAGCAACAGTTGAGTCATATTCAACTGATCTTTTTCTCTTGAAGTTCTTGGAGAATTCTTGCTTCAAGAGAGGACAATGTTTCATGAAGTGTCCACCCTTTCTGCACTTGTAACAAAGATCATTGTTCTTTGATCTGTTAGAGCTGTCCTATTCTAGCACTTCTCTATTTCTTCTAACCATCTTCTTAAACCTTTTATTTAAGTAAGCCAAGTAATTGTCTTCCTCATTCGAATCATTGTTAGTAGCTTTAAGTACCCGGTACTTTTCCTTCTTTGGTTTTCTCCTTTCAAAAGTTGGTGGAGCAGCCATGAGGATCCTTCCTATGTGTTAGCCTGATAGAAAGAACCTACTCTGATACCACTTGTTACAGACTGTGCGTCCACCAGACTGTATAGAGAACTGGGTTCTCTATGTGTTGTGTTTTCTCTAAAAGTACTGATAAACCAAACTGTATAGCGATCTGGTCCTATATCATCTTGGTACAGTGCTAAGTTTGTTTGAGTCCACCAAATAGTAGAGTACTTGGTCCTTTATCGGGTTCTGCAGTGAATGCTAGTAAAGCAGAATGTAAATAAGGCCGAGGTTTTTTACATGGAAAAATCCCACACAAGAGGATCAAAAAACCATGACCTACACCTGTAGGCTTTTAACTTCACTAACTTGCAATCTCCCTATTACAAGCCACTTTACAATAACTCTATTGCAAAGACTTCAACTAAATTGTGATGCTCTCATCACAAGCCACTATATAACTATCCTAGTTATAAAGAATTTGACTAACTTGTGGTATTTCTACCACAAACCACTTTGTCACCCTACGGTTACAAAGGCTTTGACTAACTTATGATGTTTCCACCACAAGCCACTTTGTCACACTACGGTTACAAAGGATTTTTCTTATGACTCAACCTAATAAATGCTTCTAAGAAAGATGGATAGGAGTTACAATGAAGAACACATAACAAAGACTCCAACCTAAGGAATTAAGATATCTTCGATCTTGGATCAGGTCCTTGAGGTTGAAGCAGCTTTGTTCATGAGAGAGGTTCTTGAACACTTGAGAGAATATTTTCCTTTTCTGATTTTGCAAGCGTTGAACTTGAATCTTGTGCCTTGCATAAGGTTTATACTACATAAGACATCCTTAGTGATGTCCAATCTCAATAGTGATGTCCAATCTAAATGGAAAGTGGTTGTTGCACTGTCTGTTGTACTGTCTGTTGCACTGTTGCAGGCAGTCACTTTGTGCAATTGCTTTCCAGCTGTAGTTGGCTTGTACTTCTGTCTAAGAACCCTACGAGACAAGGTCCCTGTTGTCTTCCTCTTTGTAAAGTTGTGGGCAATCACTCAGTTGCGTTCTAGTTGTATAGTTGACTTGTACGTTTGTTAGAGAACTCTAAGGGACTAGGTCCCTGTTGCGTTCCTCTTTGTACATTTGCGGACAGTCATTTTCTATAGTTGTGTTCCAGCTGTATAGTTGACTTGGACTTCTGTCAGGGGAGAACCAAGGAATCAGGTTCCTAATCTGGTACTTTTACACACTGCGCAGATTGTCTTGAGTTGAGTAACTTGAATCATTGTAATTTAGTTGATCAGAGAATGAGTGGGTGCTGGAAACAATCCAGTGCGGCAAAATCTTCGTTTCCAGTTATGTCGAATTGACTTTGTACTTTCGTGAGGAACCCACAAGAGTATCAGGTCCTTATTTGGTTTCCTACCTTCTGAAGCTTTCCTGAAGCTGTAGCAAGTTCACATTTGGCTGGAATCCGTTAGATGTAGTGTATTCCAAGTGAGTCAGGTTCCCTATATGGTTCTTGACATTAAGTTTGTTAGATCATCAAAGCATAAGACAAAGATATTGAAAACCTATCAAGCTTGACTTGGGATTTATAGAAACAAATATGTAGAATATTTGAAGACTAAGAAACTGCCTTAGATCCAAAAGAATCGAGGACCCTACGCACAAAGGCAACCCGATTCATCTTGTCAAAAGATGGAACCTTGTTCAGAATAATGTTCGATAGCCCGCTAGCAATACGTCTAGGACTAGGAGATACTGAGTACGTTCTTAGGGAAGTCCACGAGGGCACCTTCGGGAATCATTCTGGTGCCGAATCATTGGTTCGAAAGATATTCAGAGCCAGCTATTACTGGATCGACATGGAAAAAGATGCAAAGGATTTCATACGAAAATTTAATAAATGCTGGAGACATGCTCCGCTGATTCACTAGCCAGGAGAGTTGCTACATTCGGTCTTGTCACCATGGCCATTCATGAAGTGGGGAATAGGCATTTTTGGCCCTCTTCTATGGGCACCCGGTAAGGCTTAATTTATATTATTTATGACTGACTATTTTTCTAAGTGGGTTGAAGCCCAGGCGTACGAAAAGGTCAGGGAGAAGGAAGTCATTGACTTAGTTTGGGAACATGTCATATGTTGGTTCATAATGCCGTCCGAAATAGTATATGACAATGGGAAACAATTTGTCGGCAACAAAGTGACCAAGTTTCTCGAGGATCATATGATCAAAAGGATCCTCTCAACACCTTATCACCCTAGTGGGAACGGACAAGCTGAATCAACCAACAAAACCATACTCTAAAACCTCAAAAAGAGGTTAACCGACGCCAAAGGAAAATGGAAAGAAATCCTACTCGAAGTCCTATGGGCATACCATACGACCTCAAAGTTCTGTATCAGGGCCACCCCGTTCTCGTTGGGTTACGGCGCCAAAGATCTAATACCGGTCGAGGTCAGTAAACCATGTATCAGGTTCTGATATGCTACCAAGGAATCGAATGATGAGGCTATGAACACGAGTCTAGAGTTTTTAGATGAAAGGCGCGAAGCCGCCCTCATCCGATTGGCCGTGCAAAAACAACGAATAGAAAGGTACTACATCGAAGGGCTAACCTTCAGCACTTCAATATCGGGGACTTGGTACTAAGGAAGGACACACTAAACACCCAGAATCCGAACAAAGGGAAGTTAGGGCCGAACTGGGAAGGACCATACCAAATTCTTGAAATTACCAAGAAAGGATCGTACAAGCTCGGGGTAATGAACGACGAAAGGCTGCCAATAACTGGAATATAACTCACTTGAAGAGATACTACTGCTAAGGTATGACCCCATTCATTTCCTTTTTACGTCTTTTGGAACTAACACTTGCAGGCAACCGACAAGAAGTGATACAGATTTTAGGTTGAAATCATGTGTTGCACTCTTTTTCCCTTGAACCAGTTTTGTCCCAAATGGGTTTTCTGGTAAGGTTCTTAACAAGGCAATAGTGGATTGTGCTAATTTAGAATAGAAGGTTGGTCATGAATTAGTGTCAAAGATCGCATCATCAGTATTGGAGGCTTCTCTCTATGATCAACCTCGAATACTGGGGGGCATTATCATCGGATATCAACTTTAGCAAGGAAAGTACTTCGTGATGGAAGGGTCTCGATAGGTAGGATTTATTTTAAGGTCCAAATGGTCAAACAAACCGTGCCCGCATAGATTGCTCGAGCCCTGACACAAATCATGTACACATATATTGCTATTATATAAAAGAATAAAGAGAAATATCTTCCTTTCAATCATCTTGTCTTTTAAAAAAAAATTCTTTACATTTCTTAAGGAATTCCCGCTTCTGATCCCCTAAAGGTGACGAGCCCAAGGGCTACTTTAACCTGAGATCGAACAATCACTCTCTCACTCGGGGACTGGCATCCGAAAATAAACTCGCACGGTCCAAGCTATTAGACCTAGAGGACATAAGACCTATTAGGCAACCACTGAATTTTAAAGGCCACGACCACCTCCACTCATGGACTCTTAGGCAAGCCCGGATAACGTGGGAAAGCAAGCCCACTAGGAGGCACACGAACTAAAAGGCTACAATGACATTAACACGGTTCGAAGACGTCCGAGACCCATAATAGAAACAAAGCCTTCAAACAGAAAATTTTCATAACTAGTTCTAGAGGCTACCCTCGGCAGACTATGACATAAAAAATAGTCTAAGTACTTGGGGGAAAGAAAACTTTCGGTCACACCGAACCCCCACGATGCCTTAAAACAAATTAAAGTTGAAGGCAAGGTTTCTTCGAGTTTCTGAAAAAAACCTAACTATTTCATGCTAATGCATTTAGATCTTTGCAAATAAAAGTGCATAAGGCAAAGTGAAAAGTCAAAAGTTGTTGAAGGGAAAAAGCCTTATATTTATAATCAAAGTTCTTTTTACAAGGGCCAAACAACCCGATGAAATTTTTTACAAAGGCCGAAATGCGTTAACAAATATACAAAAAAACAAAAAACAAAAACATCTAAAGGCCTAAGTGGCCTAGTCTGTACTAGAGGCAACATCGTGACCCTCAGGATCTTTGACATCCTAGAACTCTCCCAAGTCTTTGGGTTCCTTGTCATCTTCGAGATAGGCCAATCTTTTGGCCTCGGCTTTGAGCTCTTTGGCGCTCTCGATCTTAGCTGATAGGTCGAAATCCCAAGCATGAATTTACTCAAGGGCCTCCCTTCGAGATTGCCATTTAACGTGCTCGATGATGTCTGTTGCTCGAACCTGAGTTGCCTCGGCATCGGCCTTATAAACGGCCACCATCTTATCGACATCAGCCTTAATTACTTTTGTCCCCGACTTGGCCACTTCAAGCTCTGTGGCCAGATTATCTCAATCAGAGATGGCCAAATTCAATTGGGACTGGAGCTCCTCGATCTTCTTGGCATGTACCAAGGACTTATCATTTATACCTCAGAGCTGGACCTCAGCCGAAGTCAGTTGGGCCTGGGCGGTCTCCTTTTCTGAGGCCAGGCGATCCATGTTCTTTTTCCATTCTTCAGCCTCAGCCTTTATCGCATCTACCTCTTCCCAGAGCTGCTCGATTTTGTCGATCTTTTGTTGGACCTGCGGGTTCAGACCATTAGTCACCATGTCTGATTCGTCGTCACTAACTTCAAAAACTCTTCTTACCTGCTCAGCCAGGTTGGCATGCTCTTTACAAGCCACCTTTAACTTACCCCGGAGGCCCTTAGCCCCCCTTCTCTTTGCTCACTACGAATATTGTAAGCATTGATTTTCTCAGTGAACCCTCGAATCTCGGCCTCGTACTGGTTCAACTCTTCTCGGTATTAGAGGAACGTCTCATGGTGAAGTACCGAAGCCTACAAACACAGAGAGAGGAGTTACAATCACTGACAAAATAATCTAAGTACACACTAGAAATTATTAAGAGGTATCTGAGGATACCCGATTTAATGCTTATTGGGCTTCATGAACAAGCAAGGCACTTCCACCTCGTTCATCTTGGTCTGATCTTCCTCGGTCACCAAGCACCGAAGGTAACTAACAATCCCCATGAGGGCAGAAAGAACCTGGGCATCTTCCGGGATGGATATAAAGATTGACCGCTTCCGGTCAGGATTCAAACTCAGGGCTGGGAACTAGTTGACTAGCTTCGGGCTCGAGGAAGGTCCACTCTTCCCCAATGACAAACTTTTCCTCGGTACCGGTAAATTACCCAACCCGGTGAAGTCCTCCTTAGCAGTAAAGTCTATGCCATCAAAAAAGTTGTGAAAGGGGTCTACCTCCCCTTGTGGATCTTTGTTGGGTCATTTTTTCAACGTTTGAGCCTCGGTAAACATAGACTCAGTAAATAATGGTGAACCATAGAGGTCTATCACTGCGGGTACGCCCTTCAGAACAATATTCGCTATCCAGGAAGAACCGGTTATGACCTCATTATCGACTTCCCTATCTCGAGGCAAAGCGGCCTCGCCCTCTTCTGGTTCGGAAGCTTCGGCTAAAGCTCCCTCATTGACCTCCCCGAGTAGAGGCAATTCTGTTTCAGCTCTCACTGGTTCGGAGGCCCCTCATATATCGAGACCTGACCGTACACAGTCCACTAGTTCGGAGGCTTCTTTGTCGTCTTCTGACTTATCCCTCAGCCAGTGGAGTGAGTTCGAGGAGGGCGCTAGAGCACTGGTTCTACCATTAGATTTACACACCAGACTTCTTTTTGTTCTCTTCTTTTCCGAGCTCGGAGAACTCGGGGCCCTCTTCCTTTTCTTCTCATCACCCTACCTTGGAGTAGGGGACTCGACATCCATTCATCATCGGATGAAGGCCTCATAGCAACATCCTTGGGAAACCCTGCAAAAGAAAACGGGACGAATAAGAACTCAACGACACGAGGAAAAAAATTAAGTATTATCAACTTGGAAAAGGAAACTTACCATGGCCCATTAAAAGTTCGTTCCATGCGCGCTCGGAATATGGTTTCTATGACACGATGCCTTCGACCCACTTCTTGAGTCAAGGAACTGCATCTGGAATCAGAGAAACAGTTGTACCACAAAACGTCGATAAGAAGGAAGGAAAAGGAAAGGCAATAACCAAAATCTTAAAAACAAGATTATACTTAAATTTTATGTTTCATTTCTCGGGAAATGGCATGTCCTCGACCGAGATTAAATCTGAGGTTCTCACTCGAACGAATCGGTCCAACCAGCCTTGGTCCCGATCCTCGTCTATACTTGAGAATGGGGCCTTACTAGCCCGACATGCAAGTTTTATTAATCCCCCTTGATAGAGTCGGGGACTGTAAAGATGCATGAGATGATCGATGGTGAAGGGACACCCCTCAATTTTGTCTACGAAGAAGCAGAAGAGAATTACTATCATGTAGAAGGAGGGATGAATTTGATCGAGGGTCACCTCGAACCTTTTACAGAAGGCGATGATGACCGGGTTCAAGGGGCCCAACGTGAAGGGATAAGTGTAAACACTTAAAAAACCCTCCACATGGGTAGTAATCGCTTCCTCAGGCGTAGGCACCACCACGTGCTTACCAACCTAGTTGCAATCCTCCTTGACCTTGGAGAGTCGGTGACCTAGCATATATATCTCGAGACTGATCTGGCTCGCATCGACCCGGTACAGAGGAAGTTTTTTCGACCTTGAAATCAGCACCGGCCGAGCACCTACCAGGAGCAAACACTTCACGGTGAGGTTCCACTGCTGGTTCCTTGCCGGTTGACCGTGATGAATAGGCAGTTTCTTTTTGTGGAACTATCTTAGAAGTCTTCGCCATTTTTCTTTTGAATAAAGATGAAGAGGAGGAAGTTAAAATGTTACGCATAATGTTTTAGAATAAAGACAAGTGAAAGTTCTTGCAAGAACCACAAGAAATCTATACAAGTGTTAGAGAGTTCAAAGATATTTTTAAGAAACAAGAGTATAAGAGGTTTAAACATAAAGTTTGAATGAATGAAGGGTGGACTTTTTATAGTTTTTAAATGATGGTTCAAATTCTGTAGTGGCCGACCAGTGATTGCCGAACATTTAATGCCATTAAGATGTGACCGACGAGATGAGGATCAGGGACTCATATCATTTCTCGTCGTTTACACTCCGAAAAATGAGGGGACTATCTGTATACGATCGAGATCAGGCTCATTTATTGTATGACAGATGGGGATTAAAATGTAGTGAATTAAAGATCGATGTCGAGTTCCATTGAACCAGGATACGAGGTTAGAAAACCCGTCATCGAGATTACCGAGTCCGTGACCCCTGAATCGACCAGGACTCCGAATGAGCTCGAGGAAAAACGACTTCGAATGAGCTCGAGGAAACATTCTCGGACCGGATAACGAAAGGCCGAAATATCCGTATCTGGTCGGATATCACGGCAAAAATCTCGGCATGTACCAATGAGAAACTGGTTAATTAGCAAATCATGTGATCTTTTACCTTTTATAGAATTGTACCTAACGTAGGATTCTCCTACTATATAAAGTGGGTTTGGTTATTTGTAAAAGATACTGTAACACACATCCCAAAACATTTATAATATTATTTTCTTTCTGCAAGCGATTGTTCTTCTATATTTGACATCATTTAAATCGCATTCAGTCCAAGTGAAATTTATTTCTCAAGGCTATAATTGTTCAAGTCATACGGTTTGAATTTACTTTATTACTGTTTGCTTTATTTATAGTTCAATCTATCACTTTGTGTCAAATTAATCCATGTATCCTTAAAATCACTTATAAATTCAATTGTTATCCGCATCTTAGGGTAAACAACTTTAAAACGGAGTTGCATCAAAACAGATTATTATTATGCAATAGATACACAATGAAGTTGTTTTTAAAATATTCTTACTTAAACATGAAAACCTACTATTTACTTAAACCAGTAAACGGAATTAGTAGTTGGGATCTTTTAATTCATGCAGAGGTGTACGCTAACCTGAGTAACGTGGCATCTTTTAGTTTCTCCTTTTAAAAGATGCTTTTTCGTATGTTGTTCCATTTTATTCTTTTCACGTACACTTGTTTTCTGTACTTTCTACTTCGCTTTGCTTTTGTCCCCAAGAGATACGAATAAATGCGAGTCGTTGAATAGTTTATACCGCTATTAAGTTGTTCTAAACGCAAAAATCTTTTTATATTGGTTAAAGGAAATACTGCGTACGTACGGAAAGATATCAAGATGTTGGAAAATATTAATTAAAGATAATAAGTTAAAACCTAGAATGAGGTTAATTTGTCGGAACATGCGACAACTCAGTCAAATAGCCAATGAAGTTTATATGTTCGTTATTATGTGTTGTGATATTTCTAAAAATATGGACAAATGTTCATCCATGTGGCAAGATGCATGCAAGTAAAGTGAACAAATGTCTTACCTAAGAACATGTGGCAAGTCTTCTAGAAAGGAAGAGATAAATGGCAAGAAGCTTTTAACAAGTGGCAAAATCCATTAGCCACCTTCTTGCCATGCACAACAAAACTTCATGCAAATGAGACTATAAATAGCCATTTCCAATCACTCATTTTGATCATCATCAAGACAAAAAGAAATTCTTCTTCTCTTTTCTTCTAATTTCATTATTCACCAACTTTCCTTTGTTGTCTTTCTTTTTGGTAGATTAACTTCTCTTGTTCCCCTCTTTTAAATAGCTGGGTTTGTAATATTTGATTTTGCTGATTCTTGTATCCTCTAAATAAATAGAGATGTACTTGTTTAATCCTTGGAAAATATTTCACATTGCTGAAATAGTTTCTTAGGACAACGCCTAACACGACTCAAGATAATTCGTGTGTATGTTTACAAATAATATTATTGCAGTATTATTATTGTTATTCATCGGTGTCATTTCCTTACAATCTAAGAAACTATGGCAAGTAATACTACTACGGAAATTTTTTATGGTGATACCAATTTTGGTGTTGTCTTTACTGCTACTGTTCCAGCTGTCCTGCCATATATCTATGGTGTTGCAAATACGTTATTGCATCCATAATTTTGGCAGACACTAATATCCAAACACAGGTATGTGAACAGACATGGTTACATATCCAATGTTAATATTAAAACCTTCAAGAAAAATGCACCTCAATGCAATAGTAGAGTTGGGATAAATGACAATCTCGCTAAGTCAAAATTAAATTTGACTAAAGCGGATAATATAATTGTTGCGGTCATTTTTCAAATAAATAATGTGTCCAGTGTGAGAGATTGGGTGATAGACTCTGGTGCTACTAGGCACATTTGTGCAAACAAAAATGAATTTTTGTCTTACACTCAAGTTGAGGAAGGAGAAGAAACTATTTATCTTGGTGACTCAAGAACAACTCGTGTTCTTGGGAAAAGAAAAATTCTTCTCAAACTCACATATGGTAAAACTCTAGCATTGAGTGATGTATTGCATGTTCCTAATATCTAAACCAATTTGGTTTCTGTGGGGTTATTAGGAAAAGTTGGAGTGAAGGTTTCATTTGAAAATAATTAGGTCATATTGACCAAAAATGATATTTTTGTGGGCAATGGATATTGTAACTATGGTTTATTTGTGCTTAATATTTTTGATACTAGCAATGAAAATGCATGTTAATGTACATCACTTTATATAGTTGAGTCAATTTCTTTGTGGCATGCTAAACTAGGACATGTTAATGTCGTGTATATAAAGAAAATGCAGTTGCTAGGATTAATATTTGGTTTAGACTCAAGTCATATTAATAAGTGTGAAATATGTGTTAAATCTAAAAGTACAAGAAATACTTGTTTTTCTGTAAATAGAAAAATTGAATTATTATCTTTAATTCACACTGATTTAAGCGATTTAAAGCAGACTATGACTAGAGGTGGTAAAAGATATTATGTGGCTTTTATTGATGATTTTTCTAGATATACTAAGTTGTATTTGCTTAGAAATAAAGATGATGCATTTAATGCTTTTATTTCTTATAAAACTGAGGTTGAAAATCAACTTAGTAGAAAAATCAAGAGAATTAGATCAGATAAAGGTGGAGAATATTTAACCTTAAATGATTTTTGTGAAAAGAATAAAATAATTCATGAAGTAACTCCGCCTTATTCACCTGAGTCAAATGGAGTAGCTAAAAGGAAAAATAGAACATTGAAAGAGATGATGAACTCTATGTTAGTTAGCTCTAATGCTCCTCATAATTTGTGGGGTGAAGCTATTCTATCTGCATGTCACTTACAAAATAGAATACCACATAGAAGAACAGGCAAAACTCCTTATGAATTGTGGAAGGGTTATAAACCTAATTTAAAATATTTAAAATTGTGGGGTGCATTGCTAAAGTTCTTTTGCATGAACCTAAAAAGAGAAAAATAGGTTCTAAAACTGTTGATTGCATGCTAATTGGATATGCAGAACATAGTGCTGCATATAGATTTCTTGTTTTAAAAAGTGATGTGCTTGATTGCAATACTATAATTGAGACAACAAATGCTGAGTTCTTTGAATATATTTATCCATTATCTGATAAAATTTCTCATAAACCTGTTGAAACAAATAATGAAATTACCTATAATGAGGAACTGAGAAGGAGCAAAAGGCCTAGGAAAGAATATTTTTCTTATGGAAATGATTTTCAAACTTTTCTTGTCTATAATGAACCATCAAATTATTTTGAAGCTATATCTTCTTCAGATGCTAAATATTGGAAAGAGGCAATAAAAGTTAAAATTGATTCCATTATCAAAAATAATACATGGATTTTAACTGACTTACCTCCTGGTGCAAAACCTATTGGTTGTAAATGGATTTTCAAAAAGAAATTTAATCCTAATGGATCTTTAGATAAATATAAAGTTCGGTTAGTAGCAAAAGGATTTTCTAAAAAAAAATATAGACTATTTTGATACATTTGCACTAATGACTAGAATTTTTTCTATTCGAGTTTTAATTGTCTTAGCTTCAATCCGTAAGCTTTTTATCCACCAAATGGATGTCAAAATTACTTTTTTGAATGGTGATTTAGAAGAAGAAATTTATATGGTTCAACCTGAAGGCTGTGTCATTCCTGGACAAGAAAAATAAGTTTGTAAACTAATTAAATCTCTTTATGACCTTAAACAAGCTTCTAAGAAGTAGTATGAGAAATCTGAACAAGTCTTACTAAGAGGCGGTTTTCTTCAGTTGAGGTGGATAAATGTTTTTATACTAAAGTGGTAGACAATGATTATGTGATAATATATCTATATGTTGATGACATGCTTATATTTGGTACAAATTTAAATATTGTGCAAAGTACAAAATTATTTTTGTCTGCTAATTTTGATATGACAGATCTGGGTGAAGTAAATACAATATTGGGAGTTAAAGTTATAAGGAGTGAAAATGGAATAATTTTGTCTCAAGAATATTATGTTGAGAGACTTCTTAAGAAGTTTGAATATTTTAATGTCACATCTGTGAGCACTCCTTTTGATGTTAACTCTCAGTTGAAAAAGAATAATGGTGACCCTGTTGCTCAGTCTAAATATGCTCAGATTATTGGGAGTCCGATGCATCTAGTGAATTTTACAATGCCTGAAATAGCCTATGTTGTGTGTAGACTGAGTATATATACTCATTATCCCACCAGAGAGCATTGGTCTGCATTAGATAGATTAATGAAATATTTGAGAAGAACCATGAATTACGGTATACTATATAGTGGATTTCCTTCTACTTTAGAAGGGTACAGTGATGCAAACTAGATCTCTGATTTAGATGAGACAAAATCCACTAGTGGTTATGTATTCACCCTTGGTTGTGGTGCAATATATTAGAAATCAGCTAACGCAATCAGAGTTTGTAGCTCTGGAGTTAGCTAGTTCTGAGGCTGAGTAGCTAAGAAACTTCTTAGTTAATATCCCTTTAATAATGTATGTATTGCCTCCTGTGTCTATACACTGTGATTGCCAAGCGGCAATAGCTATAGAAAAGAATAAATCTTATAATTGTAAAAGTAGACACATGAAATTGAGACATGATGTCATAAAGCAGCTGTTAATTTCCATTGATTATGTGAAGTCAGAAGTTAATTTGGCTGATCCTCTGACTAAACCCGTGGGAAGAAAATTAATTCTTCAAACCTCAAAAGAGATGGGGTTAAGACCGACATGTTATCAATAGAGATGGTAACCCAACCTATGTGATTGGAGATCCCATAAAGTAGGTTTATATGGGTAATAACAAGTCAATATTGGCACTGATGCACTAAAAGAGAGTGCTTGATTGCTACTAATTGAGAGGTTGAGTTATAACTATTAATGAAATTCATAGTCCTTTATGGATGGTGTATTTAAAAGCAGTATACACTTGATGATTCACCTATATGAGAGTGGAGTGGGCCGCTCCTATGAGATTTTGGCCTAGTTTCTAGAGCTCTCTGAAATAATCAGGCACACGCATGGCCTATTGGGTGCAAAACTACGTTGAACAACAAAATTACTTGGGGTCAAAATGTGATTGATAAAATCTCTTACTTACAATAAGAATTATTGGTCCATAGAAATATTATATTTCACCAGTAATTCTGTGAGTTAAATTTTATTGATCTAACTTTGGTTCATAGTCCAGAAGACACCAAACCTATTGCATTTAGACCATACAAATCCAGTAAATCTTACTCCTTTTTTATGAATTTTTTGAAAATATGTAGGGGAACTGTTGTGATATTTCTAAAAATGTGGACAAATATCCATCCATGTGGCAAGATGCATGCAAGTAAAGTGGACAAATGTCTTACCCAAGAACATGTGGCAAGCCTTATAGAAGGGTAGAGATAAATGACAAGAAGCTTTTGACAAGTGGCAAAATCTATTAGCCACCTTCTTGCCATGCACAACAAAACTTCATGCAAATGTGGCTATAAATAGCCATTTCCAATCACTCATTTTGATCATCATCAAGACAAAAAGAAATCCTTCTTCTCTTTCCTTCTAATTTCATTATTCACCAACTTTCCTTTGTTGTCTTTTTTTTGGTAGTTTAACTTCTCTTGTTCCCCTCTTTTAAATAGCTGGGTTTATAATATTTGACTTTGCTGATTTCTGTATCCTCTAAATAAATAGAGATAGACTTGTTTAATCCTGGGAAAATATTCACATTACTGAAATAGTTTCTTAGGACAGTGCCTAGCACGACTCAAGTCAATTCCTATGTATGCTTACAAATAATATTATTATTGTTATTTTTCGGTGTTTCCTTACATTATGCATATGAGTGACAGGGTAACGTGAAAGTAATTCTTTTAGATCAGATATAAACCCATTATGGTATTATATGTAAAAAGAGCTTGCACGTGATTCTTCATATTTTCAAGCTGTAGTGAAAATCCATGATGCATGGATGTAAATCAGTGAAAAGTTGGTGTTATCATCCTTAAATGAGGCGGCATTTCAAGTTTTCTTGTCTTTCGTTTTCTTCTAATAACTCTCTTTTGTAGTTCCAACGAAGTACGTAGTCCACAAACTGTATTAGAAGACATTCTTTTTCCAGGATGAAATTGGTTAACATTGACTAGAAAAAACAATAAAATAAAAATAAATTGCCATAGAATGGGATTTGATTGAAGTTGAAAAAAAAAATATATTTGAATTTGAAATTGAAAAAAGGAAAATGTGCATAATTATGTTTCATTTGAATTTCTCTTGAAAGAAAGTTAAAGATTTGTGAGTGAAACTATTATTTTACAGAAATACTCATTCAATAAGTTTTTACTATTTAATTGGCATTTCATATATTGAAGTTAAATGTTTTATATTTAAGTACTGATAGCCAAATTAATACTTACTTGCAATTACTGAACTTCAGTATTTGTAAAAACTGAAATATTATTTATTTATGAAATGTTAGAAAGCTAATAGTTTTCCCCTACTCATGAAAAATGAAAGTCTTAATGAGCGCGATGGACTCTTTTGTTGTTTAGCTCTACTGAAGAGAGTGGTTCTGGTTCGTGATTAGAAGCATCATTACCAGGCTCCTACATGTTGCACAAGCCAAACGTATATAGTGTGAATGTGTCACAATTACTATACCAAAAATTGTGACAGCCACTAAATAATAAATAAGACGATAATACAACAATAAAAGGAACACCAGAATTTACGAGATTCGGTCAATTTTACCTACTTCCTCGGACACAACCAATATTTTATTCCACTTCAAAAATACAAGTGAAATAATACGAAAGAGAGAAGATACAAATGCCTTAAGAAGATAAGAAGGCAAATGAGAGGTGTGTTTAAATCCTAAACATTAGGCCTCCTTTTATAGGGAAAAAATTCCAACCAAATATGTCACCAATGGATGTGGGACTTTTGACATTTTCAACAAATCTCCGCCTTGGCGAAATTCCACATCTTAAATTTTCTCTCAATAACAAATTTTGGTTGTGTCTTCATCTTCAATCTTCAGTGTTCAACAATGTTGATCAAATCTAAACAATGTTGAAACTTGACCGCTGTCACCACCTTTGTCAGCATATCAGCAGGATTCTCCGTAGTATGAATTTTCTTCACCTTGACTCCACCTTCTTCTATGATTTCTCGTACGAAATGATACCAAACATCAATGTGCTTTATCCTGGCATGATAAACTTGGTTCTTCGCTAATTGAATAGCACTTTGACTATCACAAAAAATTGTGATACGTTTTTGTCCAATACTAAGCTCCTTTAGCAACCCCTAAAGCCAAATTGCCTCCTTCACAACCTCTGTAATAACCATGTACTCTGCCTCTATTGTAGACAAAGCAACTGTTGACTGCAAAGTAGACTTCCAACTAACTTGTGCCTTTGCAAAAGTAAACACATAACCAGTAGTTGATCTTTATTTATCTAGATTACCCGCAAAATCTGAGTCATAATATCCAACTACAGATTGATTGCCTTCTTGCTCAAAAACTAACCCAACATCTACAGTATTATGAATATACCGTAGAATCCACTTCACAGCTTGCCAATGCTCCTTTCCTGGATTATGCATATATCTGCTAATAACTCCAACAGCTTATGAAATGTCAGGTCTCGTACAGACCATTGCATGCATCAAGCTACCAACATCATTTGCGTATGGTACCCTGACATATACTCATGTTCAGCTTTATCTTTTGGCGACATAGTAGTACTTAGCTTAAAATGGGGAGCAAGTGGAGTACTAACTGGCTTAGTCTTTTCATCTATGCCAAAACATTGTAGTACTCTTTTCAAATATTCGTTCTGAGATAAACAGAGTTTCTTTGAACGTCTATCTCTTATTATCTCCATGCCAAGAATTTTCTTTGCCTCACCCAGATCCTTCATCTCGAACTCCTTCTTCAGTTGAATCTTCAACTTATCAATTTCTTCCGAATTCTTGGAAGCTATCAACATATAGGAGAAGATATACATAGGAACCATCTTCAAGCTTGCGTAAATACACACAATGATCGTATTTGCTTCTCTTGTACCCTTGCCGCAACATAAACTTGTCAAATCGCTTGTACCATTGTCTAGAAGATTGTTTCAATCCGTACAATGATTTTTCAAG
Source organism: Nicotiana sylvestris (assembly GCF_000393655.2). NCBI lineage: Eukaryota > Viridiplantae > Streptophyta > Magnoliopsida > Solanales > Solanaceae > Nicotiana > Nicotiana sylvestris. Next base: position 58,806,800 of record NC_091064.1, read on the forward strand.
TTTGCATATCGTATTTTCTTTTCCAGCAACTTTGAATCCTTCTGGCTGAGTCATGTAGATTTCCTCTTCCAAGTTTCCATGTAAAAACGTAGTTTTTACATCCATCTGAACTAGTTCCAAATCCAACTGTGCTACCAAAGCCAACATAATTCTAATGGAGGAATGTTTTACAACTGGAGAAAACACTTCATTGTAATCAATTCCCTCCTTTTGAGCATATCCTTTGGCCACCAATCTTGCTTTGTAGCGAACATTTACTTGGTTAGGAAATCCTTCTTTCTTTGCAAATACCCATTTGCACCCAATTGCTTTCTTTCCCTTCGGGAGATTGGCCAATCTCCATGTATGATTCTGATGAAGGGACTGTATTTCATCATTCATGGCAATCCTCCACTTATCTTCTTCTGAACTTTGGACTGCGTCTTTATAAGTGGTAGGAACATCATTGGCTACAATTGAGGCGGCACAAGCAACCGTCTCTATGAGACGAACAAGTTTTGTTATTGTCCTTTTTAGCCTGCTAGTTGCTATTGATTCAAGTTGTTGTTGAGGTTCCTGGGTTGGAATCTCCCTCTCCACTGTCTCTTCTTCCAGAGGATAATCTTCATTTGTTTCCTCCTCTGCTTCTTGTGTAGGAAAAATAAATTTTCCCTCAAACTCCACCTGCTTAGAAGCACCCTCATTTTGTTTGGTATCTTCTGTTACCTTATTTATCATAGTAGATTCATCAAAGGTAACATCCCTGCTGAATATTACTTTCTTTGTCATAGGACACCATAAATGATATCCTTTGACTCTAGAAGTAATCCCTATAAAAATAGCCTTCTTTGCCCTTGGATCCAATTTTGACTCTGTCACATGATAATATGCAGTTGAGCCAAATACGTGCAAAAAGTCATAATCTACATCAGGCTTTCCATACCATTTTTCAAATAGTGTCTTGCCATCAATAACAGCAGATGGTAGACGATTAATGAGGTGGCATGCATATGTAATTGCCTCAGCCCAAAATTCTTTGCCCAAGCCAACATTGGACAACATACCCCGTACCTTCTCCAACAAGGTTCGATTCATATGTTCTACCACTCCATTCTATTGTGGTGTATGTCTGACAGTGAAGTGTCAGACTGAAATGATCATTTTTGTATTCACCTCCATTGACCGTGTGAATACACTTGATCCTCCTACCTGTTTGATTTTCCGCCATCATCTTCCATTTGAGAAAAATTCCCAACACTTCATCTTTGCTCTTCATTGTATACACCTACACTCTTCGGGAAAAATCATCAACAAAGGTTACAAAATAGTGCTTCCCACCAAATCAAGGTGTTTTGGAAGGACCCCAAACATCAGAGTGTACATAATCCAAAATGCCTTTAATATTATGAATCGCTGTACCAAATTTAACCCTTGTATGTTTCCCTTTGACACAATGCTCGCAAAACTCCAAGTTACAAGCCTTTACTCCTTTTAACAATCCTTGATCTGATAGAGTTTTCAAGGATTTTCCTCCAGCATGTCCTAAGCGCATGTGCCATAGCCTGGTTGCTTCTACCTCTTTTTCGTCACTGGATGTTATTGTCGTTGTCCCAATAACTGTACTACCGCGATAACAGTACATGTTATTGTTTCCGATTGGCCTTCATTACCACTAGTGCACCGGAGCATACTCTCATCACTCCATTTTCTGCAATGATTTTGAACCCTTTTGATTCTAGGGCTCCCACAGAGATGAGATTTTTCTTCAAACTCGGTACATATCGAACATCTGTTAATGTTATGATCATTCCATCATGGTTCTTTAATCTTATTGAAGTAATGCCATATGAGGTAAGAGGGCTGTTATCCGCTGTGTGGACGACTCCATATTCTCCTTCTTGAAAATCCACGAACCAGTTCCTGTTGGGACACATATGATAGCTACAAGCTGAGTCCATCAACCATATGTCTGATGATGTTGATGGCTCTGTTGTAACTAATGAGAAGTCTGAATCATCACCATCAACTACATTTGAATCCATAATGGCCTTTCCATTGTTATGTTTGGCCATATTCTTCAACTTCGGACGGTCTTTCTTCATGTTCCTCTTTTCTAGACAAAAGGCACATTCATCTTTGCTGGGTCTAGATCTTGACTTGGATCTTCCTTTCTTTGTCCTCGTTTGATTTTAAGGACAACCCCTCACAACCGGTGCTTCTACTTCTCCGCCCTTCTATTTTTCTCCCTTTCTTTGTTCATAGTTGTACAAAGCCGAATAAACTTCTCTGAGAGAAATTTCATCATTCCAATGGAGTAGAGTAATTTCAAGGTGCTCGTACTCATCAGGAAGTGACCCCAACAACATCAAGGCCAAGTCACCATCATCAAAAGTTGATCCATATTTTACAAATATGTGACCAACTTATTGAAACTAGTGATATGTTCATTCATCGTGGTACCAAGAACATAAGTGAAGCGAAACAGTCTCTTCTTCATGTACAATTTATTTTGACTGTTTTTCTTCAAAAATTTATCCTCCAGTGCTTTCCATAATTTACTTGCAGAAGTTTCTTCTGTGTATGGATATTTCTGCTCTCTAGCAAGGTAGGATCGAATGGTACTGCAAGGAACACGGTTGATAATTCTCCAATCTTCTTCTCCAATAACATCTGGTCTCTTTTCTTCAATAGCAAGATCTAGCCTTTGTTGAAAAAGGACATCTAGAACCTCGCCTTTCCACATCCTAAAATGTCCTGACCCGTCAAAAATTTCTACCGCAAATTTCGCATTTGACACAATTCTTGTCATAAGCGAAAATGCCAATGATGACGTATTGTTGACACTTGATGTAGATTCTTCTTGTTTATTGTCTATCATCTTTAACACAAATATTATTTAATAATTGACGACACAAATCAAGATTATTTCCTTTCTGGTATGGAAGATCAGACTAAGCTGCAACCACAGAGCATACTCAGACAGAACCTTGACTCAGTTACCAAGATAAATCTTTTCTGATGTGGTAGATCAGACTATGCTGCAACCAGAGATCATACTTAGACAGTACCTTGGCTCTGATACCAATTGTTGCAGAAGCCAAATATATATAGTGTGAATGAGTCACAACTACTATACCAAAAATTATGGCAGCCACTAAATAATAAATAAGACAATAATACAACAATAAAAGGAACACCAGAATTTACGAGGTTCGGCCAATTTTTCCTACTTCCTCGGACACAACTAATATTTTATTCCACACCAAAAATACAAGTAAAATAATACTAAAGAGAGAAGATACAAATACTTTAAGAAGATAAGAAGGCATAAGAGGTGTGTTTAAATCCTAAACATTATGTCTTCTTTTATAGGGAAAAAATTCAAACCAAATATGTCACCCACCGATGTGGGCTTTTGACATTTCCAACACCACACTCTGCCCCCGCTTCTAATGAAAGAATGGGCTTTTTTTTTGGGGGGGGGGAGGGGGAGGGAGGTGTGGGGAGGGTAGTTTATTGGGGTAGAGTGTGATGAAGAAATAAAGGTCCATGGCTCGTATTCATTAGAGTTTAATTAGTCACATATACTGCTACTATCTATATAATCGGTAATATTAAGTTATTTCTTCTGTGTCAATAAATTAAGTTATTTTAACTTAATGCAATTTTAAGAAAAGATAAATATATTTTGAGTTTATAATTTTAAATATGTCATAATATTTGTGTGAATAATAAGGTTTTCTAATAAAAAATAAAATAAAAAAATTAAAATTAAAATTATTTTCAAATATAAATTAACGTAATATTCTTTTTGAATATATTAATATAAATAATAATTTGTATTAAATATTAATATATTAACAGAGGTAAATATTATTTTATTTCTTAAATAATTTCAAGTTTATATGAAAAATTAGTATAGACAATTTAACTTGGTACAATAATACAAATATTTACGCTCTTAATATGCCACGACGACTTAGCTCAATTAATTAGGGGAAGGGGTTTTTTAACTCATTATCCGAGAAGGAATTTGTGGATGAAAATGGTGGATGTTGACTCACAACAAACACAAGTGGAGCACCAATAAAGTTGACACTGGGAATTCGGTAAGAGTCAAAAATGTCAACTTTGAAGCACACATTTCTATTCTTGGTGTCTAGTGGCTACGGCATTATGAGTAATTGCTGGACAATGATCATGACCATTTTCGTTGATTAAAGAAACTGAACATATTCATCGAATCTTTCTAATTTATTATTATATATACTACACACAATTGTTTAGAGAATCTAGTTTGGATGACAATTACGGCGATGGCTATCAATGATAGCTATGTTTTCATGCATTCAAATTATTGTGTTCAGTATCAGAAAAAGAAAATGATTGTAGATGTGTCGATTCTTGGACAGTTAGCGATATTTTGGTAGGTGCTAGTTTTCTCACTGCATATGATTTTTATATCTAAGAAGGAAGGACAACATATTTATCATAATTATTTTTATCTTTTGTTAAAAAAAATATATAATTTTTTTATATTTGGCTAGTTCTTTTTTTGGGAGGAAAATGTTTTGGACTTCTATAAATTGAGAATCTCTCCTTCTCATTTAGTGCATCCACAATGTAGTTATAAGGTATTTGAGAGTCTTGTTTAGGGGGAGAATTTCAGGATAAGCGTTAACCCGCCATTTGTGTGTGCATCTTTGTGAGATTAATTATTCTCTCGATATCTTGTACTTTCTTTTATATAATGGATTACTCATCTCCGCCTACAGTCGTAGGTCAATCGACCAAACCCATTAAATGTCTGTCTCTTTTGATATATTTCTCTTTTATGTACATCCACAATGTAGCTATAAGGTATTTGAGAGTCTTGTTTATGGGAGAATTTCAGGATAAGTGTTAGCCTCCAATTTGTGTGTGCCTCTTTGTGAGGTCGTTCTCTCTATATGTTGTATTTTCTTTTATATAGTGGATTGCTCATCTCCACTTACAGACGCAGGTCAATCGACCATACCACGTTAAATGTCTGTGTCTCTTTTGATATATTTCTCTTTTATTCTCGGATATATTGTCGTTTAAGGTTTGGTTTGTTAGCTTCTTCATGACACCTAATTATTTCGATCCTAAAAAGTGGTATCAGAGCAAGGTTGAAGATAGGTTGATCATGGCAGATTTGGTTCTAGCCGCAATCTATTTGATGATAATCATTATTTTTGTCGGAGAAATTTAATTAGAGTGTTACTCGTATTGAGACAAACTTTATGGTGGATACTTGGAGATGCAACATGTTGAAGGTTATGTTAAGAAGGTGAATCAAGTTTATTTTGTCAGAAAATTCAGGCCAATAGGGATAATTATTGGGTGTTTGTCCTGATTTTCTTACCATATTTGATTTTCCTATCACTTGAAGGAAGGACAACATATTTACCATATTGATTTTACCTTTATCAAAAAGAAAAATATAATTTTTCCTTACTCGGATGGACTTCAGATCATTTGAGCTTGATTGGATAGCTGAAGACTGCTGGTGTCTAGTGTACTTCGCAATCACATAGGCTTGTTTGGGGGGCAAATGTTTTTCTTCTTTGCATTCGCGACATAGGGGTCGCATTCACGGTGGGTGAGAAAACTTGGCCTTTGCATTCGCTCTTAGGCCGGCGTTGCCTTCGCGTAAGGCAGGTTGGGGTTTAGCCAGACGTTTGACCTATGCGTTCGTGAAAGAGCCACCATATTCGCATATGCTTGTGGACCTTGAGCATCACATTCATGAGTGACAGACCGTATTCGCGAAGAGCCTTTTTGGTCTAGGGGCGGATTGTGCTTCGCGAACCCGAGGTTTGGGCCGTGTTCGCGAAGGGTATCATGGGAAAAATTATAAGTTGTCTAATTAGACACTTAAACTAACTATTTTATGTTTTGAGCCCTAGACTTGGAGATGGGTAATTTTTGAAGGGAATTTTTATACAAGTCAAAAGGGTAAGTGATTTCTGTTTGATTTTAACATTATCTCTTGTTTACCCATGGATTATTACTCATAGATTATGTGGTTTGAAGGAGAAACTTGGGGGTTTTGATTACGATTTTTGAGAGTGGAACGGAGATTTGAATCTTGATTCGAAGTTGAATTTGGATGAAACTTGTATATTGGGAGTCGTATTCGAATGGGTAGTCAGAATTATTTACTTTTGTCAGGTTTTGGGAATTGGGCCCCGAATGAATTTTTGGTTGGCTTTTTGCTATATGATAAAGATTAAAGATTTATTATTTGGAATTGATTCCTATATCATTGTTTGCTGTTATTGAGTTATGTTTGACTAGATTCAAGTTGTTTGGAGGTTGATTCACATGGAATTGACTTTTTGAAGTATCGATTCCTATGCTTTATGGTAAGTATCAAGCCTAGGCTTGGCTTTAGGGTATATTTTCCTGTAGATTATGATGCTTGCTATGTGTTGGGGGTGAAACACGTACATGGCGACGAGTGTATATGCGTCCACCACGAATATCATGATCTGGTTATACCTTAGGCTATTATGTGCCTTATTTTTCTATCTTACCTTTGTGTTACCATGTTTTCTCTACTTGTATGACTGTTGAGCTATTATTCATGTTAGAACTTATGTCTAGGCCATATGCTTATCCATTTGAGACATGCTTGAGCTAGTTTGCTATATTGAGCTGTTTGCCTTGATTTTAGTCATACTTTCAGTCATGATATTATATCTGCATGTTAATTCACCATTTTTGTACACTTCTTACATGTCATCTCACATGTTGGTTTCCTTACTTGAGTACTATGAGTATTAGTGGATCTGTGGCACATTGGTATAATTCGCGTTATATTGATTTCTGACACTGTTAGATATTGTTATATTGTGATTTAAACGGATTATTGACTTAGCTGGGTTATTAGAGTCGTATTGATATTGATATTGATATTGAGGTGATGCTTACGTTAGGCCCCCTATTGAGCTAAGTGTTATTGATGTTGAGGTGATGCATGCACCGGGACACTTAGGTTCCGTTTACTTTTGTTCGGATCATCAGAGCTTGGGCTAGGTCCGCCCCTCTAGAATCTGGTGATAACCCATGAGCTTTGGGCCTTATAAGTGCTGGCACTTGGTATGTGATGAGTGAGGGGCTTTATTCCAGGCACTCGTGCAGTGTTGAGAGTGTACTTATTTTATGATTTCACTGTTAGTTTATTGATTTGGCATTGTTACTTATTATGTGGGCATAGAAATACATCTTCTTCATGCTAATTGAAACTTTATATCCTGAAATTGATGCTTTAACATATTTGAATGGAAATGATGCCTATTTCATGTTAACGTGAATAAGTTGAAGCTTTCCTTTATTATTATTATTATTATTATTATTATTATTATTATTATTATTATTATTATTATTATTATTGTTGTTGTTGTTGTTGTTGTTGATGCTGTTGATGATGATGCTTTAACATTTTTGATTGGAAAGGATGCTTATTTCATGTTAACGTGAATAAATTGAAGTTGTTTTCCTTTATTATTGTTGTTGTTGTTGCTTTAACATATTTGATTGGAAAGGATATTGTTGTTGTTGTTGTTGTTGTTATTGATGCTTTAACATATTTGATTTAACATATTTGATGTTGTTGTTGTTGCTTTAACATATTTGATTGGAAAGGATGCCTATTTCCTGTTTGTTGACTGTTGAAAGTGAGTAGCGAACTTTGCTAATCTCGTCACTATCTTTAATTCGAGGTTAGGCTTGATACTTAGTGAGTATATAAGATTGGTTGTGCTCATATTACAGTCTGCACTTTATGTACAGATCCAGCTGCTGCTGATAGAGCTGATTGTCGGGAGTTGCACTGGTCCTTATTGGTGATTTCAAGGTAGCACTGCTTTCCTTTACTTTTGTTATTATTCTTTATGTACTTCAGATAATATTGTATTATTATTCAGACAATTGTATTATTTACTCTATAGAGCTTATGTACTCATTGACACACGTTCTGGGATGGTATTTTAGTTGTACCACTATATTGCTACTGTTATTTATCTCATTCCGCTTTTGAGTTTATTTCCTTATTGTTATTGAAGTTTCTTTCTGTATATTGAAGGTTGGCTTGCTAGCAAGCGGTGTTAGGCGCCAACACGACTTTGGTGGGATTTGGGGTCGTGAGTCTCTTATAAAACAGTATTTATTGTAATTCCTCGATCAATTACACATTCTTAGCGTAACATGTAGAAAACACAATTAAAGGGTGTAATAGGCAGGAGATTTATTAGGGTTGCGGTTACAAATAATTTTATTATTTAAATCCCTTTTTCGTGCATTGTATCCAATCTAAGAAATTATTCTTTTACTCCCTAATTACTAATTATATTTCTGGCAAGGCAAGAAGAAAGAGATACGAAAGAAAATCTACTTTGATCAATACAATTTATCTGATTTATTAGATGTTTTAAGCCTATTGTGAAATTTTAACTTTATTACCGCTTTTATTTATTTATGGAATTATTTGAACGAGTCACGATGTCGTGCACTCGTTGTTTTTGTACATATTGCAAATCGCGTCACATGAAATGCACACACGATTTACAATATATTTATTTTAATATTATTCGAAGTTGTGGTTAGGTCACATGAAATGCACACTCGAATTGGGGATTAGGCATCACGACCATGCCATGGGAACCGTACCCATAGCAGTGATGAGTTATTATTAATTGTGCCTAAAGCAAGCTACGATGTTCATGAATTATTCTTTCTAAGACTACTATGAGATTATTGTGAGGCCATGACTTATGGATATGAAATTTAATGTGAGAGTCAAGAAATATATTTAAGAACACAACTTCATTCACGAAAAGTAAAAATGGAGACCACGGAAAAAGCAAATGTATTACAACTACTTAAATTTACAAAGAGAGAAATTAAAGCGAGAAAAAAAAAGTTGACCCAGAGCATCTCTTGTACGCAAGTTGATCGGAACAAATAATTCGGAAGCAAACAATTAAAGCCTTAAAAACTGCAGACTGTGCCTACATTTAGACAATGTAAATACATGATACAACTTCATCAATTCCCTCCTCTTAAATCATAATTCTATAGCCAAAAAAAAATCCTACTCTCTGACACATTAAAAACTCAGAGTCTCGCTTAAGAGCACTTACATTTACAACCCATCAATTTAGTACTTTACAAAACAAATAAAGTCGAGACATGAACGTGCTGAGCGTTGATCTTGCTTCTATTTCAACTACTAAATTAGAAAGCTACTGTTATAACAAATGAATTCAATTCAAATATTACAATTTAACCTCACTAATTTTATTACTAAGCAACATACTAACTGATAAAACAAAACATCAGCAACACCAAATCATAGAATAAGCATATTGAACTCATCAGCCACATTTAGTATGACAAAATATCAGATTTCATTTATCAATTTGCATGTACAAATACATGGAGGTCATAGAACTTACTTGATGTTTAAAAGAAATCACTGTAAACCAAATAGAAATTGAACCAGAGAAACTGATGGAGATCTGTCACAGTCAACAAGAAATAGCAGTAGCCAGCAACGATTTTTGACCAATTGAGGTTTGAAAGCCAGAAAATTGAAGATGAACAACTGTATTTACAAAAGATCCCTTTTCGAGTTGCTTTCCTTTTGCCTTGTTTCTTTTTTTGCCCACTTTTTTTTGCAAATCTGGCTAAGATTCTTGGTTAGAGGAGGGGGCTCTTGCTTTGGTTAGAGGAAGAAGGCTGCTTGAATTTCCCGTTTGTGTTCAGAGAGAGAGAGAGAGAGAGAGAGTGAAGGGAAAGAGGGAGGGGGTGCGCCGTTCTTTTGTTGAAGATGAGAGAGAGAGAGGCGCTCTGGCCGCTGAAGCATAGAGACTAGGGCTAGGTTGGGGGGGGGGGGGGATCTGATCTCATTTAAGTCTTAGCTAGGTCTTTTAATGTGTGTAGGGTGAAGGTTATTTTAATGGTAGGGAATGGGTATTGGACTAATAACAATTGGGCTAGTGTGTGGGTAATGAGGTTATTTGGGATTTTTGGGCTTCAAATTAAGCTGACCTAAACGAAATTAAAAGACCAAATCTACTTCTTTTTCTTTGTTTTCTTTTGATTTTAAAATTCTAACAAATTAAATCCTAAATTAAGACCTAACTTAAATCTTATTAGAAAATTCTATTTATCTAATGACAAATGGATGAATTAATTTGTTTGATTTTTTATGTATTAATTCTAACAATTAAAGAGTAACTAATTCCTAAAAATGCAAATTAAACTTAAGATGACATGAAATTAGAATGTGACAATTTTTATGTTTTATCCCTCATGATTTTAAAATATTAAACATGCATGAAACACAACTAAATAAAGAAAAACTTCTAAAATCCACTAAAATTATTTTTTGGTCTATTTTTAGGAGTTATTTTCATGTGGGGCAAAATTTAGGTACTCACAACTGCCCCTCTTTGCTCGGAAACATAAAGAGTTTTTGGGCAAAGATAAAAAGAGCAATTACGAGCAATTTTTGCCTATTTGAAACTTCATGGGAATCATTTTTTTTTGAAAAATTCTGACCGAACCTTACTTCGGAGGTTGCCTACATATCCTTGGCTTTACAGGAATCAGGTTAGTGTAGTTCTGGAAATTTTGGTAGCTGGGACTACCGAGAAGCTGTGATTTCACTACTGTTGCTGCTTTTACTGCTTTCTTAGCTCCTTATTATACCAAAATCAAAATGTAAAGACTAACTAAACCTATCACCTACGAGTTACAAGATTCATATCTATGAGTCTTCTGAAGCTTGATCTTGAGTCTTCGCTGGTTCTTCACGCAGACTCTGATCTGAATCTTGATGCTTGTTAGCTGCAGGTGCTGGTTCAATCTTCTTCAGCTTTTTTGGATCAAGACGGGACATGCAAAGCTTGTGATTTCAATCATGTCTTGAGCAGTCCACATCTTTTCTCCGCTTCTACACTTTGCGCTCACTTCTTTTTCTTTTCTTCTTTTTTTTTATTCTAAATTGAGACTTATTCTTTTGGTTGTCTCGAACCCTGTGTCTCGAGGTATAACCTGCTCAGACACCAAAACAAACGAACGAATATTTTTCTGCCCCAGCTTTCATTAGGAAAATTTCATGAGTTATTTGTAATCAAAACTCTATACTACTTCATTATTGAAAGCAATAAAATCAGGATTGTATATCCTTGGGAAAAAGAGATTAGGAAGTGGATACCCTATATCTAAAATGAAATTAACTAGGGATTAGAGACCCTATTATTGGAAAATCATCAACTAGGGAGTGGTGACCCTATGTTGGCATCAGGTTAGGCTGATATCAGGTTATGCTGGCATCAACTAGGGAGTGGAGACCCTATGTTGGCATCAACTTTGGAGTGGGACCCTATGTTGAAAAAGTCATCGAGTTATGCCGGCATCAACTAGATAGTGAGACCCTATGTTGGAAAAAGTCATCGGGTTATGCCGGCATCAACTAGGGAGTGGGACCCTATGTTGGAAAAGTCATCGGGTTATGCGGGCATCAACTAGTGAGTGGGACCCTATGTTGGAAGGCATCAACTAGGGAATGAGACCCTATGTTAGAAATTCATCGGGTTATACCGGCATCAACTAGGGAGTGAGACCCTATGTTGGAAAAGTCATCGGGTTATGCCAGCATCAACTAGGGAGTGAGACCCTATATTGGAAAAGTCATCGGGTTATTCCAGTATCAACTAGGGAGTGAGACCCTATATTGGAAAAAGTCATCGGGTTATGCCGGCATCAACTAGGGAGTGGGACCTATGTTGGAAAAGTCATCGGGTTATGCCGGCATCAACTAGGGAGTGGGACCCTATGTTGGAAAAGTCATCGGGTTATGCCGGCATCAACTAGAGAGTGGGACCCTATGTTGGAAAAGTCATCGGGTTATGCCGACATCAACTAGGGAGTGGGACCCTATGTTGGAAAAGTCATCGGGTTATTCCAGTATCAACTAGGGAGTGAGACCCTATATTGGAAAAAGTCATCGGGTTATGCCAGCATCAACTAGGGAGTGGGACCTATGTTGGAAAAAGTCATCGGGTTATGCCGACATCAACTAGGGAGTGGGACCCTATGTTGGAAAGTCATCGATTTATTGTCACGACCCCAAACCCGGACCCAGTCGTAATGGCACCTCTCGTGAAGACAAGGCCAACCGACATATTTCCAATTCAGTTTTAAGAAATTAAACAATAAGCATTTAGTCTTAAACATGATATAAATCCAAAAGTAAGCAGTGACAATACAGAACAATTTGCGGAATACAACCCAACACAGCCCGATACTGGGGTGTCACTATTCATGAGCATCTATCAGTACGCTACAAGTCTAAAATGCCTACTAAACTATTACAGAATAACTGATCGAGAGATAAAAATGAGATAAAGGGGGAAAAACACGGGACTGCGGACGCCAAGCAGCTACCACCTGGACTCCGAAGTCTGCCGGAGCTCTTAACTCGTGCTGGCAGGATCAGTAACACCTGAATCTGCACACGGGGTGCATGGAGTAAAGTGAGTACTCCAACTAAGTGAGTAATAATCATAAATAAACAACTAAGAGATATGAAAACACGCAAGACACATTACATGTTATAATGAAGTAGTAAAACCAGTAGAAGCAGTGAAGCAGTGATAATGTCTAAAGTCATTTTTAATTAAGTTGAAACTTCATGAAATGCCTTTTTAATAATTAAGCAGGTAAATGACAGACAACTAAGACAGAAAAGCACATAAAGGATTGCCCCTTGGGCACAATGTTAATAATATCAGGCCCTCGGGCTATATCTCACATCACAATGGGTACCCGCGCTCACTGAGGGTGTGCAGACTCCTGGAGGGGCCCTTACGGCCCAAGCGCAACATCAAGTCATCTCGTGGCATCATCACTAGGTCCTCGATCTCATATCAACAAGCCATCTCATGGCGTATAAATCATAGGCCCTAGGCCTCATAATCATAGACAATGTTTCCTCACAACATAGGCCCTCGGCCTTACTCAGTCAAAATCCTCACAAGTCACTCAGGCAATAGTAAAACAAGATTCTCAACCCAAAATATCATTTAAAAGATCATTTAAGTGTTAAAACAGAGTAAACATGGCGGAGTTATGAAAATAGTGGAATATAGCATGACTGAGTTCAAGTATAAAGTCAAAACAGTAAGGAAATATCAATAAAAATTCCCTAAGGGTTCAAATAGTTGGCACGAAGCCCAAATATGGCATTCAGCCCAAAACATGATGATAGCAAATAGTTTTCAGTCAAATACGCGGTAAAACAATAATTCGGGACAAACTAAGTCACAATCATCAACAATGTATGACCCCACGCTCATCATCTAGGGAGTGAGACCCTATGTTGGAAAAGTCATCGGGTTATGCCAGCATCAACTAGGGAGTGAGACCCTATGTTGGAAAAGTCATCGGGTTATGCCGGCATCAACTAGGGAGTGGGACCCTATGTTGGAAAAGTCATCGAGTTATGCCGGCATCAACTAGAAAGTGGGACCCTATGTTGGAAAAGTCATCGGGTTATGCCGACATCAACTAGGGAGTGGGACCCTATGTTGGAAAAGTCATCGGGTTATTCCAGTATCAACTAGGGAGTGAGACCCTATATTGGAAAAAGTCATCGGGTTATGCCGGCATCAACTAGGGAGTGGGACCTATGTTGGAAAAAGTCATCGGGTTATGCCGACATCAACTAGGGAGTGGGACCCTATGTTGGAAAGTCATCGATTTATTGTTACGACCCCAAACTCGGACCCAGTCGTGATGGCACCTCTCGTGAAGACAAGGCCAACCGACATATTTCCAAATCAGTTTTAAGAAATTAAACAATAAGCATTTAGTCTTAAACATGATATAAATCCAAAAGTAAGCAGTGACAATACAGAACAATTTGCGGAATACAACCCAACACAGCCTGATACTGGGGTGTCACTATTCATAAGCATCTATCAGTACGCTACAAGTCTAAAATGCCTACTAAACTATTACAGAATAACTGATCGAGAGATAAAAATGAGATAAAGGGGGAAAAACACGGGACTGCGGACGCCAAGCAGCTACCACCTGGACTCCGAAGTCTGCCGGAGCTCTTAACTCGTGCTGGCAGGATCAGTAACACCTGAATCTGCACACTGGGTGCATGAAGTAAAGTGAGTACTCCAACTAAGTGAGTAATAATCATAAATAAACAACTAAGAGATATGAAAACACGCAAGACACATTACATGTTATAATGAAGCAGTAAAACCAGTAGAAGCAGTGAAGCAGTGATAATGTGTAAAGTCATTTTTAATTAAGTTGAAACTTCATGAAATGCCTTTTTAATAATTAAGCAGGTAAATGACAGACAACTAAGACAGAAAAGCACATAAAGGATTGCCCCTTGGGCACAATGTTAACAATATCAGGCCCTCGGGCTATATCTCACATCACAATGGGTACCCGCGCTCACTGAGGGTGTACAGACTCCTGGAGGGGCCCTTACGGCCCAAGCGCAACATCAAGTCATCTCGTGGCATCATCACTAGGTCCTCGACCTCATATCAACAAGCCATCTCATGGCGTATAAATCTTAGGCCCTAGGCTTCATAATCATAGACAATGTTTCCTCACAACATAGGCCCTCGGCCTTACTCAGTCAAAATCCTCACAAGTCACTCGGGCAATAGTAAAACAAGATTCTCAACCCAAAATATCATTTAAAAGATCATTTAAGTGTTAAAACAGAGTAAACATGGCGGATTTATGAAAATAGTGGAATATAGCATGACTGAGTTCAAGTATAAAGTCAAAACATAAGGAAATATCAATAAAAATTCCCTAAGGGTTCAAATAGTTGGCACGAAGCCCAAATATGGCATTCAGCCCAAAACATGATGATAGCAAATAGTTTTCAGTCAAATACGCGGTAAAACAATCATTCGGGACAAACTAAGTCACAATCCCCAACAGTGCATGACCCCACGCTCATCATCTAGTGTGTGCGTCACCTCAATATAGCACAACGCCGTGCAAATCCGGGGTTTCATACCTTAGGACATCATTTACAATCATTACTCACCTCAATCCGGTCCAAATCTAGCCCGTGACTCCTTTGCCCCTCGAATCGGCCTCCACTCTCGTCGAATCTATCCAAAATCAGAATTACGGCGTCAAAATATGCTAAGGGAATGAAGCCCAAGCGAAAATAATCAATTTACAACACAAATCCCGAAATTACCAAAACTCGACTCCCGGGCCCACGTCTCGGAATTAGATAATTTTTTTTCATCAATAGATTCCTTATCTCCCCACGAGTAAATACATATCAAAAGTTCTGAAATCCGACCTCAAATGGTCCTTCAAATCCTCAATCAAAGGTCTAAGTTTCCAAGACCTAGTTTCCCCAAACTTTGATCCTTAAATTCCATTAATTACAAGCCTATCCGTGAAATAATACCATAGAAACGAGTTTTAGGTCCAAAATCCTTACCTCAATGAAGTTCCCTTAAAATCCTTCTTCAAAATCGTCCAAAAAGCTCCAAAGCCGACTTAAAAATGGTGGAATAGCTCAAAAATTGCGAAGGAAACAATTTATATGTTCTGACGCAGGGATTTCGCATCTGTGGCCTAATTCCCGCTTCTGCGGTACCGCATTTGCGGCCAATGAACCGCTTCTACAGTTTTCATTAAAGTGACCAAAATCGCATCTATGATGAACATTCCGCACCTGCGCCTTCGTAGGTGCAGTCCCACAACCGCATCTGCGGTTCCTGCCTTTCCAGCCATTTTTCGCTTCTGCGGTCCCTTTCACCGCTTCTGCGGCATCGCACCTACGGTCCCCAATCCGCAGGTGCGGAATTACCAGAAGCAAAAAAATCTGCAGCTTTAACAAAATCTCAAACTCTCCGTCAACCATCCGAAATCACCCCGAGGCCCCCGGGACCTCAACCAAAAGCACAAATATAACCCATAACCTTATTCAAACTTGTACCAATCTTCAAACATCTCAAACAATATTGAATAAAAAAAAACACATTGGATTCAAGCCTATGTTTCAAAAATCTTCCGAATTCCGCTTTTGATCAAAAACCCAACCAAACCACGTCTGAATGACCTGAAATTTTGTACACACATCCCAAATGACACAAGGAACTAAAGCAACTCTCAAAATTCCATTCCGACCCCTATATGAAAATCTCACCTATCAACTGGAAAACGTCAAAAATCCAATTTCGCCAATTCAAGCCTAAATCTACCCCGGACCTCCAAAACACATTCCGATCACACTCCTAAGTCCCAAATCACCTCCCAAAGCTATCCGAATCATCGGAATTCACATCCGAGCCCTCTAACACATAAGTCAACATCCAATTAACTTTTCCAACTTAAGCTTCCTCAAAAGAGACTAAGTGTCTCAAACCTTACCAAATCATTTCCGAACCCGAGCCAACCAACTTGATCACATTTAGAATCGACAAACAAAGCAATAAGAAGCAGAAATGGGAAAACGGAGCGGTAACTCATGAGACTACTGGCCGGGCCGTCACATCCTCCCCAACTTAAGCAAACGTTCGTCCTTAAACGAGTCAAAAAACATACCTGAAGCCTCAAACAGGTGAGGATATCTGCTCCGCATCTCCCGCTCGGTCTCCTAGGTAGCCTCCTCCATAGGCCGACCTCTTCACTGCACTTTTACCGAAGCTATATCCTTTGACCTCAACTTTCAAACCTGACGACCCAACATAGCTACTGGATCCACAACATAAGTCAAATCACCATCCAACTGAACCATGCTGAAATCCAGAATATGAGACAGATCTCCAATATACCTCTGAAGCATAGAAACATGAAATACCGGATGCACACTCCACAAGCTAGGTGGAAAAGCAAGCTCATAAGCCATCTCCCCAATAGCCTAGTCTCACCCGGCTCGAACCAACCAACTGGAGATCTACATCGCCTCCCATACAAAGCCTCATATGGAGCTATCTGAATACTCGACTGGTAGCTGTTGTTATAAGCAAACTCTGCAAGCGGTAGAAACTAATCCCATGACCCTCCAAAATCAATGACACAAGCACGCAACATGTCCTCCAATATCTGAATAGTGCGCTCAGACTGCCTGTTCGTCTGAGGGTGAAAAGCTGTGCTCAACTCAACCTGAGTACCCAACTCTCGCTGCACAGACCTCCATAACTGCGAAGTAAACTAAGTCCCCCTATCTGAGATTATGGAAACTGTGACACCATGCAAACGAACAATCTCCCAGATATGGATCTCTACTAACCGCTTTGAAGAATAGGTAATACACACAGGAATGAAGTGCGCGGACTTGGTCAGCCGATCCATAATCACCCAAATAGCATCGAACTTCTTCAAAGTCCGTGGAAGTCCAACTACAAAGTCCATAGTGATCAGCTCCCACTTCCACTCTGGAATATCTATCCGCTGAAGCAAGCCACCCGGTCTCTGATTCTTATATTTCACCTGCTGACAATTGAGACACCGAACTACAAATCCCACAATGTCTTTCTTCATTCTCCTCCACCAATAATGCTACTCAAATCCTGATACATGTTCGCGGCACCCAGATAAATGGAATACCGCGAGCTATGGGCCTCCTCCAGAATCAACTCCCGAAGCCCATCCACATTGGGCATAAATATCCGGCCCTGCATCCTCAACACCCCATCATCACCAATGGTCACATCTCTGGCATCATCATGTTGAACTCTGTCCTTAAGGACAAGCAAATTCGGATCATCATACTGGCTCTCTCTGATGCGATCATATAAGGAAGACCGAGAAACCACACAAGCCAATACCCGACTGGGCTCTAAAATATCTAACCTCACGAACCGATTGGCCAAGGCCTGAACATTAACTACAAGAGGTCTCCCCCCAACTAGAATATATGCCAAACTCCCCATACTCACCACCCTTCGGCTCAAAGCATCGGCCACCACATTGGCCTTTCCTGGATGGTACAATATAGTGATATAATAATCTTTTATCAATTCCAACTATCTCCACTGCCTCAAATTAAGATCCTTCTACTTGAACAAGTGCTAGAGGCTATGATGATCAGTAAACACCTCACAAGACACACCATACAGATAGTGCCTCCAAATCTTTAATGCATAGAACTATGGAAGCCAACTCCAGATCATGAACGGGGTAGTTCTTCTCATGGGGCTTCAACTAACAAGAAGCATAAGCAATAACTCTACCCTCCTGCATCATTACACAACCAATACCAACTCTCGAAGCATCACAATACATGGTATATGAACCTGAACCTGATGGCAAAACTAACACTGGAGTCGTGGTCACGGCTGTCTTGAGCTTCTAAGAGCTCTCCTCACACTCATCCGACCATACAAATAAAGCACCCTTCTGAGTCAACTTGGTCAAGCGTGATGCGATAGATGAGAATCCCTGAACAAACCGGCGATAATAGCCTACCAATCCAAGAAAGCTGCAAATCTCTGTGGCTGATGAGGTCTGGGCCAACTCTGAACTGCCTCTATCTTCTTCGGGTCAACCTAAATACCTTCACTGGACACCATATGCCCCAAGAAAACCACTGAACCGAAATGCAGATAATGGCTTTCAATGCTGGATCAAATTCCTCATTTTCAAAAATCATTCCGACTCTTGGACCGGTGTTGTGAGCAGGCAACTAATTGTTCATCACAACAGGAGACTCTTCGTCCCGAAGAACGATTCTTTCAGCTTCAATCAAGTCTTCAACTGCCCTATGTACTGTGTCCCACTGATCCAGAGTGGTATTCACATGCAGCATTAGCTCGATGCGAGGGGGACTCGGGGTTTGGCCAATTTGGGGCTTCTGACTGCAGCATACCTCGCCTGACTAGCTTTTGGAATAAAATCGAGTATGATTTGCCAATAGGGGTGAACTGATTCTTTTTGGAAGGCTCTCTTGGGCGAGGATTGTACTGGGGAATATTTGATTGGGGATTATATAGAGCTTGGTAAGGATGGACATTTCTGGGAGGTGCAGCTCGGTTTTGTGTACAATGTTATGGCCGCGTGCAAGGTTGCCCGTTCATCACTGCATACCAACAAAACCAACTACCTGAACAGAACCTGGCTAATTTTGCCCACACCACAAGCTTGTTAGTTTTGAGACATTTAACATATAGAAATCGCATGTTAGGATGCAATGCACCTAACAGTTAAACGCTTCTACCGTGTATTTGAACGGTTGCATGTTTTATCCTGGCCTTAATTAACCGTTTCAGTATGTACCTCTTTTCTTTTATTTCTGCCTCTCTTTAATCACTCTTGATTTTTTTTCATTTTGTTTATGTTGCTCTTTTACTTTTTGCACTCTTTTTGCCTTTTTTTTGTCACTCTTTTATTTTTTTGTCACTCTCTTTTTATTTTCTTTTTTGTCACTCTTTTTTTTAACTTAATTTTTTTCTCTTTTTTTTATGTTTATTTTTCACTAAATTAATTTTATGGCTCTGTTCAAATTCAATGGGGATTGCCTACGTATCATGACGCCGCATGAATCAGATCTTGCGTAGTTTGGGAAGATCTAGAATGGAGTAAATAAGCTAACTTTTTTTTTTAACTTTTTATAAAACTCAGACCATGAAAGCTTTAAGACAAAAGAAAAATATTTTTTTAAATTTTGTTTTTTTATATTTCTTTTGGAATTTTCAAAAAAAATGCTTTAAAAGAAGAAAGGAAATATTTTTTGAATTTTTGATTTTGATTTGATTTTGATTTGATTTTGGAAAGAAAGACTTTTAAAAATTTCTTTTCTTTTGAATTGAATTCTGAGAATTTCAAAAGTAAAAAGATTTTTTTTTGAATTTTCATTTGTTTTCTCTTTTCTAAAGAAGAAAGAAAATATTTTTGAATTTTGGATGGTGCCTCTTAATTTTTGAAAGAGGGACTTTTAAGAAAATATTTTGGATTTCTAAGTTTTTTTTATTAGTACAAAAGTACTTCTAAAGAAAAAACGAAAATATTTTTGGACTTCAATTTTTCAATCAATATTTTTATGACATTTACGAAAGAAAGACTTTTAAAGAAGGAAAAAATACATTTATTTTTGGATTCTTTTTTTTCTGATTTTTTTTAATTTTAGAAAAAAGAAACTTTAAAATAAAGGAAACCCATATTTTGGATTTTGATTTTTTGATTTTGTTTTTTCTTTTTTCCTATGAAAGACTTCAAAAAGAAGGTGTGGTGTGATGATCCAAAAGGTCACCACTCGTTTTGAAAGTAAATTCTGTGTTCCAATGCCTTAAAAACCTCTTTTTGTCTCACCTCGTTTTGCGTGCACAATCCGAGCTCGTTTCCGAAAAGTTTTTATGTGAACTAAGAGAAATAAGGAAATTGGCTTTTAAAATTGAATAAAGTTGACTTTGGTCAACATTCTTGGTAAACGGACCCGGACCCGTGATCTGACGGTCTCGTAGGGTCCGTATAAAATATGGGTCTTAGGCGTATGCCCATAATCGAATTCCGAGATCCCAAACCCGAGAAATAAATTTTTAAAGAAAAGTATTTTCTGGAAAATAATGGTTTTTTGAAGTGAATTGATGCATTTTCTTGATGGTATTGAGCCCGTATCTTGGTTCCAGAGCCCGGTACAAGTTTGAAATAATAATTAAGTTGAATCTGTAAAATTGGTAAAGATCGAAATTGGTTTGGTATAAAACGGACCTATAGTTGAGAAAATAGTAATTTTGATGTTGTTGAGTGATTTCATGTAACGACCCGGTCGGTCGTTATAAGAATTAACGCTCTGATCCCCTATTAACTACTTTCCTCGTGTTTGTTTATGCAATTGTGAGTTCCCGAGAGGATTTATTTGGAATTTCGGAGAGTTTTGGGACGCTTAGTCCCTCAATGAGAGTTTAAGCTTTAGTATTTGGACCGTAGTCAGAGCAGTGTGAAGACGACCTTGGAATGGAATTCCGCTGGTTCCGTTAGCTCCGTTAAGTGATTTTGGGTTTAGGGGCATGTTCGGATTGTGTTTTGGAGGTCTCTAGCTTATTTAGGCTTGAAATGTCGAAAGTTAAATTTTTGAAGTTTCCGGTTCGATAGTGAGATTTTGATCTAAGGGTCGGAATGGAATTCCGAAAGTTGGAGTAGCTCTGTAGTGTTGAATGTGACGTATGTGCAAAATTTCAGGTAATTCGGACGAGGTTTGATAGACTTTTTGATCAAAAACGTAATTTGAGAGTTTTTGAAGTACTTAGGTTTGAATCCGATGTTAATTGGTTGATTCGATGTTGTTTGAGGTGTTTTGAAGATTTGTATAAGTTTGGATATTGTTATATGACTTGTTCATGCTTTTGGTTGAGGTCCCGGGGGCCTCGGGGTGATTTCGGATAGACGACGGGAGGTTTGGAGTTGAGTTTGGCAGCTGAAGTTTTATGGTTGTTGTCATAACCGTATCTGCGGTTGGGAGGCCGTAGGTGCGACTCCCGCGGATGCGGAAGCAAGTCATAGAAGCGGCCAATAGGTGAGTCAGGCGGAGCCGCAAAATTGGACATATGGACGCATCTACAATGGCGCAGGTGCGAGAGAGTGACCGCAGGTGCGGTCCCAGACCTTTAAGTGAAAACCGCAGGTGCGGTGGTTTAGACCACAGAAGCGAGACCGCAGAAGCAGGAAAAGACCTCAGGTGCGGAATCCCTGGGTCAGAAGGTATATATTTCACCCTTCGCGATTTTTGGCCATTTTTCTCAATATTTCATTCGGGGTGAAGCTTTTGGGAGCCATTTCAAGGGAGAGTTTTAGAGGGATTCATTGAGGTAAGGTCCTTGGTTCCTAAGCTCGTTATTATGGTGATTTTTATCGTTCTAAGCAAGAAATTTGAAGGAAAATCAGTGGTAAATAGGGGGTTAGGGCTTGGTTAATTAATGAGCTTTGAGTGATGATTTGAGGGATCATTTAAGGTCCGATTTTGATACTTTTGGTATGACTTAACTCGTAAGAGTATGAGGATTCTGAATATGTAAATTTTATTTGTGGAATCAGTTACTTGAAGTTATATTTACATTATGCAATTTAATTGAATAGATTTGGGCGATTTGGAGTCGAGTATTCGTGGCAAGAATGTGGTTTCGGGTTGATTTTGAGCCGGTTCGAGGTAAGTGGCTTGTCTAACCTTGTGTGGGGGAACTCCCCTTAGGATTTGGTATTGTTGATATGTGAAATGCCTTGTACGTGAGGTGACGAGTGATAACTTGTGATAATTGTTGAAAATCCTGTTGTCATTAAGTAACTTTAATTGTGTTTCCTTTCCTATTTATACTATTTGAAATTTAAGCCTACTGTTAGCTTAGGGAAGCATGTCTAATTGACTTAATTGCTTTATTTGCTCAAACTTCCTTATTTGTATTATGTGTAGCATGCTAGGTTAGAAATACCTATTTTACCTTGGCATGCGATTGAATTTAATTGGGCATTATTCATGTTGCTACTGTGTGTTTACTTTGGGACTATGGGACGGTATCCCGGGAGATCCTTAGCACATATATTGATTTGGACTGTAGTGCAGGATACCGAGAGATCCCCAGCACATATATGGATTTGGACTGTAGTGCGGGATACCGAGAGATCCCCAGCACCTATATTGAGGATACTAAGAGATCCTTGGGATACCGAGAGATCCCCAGCATATATATTGAGGATACTAAGAGATCCTCGGGATACTGAGATATCCCCAACACACATATTGAGGATACTAAGAGATCCTCGAGATATTGAGAGATCCCGATCGTTATATCTATGTTGAGCAGTATTCCTTTTGTGATTATTTTGTCTCTGTTATAGTTGTTGTTATTCTTATTATCCTGTGTTACTTCTTATTGTTAGCATTTAATTATATTGTTGTATTCTACACTGTTTTACCTAGTTTTTCAGCTATAATCAGTAGGGCCCTGACCTTCCTCGTCACTACTCGACCGAGGTTAGGCTTGGCACTTACTGAATACCGCTGTGGTGTATTCATGCCCTTTCTGCGCATGTTTTTCATGTGCAGATCCATATACTTTGACTCAGTCCTACTACCCTTGAGGCGAGGCGATCCTCCAAAGACTTAAAGGTATATCTGTCGCGTACGTAGACCGAGGAGTCCCTTTCCACTCTCTCTTTCTGGAGTTAGAGCACAATGTAATACTCATAGCTTGTGATTTCATGAGATTCCGGGTTTTGGGAATTGTTCAGTTTTTGAGATCTTGTATTGGTATATGCCGAGCGACATCTTAAACACTTCTATATTTGTTTATCTTCAGTTTTTATTAGTATTTCTGCATTTTGGTTCTTTTTTCCAAAATTGTTAGGCTTACCTAGTCGTAGAGATTAGATGCCATCACGACAGTTCACAGAGGGCGAACATGGGTCATGACATTTCATGAATTTGAAGTTTAATTCATAGTTATTGATGTTATTTTCATGATTTGATTGCACGAGCAAGTCCGTATGATGTTTTTGAACTTGCGTGTTTGGAGCCCCGAGGGCTCGGGTGAGTTTTGGATAGGCCGTGCTGTGAAATTGGACTTAGGAAAACTGCTGTTATGTTGAAGGTCTGCAGGCTTCACAATTGCGAAGAAACATCGCAATTGCGATGATGGGATGGGGCAGGGAACCTTCGCATTTGCGAAGCTTATGTTGCAAATGCGACCTTAGCAGGCACCGCAATTGCAAACAGTTGTTCGCATTTGCAAAGAAATCAGAGGCAGGCCTTCCTTCGCAATTGCGAAGCTTTGGCCGCAATTGCGAGTGCGCATTTCAAACATGTCATCGCAAATGCGATATCTGTGCTTGTGTAAATTGAAATTTAGCCGAAAGTTCTTCATTTTTCAAACCCCCTCAAACTCTAAGCTCTCTTAGGCGATTTTCTAAAGAAAAGTTCTTTTTCAAATCGATTGTAAGTCATTTCTAACTCATTTTCCTTAATCAATAACATCTTTTAACATGATTTCAATTCAAAATCAAGGGGTTTATGGGGGAAATTGGGTGTTTTGGGTAGAACTTAGGATTTTCAAATTTTGGGGATTTGAACCTTGATTTGAGGTCCGATTTCAAAATAAATTATTTATTTGAGTTCGTGGGTGAATGGGTAATCGGGTTTTGGTTCGAACCTCAGGTTTTGACCATGTGGGCCCGGGGTCGATTTTTGACTTTTTATGGAAATCATTTGAAAACCTATTTTCATGCATTAGAACTGATTCATTTAGCATTTATTGATATCATTAAGTAAATTGTGGCTAGATACAAGTGAATTGATGGTGGAAACAAGAGGTAAAGAGATAGTTGAGGCTTGAATTGTGTTCGTGGCATTAAGGTAAGTGTTTGGTCTAACCTTATCTTGAGAGATTAGGAGTTTTGTCTTATTTGCTATGTGTTAATTGTTGAGTATGATGTATAGGCATGGTGACATGTATCTATACGTCGGTGTCAAGCATGCCCGTGAGTCTTATCCTATAATTAATGTTACTCCGTTTCGTATTGTTCATGCTTTATATGATGATTTCTATTGTTGAACAAGCCTTGTAGATGTATTATTGGTAATTGAACATTGTAGAGCATTGGCTCAAGTTGAGACTTTAGTTGTGATGTAATTGTGAAAAAGAAAAGAGGTTTGCCTCCGTTGCCGGGATATTATTGCTTTTGATATTATCTCCATTGCCGGGATGTTATTACTCATGATATTGTTTCCCTTTCCGGGATATTGTTGTTATTCTATTGTTCCCTTGCTGGGATTTTATTGTGATATTATTGATTCCCTTGCCCAAATTGCTTTGTGATTGTTGCTTGGGTGAGGAAGAGTGTAAAGCACGAAGGGTGGTGCCGTGCATGATTTTGGGAGTGTTAATATACGTAGGGTGATACCGTGCCGATATTGTGAGGTAAAATCACGAAGGGTGATGTTGTGCCGCACGATGTACAATTATGTGCCATGATATGAGTGATAATGCACGAAGGATAATTTCGTGCCATGATTATGTGAGGTAAAAGCACGAAGGGTGATGCCGTGCCGATTCTATTGATTTTTATGGTGAGGATGAGAGTAAAAACACGAAGGGTGATGTCGTGCACGTGTTATTGAGTTCTTGATTCTTGCTAATAATTGAATTAAGGCTTTCTTTACATTCTTCTATTGGTTTTCTGTTGTTACCTGATATTTCCCGCAGCATGTTTTCCCCCCTCCTATCTTTAACTGTAAATTTCTACCTTTATGTTTTCGATGTATATGATTTAACTGCACAGGTTTATTTGGTAGTCTTGTCCTAGCCTCATCACTACTTCGCCGAGGTTAGGCTAGGCACTTACCAGCACATGGGGTCAGTTGTGCCGATACTACACTTTGCATTGTGTGTAGATCCCGGTGCTGCAGCTTTTGGACTATAGTGAGTTTGCTACCTTCAGTCCATCAGGCGACCCGAGGTAGTCTTGCAGGCGTCCGCAGGCCTTGGGGTTTCCTTCCTACCAAGTTTTTCATTTGTTCTTTACTATTTCAGAAACAGACATGTATCTGTTTTGTTCGGACCTTATTTGTAGTATTCTTAGACAGTCTATGACATTGTGATACCAAATTCTGGGTAGCTTATGTTTATGGATTGGTATCAGTATTATTATTAAATTATTACATTTTATTCTTCCGCTTTATTATTTTCGCTTTTTATATAATGTTAATTCACAACTGTTAAAGGATTTAAAATGGAAAAGGTAAAATAATTGTAATGATTGGCTTGCCTAGCTTTCACTAGTAGGCGCAAACACGACTCCTGAGGGTGGGAAATCCAGGGCGTGACAGAAAGAAACTACTTTTTTGAGTTTAAAAAACTTCTTTTTTTGAATTTTCTAAGGAAAGATTTCTAAAGAAGGAACTAAAGGAAAATATTTTAGGATTTTTTTAAAATTGGGGTTGGAACGGATAAGGTTTGCCTACGTATCTCATATCCGGTAAGAATCAGACCCGCGTAGTTTGGGAAATTTTGAAGGAACAGGGAAACATGATACTTGAAAATTTTGGCTCATTTTGAAATGACTTTTCCTTTTCTCTCTTTTTTTTCTAGAATTTCGGCAATGTTTCGAAATTGCAAATTCCTTTATCTCACTCTTGTTTTTCATTTCTTGTCCTTTTTTTGATTTTATTTCCTTATTCTAGAAGCCGGTCAACATGCAAGCCGAAGAAAATAAATGCTCAAGTAGCACATAAGATGCATCAGGATGATCTTTTTATTTCGGGTACACCTGTCCTAGACGGACCCAACCCCTGTGTTGAGTCCCCAAAGTCAAATGCACGTGATGCAAACAAGCGTTCCTACTAGGGATCCGACATGAGGCTATGTTATTCTAGGTTTAAAATCTGGGTGTATTGTTCTAGACCTGGCTTACCCGAGTGGACAACTCGAGTCAAGGGGGGAAACGTACCGGTAACCAAAAGGCCATCCAGCTTTGTAACTGCTCCGATCCTCGTTCTAAATTAGGATATGACTCTAACAGAAAAGAAGTCACGCCAGCGTGCACTTCCCAAAAGATTTAGAAGACTCCGAGAGAAGAAGAGTTTGTAATAGTTTATATACAGTTCAATCAATATTAAAGCGGTAAAAAGCGGTATTTAGCACATTAGACTCAAACACGCAAAAATCAGATAATAGATAAAAGCCAAGAATAATAGTTATTCTAAGCTCAAATTCTGAATCCTGAACCAGAGGTTCGGGGTTCTTATCCCAACAGAGTCTCCAGAGCTGTCACACCTCCCTTTTACCCGCAGGGGGGTATAAGGGAATTTTTCCAATTAAAGTGACATTAATTGAAATGAGATTATTTATTTATTTTTCAGAGTCGCCACTAGGAATAGTTTATGGTGTCCCAAGTTATCAGTTTATTTTAAATCCCAAATCAAGGAAATTTGACTCTATTTATGGTCCGCGAACATAGAAGACCGGGTAAGGGATTCTGTTAACTCGAGAGAAGGTGTGAGGCACTCTCGAGTTCTGTGATTTTAGCACGGTCGCTCAACTATTAATAATTGGCCTCATTATCTGATTTATTACATGTTTTTAACCTATTTTGCATTTTTAACTTTATTACCACTTTTATTTATTTATGGAATTATTTGAACGAGTCACGATGTCATGCAGTCGTTGTTTTTGTACATATTGCAAATCGCGTCACATGAAATACACCTGCGATTTACAACATATTTATTTTAATATTATTCGAAGTTGTGGTCGGATCACATGAAATGCACAACCTAATAGGGGATTAAGCATCACGACCATGCCATGGGAACTGTACCCATAGCCATGATGAGTTATTATTAATCGTGCCTAAAGCAAGCTACGATGTTCATGAATTATTCTTTCTAAGACTACTTTGAGATTATTATGAGGCCATGACTTATGGTTATGAAAATTGATGTGAGAGTCAGGAAATATATTTAAGAACACAACATCATTCACGGAAAGTAAAAATGGAGACCACAAAAAAAGCAAATGTATTACTACTACGTAAATTTACAAAGAGAGGAATTAAAGCGAGAAAAAAAGTTGACACAAAGCATTTCTTGTACGCAAGTTGATCGGAACAAATAATTCGAAAGAAAACAATTAAGTCCTCAACAACTGCAGACTATGCCTTCTTTTAGATAGTGTAAATACATGAAACGGCTTCATCAATTCCCTCATCTTAAATCATAATCCTATAGCCAAAAAAAAGTCTACTCTCTGACACATTAAAAACTCAGAGTCTCGCTTAAGAGCACTTACATTTACAGCCCATCAATTTAGTACTTTACAAAACAAATAAAGTTGAGACATGAACGTGCTGAGCGTTGATCTTGCTTCTGTTTCAACTACTAAATTAGAAAGCTACTGTTATAACAAATGAATTCAATTCAAATATTACAATTTAACCTCACTAATTTTATTACTAAGCAACATACTAACTGATAAAACAAAACATCAGCAACACCAAATCATAGAATAAGCGTATTGAACTCATCAGCCACATCTAGTATGACAAAATATCAGATTTCATTTATCAATTTGCATGTACAAATACATGGAGGTCATAGAACTTACTTGATGTTTAAAAGAAATCACTGTAAACCAAATAGAAATTGAACTAGAGAAACTGATGGAGATCTGTCACAGTCAACAAGAAATAGCAATAGCCAGCAGCGATTTTTTGACCAATTGAGGTTTGAAAGCCAGAAAATTGAAGATGAACAACTGTATTTACAATAGATCCCTTTTCGAGTTGCTTTCCTTTTGCCTTGTTTCTTTTTTTGCCCACTTTTTTTTGCAAATCTGGCTAAGATTCTTGGTTAGAGGAGGGGGCTCTTGCTTTGGTTACAGGAAGAAGGCTGCTTGGATTTCCCGTTTGTGTTCATAGAGAGAGAGAGAGAGAGTGAAGGGAAATAGGGAGGGGGTGCGCCGTTCTTCTGTTGAAGATGAGAGAGAGAGAGAGGCACTCTGGCCGCTGAAGCTTAGAGACTTGGGCTAGGTTGGGGGGGGGGTGATCTGATCTCATTTAAGTCTTAGCTAGGTCTTTTAATGTGTGTTGGGTGAAGGTTATTTTAATGGTAGGAAATGGGTACTAGGCTAATAATAATTGGGCTGGAATGTAGGCAATTGGGTTATTTGGAATTTTTGGGCTTCAATTTAAGCTGGCCCAAACAAAATTAAATGACCAAATCTATTTCTTTTTCTTTGTTTTTCTTTTAATTTTAAAATTCTAACAAATTAAATCCTAAATTAATACCTAACTTAAATCTTATTGGCAAATTCTATTTATCTAATAACAAATGCATGAAATAATTTGTTTATTTTTTTTATGTATTAATTCTAACAATTAAAGAGTATCTAATTCCTAAAAATACAAATTAAACTTAAGATGACATGAAATTAGAATGTGACAATTTTTATATTTTTTTCCCTCATGATTTTAAAATATTAAACATGCATGAAACGCGACTAAATAAAGAAAAACTTCTAGATATTAAAATTAATTTTGATCTATTTTTAGGAGTTATTTTCATGTGGGGCAAAATTAGGTGCTCACAGCTCTTGTGATTCGCTGCTTCCAAGTCTTCCGGTAGCCTTATTGCCTCTAAAATAGTGTCTTCACCCTCAAAAACTAAATTTATGAGGTATTTATAGGGTTAGGGACAAAGTTTACATGTCCAAGAATTGTGAGGAATTAAAATTGGCTCGGATAGCATCATCGGCACGAGGCACTGTCAGAGGCACCAATGTTTCTGCACAAGTCACTGTTTGGGGCGCCAATGTTTCAGCGCGAGGCACTGTCTGGGGCACCAATCACAGTGCCCTGAACAATGCCTTGCACTGTCTATGGCCATGACTTTCCATTGCCTTGCACGTCTTCTTTTATTGCTCCATTTTGTAGCTTTGAGGTACCATTTCATGCAACTTTTCTCCGCTTCATGTCCAAGCATTCCTATACATAAAATAAACTCTATTTAAATAAATTGTCACACAAATTAGCATCGGAGCAACAAGAAAGTAGGGTAAATAACGTTAAAATATATGAAATTATAGTACGCCATCAACACCTCACACTTAAATATTGCTCGCCCTCGAGTCAACCAATCAAATACTTCCTCTTCAAGGACCCCACACAATCACAACACACTACACCTATGACCATGGTTGATAGTAA
This sequence comes from Nicotiana sylvestris, assembly GCF_000393655.2. Taxonomy (NCBI): domain Eukaryota; kingdom Viridiplantae; phylum Streptophyta; class Magnoliopsida; order Solanales; family Solanaceae; genus Nicotiana; species Nicotiana sylvestris. The sequence continues at coordinate 58,836,512 of NC_091064.1, forward strand.
TAATTAAGTTCTAGCATATGAGATTAAACTACACTTCCCGTGCTTACGCCCAATTTCAAAATGTCCAACACAGGAACAACACGATTATAACAATCCTATCCTCGAAAACTAACTCAATGTTACAGTGCACCCAAGGCTTGAATACTTAATCTAACAGATAAGTCTAATAATGTTATCTATTCTTTGTGAAACCATGTGCCCTTACAATAAAAACAAAAGACTTGCACATATACAATTCACATGATCGAAGGACTTGCACATATGAAGAAAATCACTCACTCATTCAAAAAAGTCACATGCATACAAAAGGTACCATAGGCTTGCCCATTATATAAACCTCTACTAATGTAGCCCTGCTCGGTCCGAAATCAACTAGGACTTTATTATGGTTGTAAAAAGGGTAAGGAACGGGTAGGATATATTTAGGACATAGTGACTAACCCTCCTAAGCACTTTAACACATCACGTATTCAACTTTAAGCACCAATTTCTTCAATCCACTTCAATCATCATAAGATAGCTCACCCCGGAATAATTTTTCTTCTTCTTTGCACACCGATTTAGATCAGATCCACTAGAAAAAATAAGAAACCTTTATATATTTATTTATTCTTTTTTTCTCTCTCTCTTTTTTTCTTTTCTTTTTGTATTTTTGCCTTGCCGCTAGAAGTGTTTTATTAAAATACAAGTGCATATTCCTTCCTTCTATTGGTCCCACTCAAAAGCTACCCCAAGTTTTCTCATTACTTCTTTCTAGAGCTCTTGGAAAATGGACCCAGACCCGTAATTTGACGGTCCCGTAAGGTCCGTAGTAAAATATGGGACTTGAGCGTATGCACGAAATCAAATTCCAAGGTCCCAAGGCCGAGAAAAGAATTTTTAAAGAAAATTATTTGTTGGAAAAACATAAGGGCTTTTAGAAGTGAATTAATGCATTTTCTTGATGGTATCGGGTCCGTATCTTGATTCCAGAACCCGGTACAAGTTTAAAATAATAATTCATCCGAATCTGTGAAATTTGGTAAGAATCAGAAGTGGTTTGGTATAAAATGGACCTATAGTTGAGAAAATAAAAATTTCAATATTCTTGAGTGATTTCATGACTTTGAGGTCTAATTCGTAGTTGTTGATGTCATTTTAATGATTTGATTGCATGAGCAAGTCCATATGATGTTTTTAAACTTGCGTGCATGATTGGTTTGGAGCCCCGAGGGCTCAGTTGAGTTTTGGATAGGCCATAGAGTGAATTTGGACTTAGGAAAATTGCTGGTATGTTGCAGCTGTGTAACAGGCCTCTGATCTCGCAATTGCGAGATTAGGCCTCGCAAATGCGAGGTGCTCAAGTGTAACGACCCGATTGGTCGATTTGAGTAATTACACCCGGTTCGGCAGTTTGAGATCTCGAGCAACTTCATAATATGTGTATCGATTTGCGTGCATGGTTGAATTCAATTAACAGATGATTCATAGTCAAATTGGAAGAAGGAAACTAGTTTTGAAAGTTTAAACGATGAGAATTTGACCGGAATTAGACTTTTGAGTAAATAGCCCCAGAATGGGTCATGGGTGATCTCAACAGCTTTGTATGGTGGTTTTGGACTTAGACACGCGTTCGGATTTGGAGGTCCGTAGGGTAATTTGAGGCGTTTCGGCGAAAGTTGGAAAAGTTAAAGTTTGCAAAATGGAGAGGTTTGACTCAAAGTTGACTTTTATGATATCAGGGTCAGAATGCGATTCTGAGAGTTGGAACAACTCCGTTATGTCATTTTGGACTTATCTGCAAAATTTGGCGTCATTCTAGGTTGCTTTGATAGGTTTCGGCACGAGTTTTGGAAGTTGGAAGGTTTGAAAGTTCCTAAGTTCGATTCTTGGCGTGATTCGTTGTTTCGACTTTGTTTGATATGATTTGAGAGCTCAAGCGAGTCCGTGTTAGGTTATATGACTTGTTTGTGTGTTTATATGGGGTCCCGGGGGTCTCGAGTGTGTTTCGGGTAGGCTACGAGTCATTTTTCCCATTGTTTGGACTGTTGTATTCTGCTTCTGGTATTCCTTCTCCATGATCGCGAACAGTCTTTCGCATTCGTGATGTGTTGTTGCTGGTCGCCTCATTTTCCTTCTTCGTGTTCGCGTAACTCGCCATGTGTTCGCGTCTTCTTCGCGTTTGCAACCACTCCCTCGCATTCGCGAAAGCATCTGTCCTTTACTCTCCGCATTTACGTCCCTTAGCTCGCATTCGCGATGGCTTTTCTTGGCAGCTTCAGTTTCCCTTCTTTGTGAACGCAATTTTCCTTCCGCATTCGTGATGAACAAAATCTGGGCAGACAGAATATAATTTCCAAATCGAGGGTTACACTATTTTCACAATAACTTAACTTGTGGAGCTTGGTTTTGAGCGATTCTTTGAGGGCTTTTCACACAAATCGTTTGGGTAAGTGTTATTCACCTAGTATCAAACATATTCCATGATTTTATCTTCTTTTTCATCATTTAATTTGTGTTTTGGGTTGAGAGAAATGTTGGTTTTTGAAGAAATTCCTAAAATGAAAAATCACGATTTGAGGGGCCAAATGGTATCGGAATTTAATAAATTTTGTATGGTTAAACTCATATTGGAATGGGTATTCATTTTTTGTAAAATTTGTCGGGTTCTAAGGTGTGGTCCCGGGGATCGACGTTTGAACCGATTTTTTTAATTTTGTTAAAGATTGAGACCTTATGGTCCTGAATAGTTTCTTATGTATTTTATTTGTGATTTGAAGTTAATTTGGTTAGTTTTGAGCCATCCGGAGGTCTTTTCACCCGAGAAGTGCATTTTAGAGTATTAGTTTGTCGTCATTGAGGTAAGTATCTTGCCTAACCTTGTGTGCGAAATTTCCCCTTAGGATTTGAGTCTTCTATGCTAATTGTAGTCCGTGCATGCGAGGTGACGAGTGTGTGCTCGGACTTATTTATGGGAAATTCGCTCTAGGGTTCTTAGGTCCTTATGTTCATTATGTGGAAATTATTTCATTATGATTGGATTTAATAATTGCTTAAATTGTCTCTATATGCTCCATATGATGTTGTTAGCTTTTCTCTAATTCTTATGTGTTACATTGACCCTTAATTGCATTAATTGAAGTGATTGCCTTCCTTATTGTTTTGATACTTCTGATTGTGAGCTTCTCTATGACTTTGTGCAAATAGGTTACATGTCCAATTGTTGTGGTTACCAGTGTAGTTATCATGTGCTTATTATGTCTTGTTGTTTTGTTGAGGTTATCGTGCTTCTTGGTATCACGACCCCAGTTCGCCCTCCGTGAACCTTCGTGATGGCACCTAGTCTCTACGACTAGGTAAGCCTAAAATGCGGAAGATAAACCAATTTACGGAAGAAAACAATTTAAAACAGAAATAGTGTAGTAAAACAATGTTTAAAAGTGCCGCTCGGCATACACAATATTAACTCTCAAAAACTAATACATTTTCCCAAAACCCGAAATCTCAAGAAACCACAAGCCTTTGAATGTCTACCAGTGTCTAACTCTAGAATATCTAACAAGAAAAGAAATATAGAAGGGCTAATATAATAGGGAAAGTAGAAAGGGACTCCTCGGTCTGCGGACGCGGCAGATATACCTCGAAGTCTCTGGAATAGTCGCCTCGCCTCAAGGGTGATCGAACTGAGTCAAAGTACCTGGATCTACACATGAAAAACATGCGCAGAAAGGGCATGAGTACACCACAACGGTACTCAGTAAATGCCAAGCCTAACCTCGGTCGGGTAGTGACGAGGAAGGTCAGGGCGTTACTGAGATAAAATAAAAAATATATGGTATGACAAAATAAGATAAGCAGTACAGTTGAAAGCTAACAATAAGAATTTAATACAGGAAAAATAAGGAACTCAATAACTGAAACAGAGGCAAAAACAATCACAAGGAGATACCATTCTTCACAAGGATAATAACCAGGGATCTCTCAGTATATGCTAGGGATCTCTTGGTATCCTGAGGATCTCTCGGTATCCTCAATCTATTTTATGGATCTCTGGTATCCCGAGGATCTCTCGGTATCCTCAATATATGCTAGGGATCTCTTGGTATCCTCAATATACGTGCTAGGGATCTCTCGGTATGCCGCACCTCAACTCAAAACATAAATACGTGCAGGGGATCTCCGGGGATGCCTTCCCTTAGTCCCAAAGTAAAACACGCAGCAACAACACAAGGAATACTCAATTAAGCTCAATTTTGTACCAAGTAAAATAGGTAATTCTAACCTATCATGCTTCACATAGTGCAATTAAGGCAGTTTAAGCAAATAAGCAATTAAGTCAATTAAACATGCTTTTTCTAAGCTAACAACAGGCTTAAATTGCAAGTAGTATAAAACAGGAAAAAAGAACACAATTGAAATTACTTAAAGAAAATAGATTTTTCAACAATTAGCTCAAGTACGCACTCGTCACCTCACGTACAAGGCATTTCAATTATCAAATATACCAAATCTTAAAGGGAAGGTTCCCCACACAAGGTTAGGCAAGCCACTTACCTCAAACTAGCTCAAATCAACCTGAAATCACGCTCTTGTCACGAGTACTCGACTCCAAATGGCCGAAATCTATTCAACTCAATTACATGATGTAAATAACACTTCAAGTAACTAATTCTATAAAGAAATTCAAAGATAATACGCGAAATTAGGTAAAATAACAAAAATGCCCCTCGGGTCCACATCTCAGAATCGGGTAAAATTTACATTTCCAGAATCCTCACACTCTCACGAGTTCAGTCATACCAAAAGTACCAAAATCGGACCTCAAATGGTCCCTTAAATCATCACTCAAAAGTCTCTAATTAATCAAGCCCTAACCCCCAAGTTACCACCGATTTTCCTTCAATTTTCATGCTTATAATGATAAAAATCACCTCAATAACGAGTTTAGGGACCAAAGACCTTATCCCAATGAATTCCTCTGAAATTCTCCCTTGAAAATGCTCCCCAAGGCTTCTTCCCGTTTGAAAAGAGGTGAAAATAGCTAAATCTCGTGAAGGCAAGCATTTATATGTTTTTGCCCAGCTAATACGCTTCTGTAGCTCTGGGACCGCATTTACGGTCTCGCTTTTGCGAGGACATGGTCGTATCTGTGACATTTTACTTAAAGCCCAGCTTCTGCACTTGCGGTAAACCTTACGCAGATGCGGTGCCGCTTCTGCGGTCCCTGCTGGCTTCTCCCTTTTAAGCTTTTGTGATGACTCCGCCGCTTCTATGGCTCCACACCTGCGGAACCCAACTGCATGTGCGGTTATGATAGAGATCAACAACTTCAGTTGCTTCAAACCACTTCCAATTCTTTCGACAACCATCCGAAATCATCCTGAGGCCCCCGGGACCTCAACCAAAAGTACAAACAAGTCTAATACCACTATCCAAACTTATACCAACCCATAAAACACCTAAAACAACATCAAAATGACGAATCCACCACGGATTCAAGCCTAAGAACTCCCAAACTCTAAATTTACACTTTCGATCAAAAAGTCTACCAAACCTCATCCGAATGACCTGAAATTTTGTGCACACGTCACATTCAACACTATGGATCTTTTTCAACTATGGATCCGACCCTCGGATCAAAATCTCACTATCGAACCGAAACCTTCAAAAATTTGACTTTCGGCATTTCAAGCCTAAATTAGCTAGGGATTTTCAAAACACAATCCTAACACGCTCCTAAACCCAAAATCACCCACCAGACAGAACCATTGAAATTCCATTCCAAGGCCGTCTTCACACTGTTCCAACCACGGTCAAATTTCCCAAACTTAAGCTATCATTTAGGGATTAAGTGTCCCAAAACTCTCCGAAACTCAAAACCGAACATCCCGACAAATCAAAATAGCAGAAATAAATATAGGAAAAGTAGTTAATAGGGGATTGGGGCATTAATTCTTAAAACGACCGACTGGTTGTTACATCTGGTTTTTTCGTGACCCTTATTATGTACTTGTTGTTTCCCTTGCCGGGATGTTATTGCTTATGATTGTTTCCCTTGCCGAGATATTGTTGTCATACTATTATTTCCTTGACGGGATGTTATTGCTTATGATATTGTTTCCCTTGCCGGGGTATTGTTGTTATACTATTGTTCCCTTGCCGGGATTCTTTTGTGATTGGTGATGATTTGTATATTTGGATCGGGTTGCATGACGCAACAATATTATATGGGATCGGGTTTGACACCTCAACAATATTATTTGGGATCACGTTGCATGCCGCAACAAGGAGTAATAAGGGTGGACAAGTGGGGTCGGGTTGCATGCCGCAACATCATTTTATGATTTGGATCGGTTTGCACGCCACGCCAATATTATATGATTTGGATCGGGTTGCACGCCGCAACATCATTATATGATTTGTATCGGGTTGCACGCCGCAGTAGTACTATATGATTGGGATCGTGTTGCACGCTGCAACAACAAAGAATAAAAGTGAATATTGATTCCTATGGTGAGAACGAGAGTAAAAGCACGAAGGGTGATGCCGTGCAATTTCTGCTGCTGTGTTTATTTGTTGTTATCAATTCAAGTATTTAAACTGTTTAAATTCCTTTATTGCTATGTTCCTTTGTGTTAGAACCTACAGTATTTTCAATACCTCATCGTATATTTATATATATATACATTCCAATACTTCAAACTTCAATAACTGTTACATCCTTAATACAATTAGTTTCTCAATTATATCCCCTTAAACCGTCTGAGGTTGTATTTTACTTAAAAATGAATTTCTACTAAGTTTTAAGTTATTAACTCTCATGTTAAAGGTAATAATCCATTCGATGTTTTATTTTAAATTAAAAGGGGTACTTTCTTTACTCAAATGATTTCAAAAGAAACAACTTCATCTTTTCTCGCTGGCTTTCCTAATTGTTTAGAAATTGTAATTTTACTTATATTAGGTAAATGAGACTTGGACATATTGAGTGCATTGTATACATTATATATTGTATAGCATGTGAATTTTGTTGTTAAAAGTGAGATGAAAAATATGGGGGCACAAGGTGCCATGTGTGCTGAAGGTTCGGAAGTTGAGATTATGAAATGAGAAATCGAGGGTTGAGATGGTCGTGATTGTATACTAGACAGGATGTGATTGATTGAGTTGGCATTGCCTTCTTTATTTGAATACATTCTTACTTGTCTCTGTTTCTGTTATGCCAATGTTGATTTACTTGGTTATCTGACTTACTTGGTTATCTGATTTACTCGGTTATCTTATTTACTTGGTTATCTTATTTGCTTGATTATCCGATTTACTTGGTTATCTGATTTACTTGGTTATCGTTCGTTACTACCAGTGTTCTCCCTTTATTGTTCCTACTATTTGTATTTTGATTTCTCTCCGCTGTTGATATTACCTCGTTATCTTTATCTCGACATTTTATTATCATATCATGTTCATTTCATTTGACCAGTAGGTGTCTTGACTGTTCCTTGTTTACCCCACTGAGGTTAGTCATGATACTTACTGGGCACCACCGTAGTGTGCTCATACTACACTTCTATACATTTTTGTGTACAGATCCAGGTATTGATCGATAGTAGCTGTGCGGGTCGTCGCGGTGGAGCCTCTCGATAACCTGTTGCTGCATTCGCAGGCCTTAGAGTCACCTTAGTTTCTACTTACGTTCCATTGATTCATTCTCGTTCTGGAACATTGTTGTATTTATTTTGTATAACTTCTCTTAGAAAGGCTTATGACTTGTACCACCGATTTTGGGAATTGTAATTTATTGAGTGTTATTTAATTTGAAGTTAGTAAATGTTAATGTTATTTTAGTAAGTGTTAGGCTTACCTAGTTTAGAGACTGGGTGCCATCACGACTCCTTCGAAGGGATTTTGGGTCGTGTCATCAGGTTTGGGAAATGCGACCCCTGTATCACAAATGTGAACCAAGCCTGGGTAGGCCCTCTTTGCAAATGCGAGCAGTGGGTGGGAATTCCGAAGCCTTCCCATCGCAAATGCGATGTTCTCCTTCGCAATTGCGAAGATGACAGAATTACAAAGGGGTTCGCAATTGCGAAACCTGGTCGCAATTGTGATATCTAAGACCTGCGAAATGAGATTTTTGACGGGATTTCATCCATTTTCAAACTCTTTCAAACCCTTAACTCTCTTGGGTGTTTTTCCAAAGAAAGATTCTTCTCCAAATCATTTGTAAGTAATTTCTAACTTACTTTCTTCAATCTATAACATATTTTTACATGATTTTATTTCAAAATCAAGGGTTTTTCATGGGAAATTGGGTGTTCTTGGGTAGAAGTTAGGATTTTTAAATTTTGGGGATTTGGACCTCAATTGGAGGTTTGATTTCAAAACTAATTACATATTTTAGTTCATGAGCGAATGGATGATCAGGTTTTGGTTCGAACTTCAGGTTTTGACCAAGCGGGCCGGGGGTTGATAAATGGCTTTCTGGGGAAAATAATGGGAAACCTATTTTCATGCATTTGAATTAGTTTATTTAGCATATAATAACATTATTAAGTAATTATTACTAGATACAAGCGAATTGGAAGTGGAACAGAGGGGGAAAGTGTTAGTTGAGGCTTAATTTGTTCGTGGAATCGAGGTAAGTGTTTGGCCTAACTTTAGCTTGAGTGAATAGGAGTTGTGGTCTATTTGCTATGTGTTTGTATCGAGTACGACGTATAGGTGTGGTGACGAGTATCTATACGTTGGTGTCAAACATGCCCGTAAGTCTTATATCATGATTGTTGTGACTCTATTATATATAGATCATGTTATTCCTATGTGTTATCTTATTTTTCCCCTTATCTGGTTGTGTCTCATGAATCTTTGAGTGTACCTGTATATGTGTCTACACCGGTGGATAATTCTATTATTGTAGATTGAGTCTATTGCTCGTGTGTGGTTATTATTGGGGGTCTTAAGACCCGTGTAGATCTCTTACTTCTCAATATGGTAGAATTCAACGTCATTTTAGGGATGGACTAGTTATCTCCTTATCATGCTGTATTGGATTGTCACGCCAAAACTGTGACCTTATCTTTGCCGGGTTTTCCTCGATTGGAGTGGAGAGGGACTCCCAGTCATTCTATCAGTAGGGTTGTTTCTTATATAAAGGTTCGGGGTATGGTTGAAAAAGGGTGTTTGGCTCATTTGGCGTATGTTTATGATTCTAGTACTGAGGTTCCTTCTATGGATTCTGTGCCCGTTGTTCATGAGTTTCAAGAGGTATTCCCTTCAAACTTGCCGGGGATGCCACCCGACAGGGATATTGACTTTTCTATTGATTTGGCTCTGGGCAATCAACCCATTTCTATCTCGCCATATCGTATGGCCCTGCCAGAGTTGAAAGAATTGAAAGAACAGTTGCATGACTTGCTTGATAAAGGCTTTATTAGGCCTAGTGTCTCTCCCTGGTGTGTGCCAGTGTTGTTTGTTAAGAAGAAGGATGGATCGATGAGGATGTGCATATATTATCGGCAGTTGAACAAGTTCACAATCAAGAATAAGTATCCATTGCCGAGGATTGATGATTTGTTTGATCAACTTCAGGGTACCAAAGTGTTTTCGAAGATTGATTTGAAATTTGGCTACCATCAGTTGAGGATTAGGGAATTCGATATCCCTAAGACAACGTTTCGCACTTGGTACAGGCATTATGAGTTCTTAGTGATGTCATTTGGGTTGACAATTGCCCCAGCAACTTTCATAGATTTGATGAACTGAGTGTTCAGGCCTTATTTGGATTCCTTCGTGATTGTCTTCATTAATGATATTGTCTTGGGTCATGTTGTATCAACAGAGGGTATTCAGGTGGATCCTAAGAAGATTGCGGCAGTCAAGGACTAGCCTATACCCACATCAGCTACAGAGATCTGGAGTTTCTTTGGTTTGGTGGGCTATTACCGTCGGTTTGTGGAGGGGTTTTCATCTATTGTAGCCCCGATGACTAGGTTCACCCAGAAGGGTACCCAGTTTAGGGGTTCGAATGAGTGTGAGGCGAGCTTTTAGAAGCTCAAGACAACTTTGACTACGATGCCGGTGTTGGTATTGCCTACAGGTTCAGGGCCATATATAGTGTATTGTGATGCATCTCGTATTGGAGTTGGTGCAGTGTTGATGCAGAATGGCAAGGTTATTGTGTAAGCTTTGCGATAGTTAAAGATCCACGAGAAGAATTTCTAGTTCATGATTTGGAGCTAGCAGCCGTTGTTCACGCGCTGAAGATTTGGAGGCATTATTTATATGGCATGTCGTGTGAGGTGTTCACAGACCACAAGAGTTTACAATACTTGTTCAAGAAGAAGGAGCTAAATTTGAGGCAGAGGAGGTGGTTGGAGCTATTAAAAGACTATGATATCACTATCTTGTATCATCCGGGAAAGGCTAATGTAGTGGCCGATACATTGACTAGGAAGTTAGCCAGTATGGGCAGTCTTGCATATATTTCGGCCGGTGAGAGATCGCTTGCTTTGGATGTTCAATCTTTAGCCAATCAGTTACTGAGGTTGGATGTTTCTGAGCCTAGCCGTGTGTTAGCTTGCACAGTCGCTCATTCTTCATTATTTGAGCGTATCCGAAATCAATAGTATGATGATCCCTATTTGCTTGTCCTTAGGGACACAGTGCGACACAGAGGTGCCAAGCAGGTTACAGTCGGAGATGATGGAGTTTTGAGGATGTAGGGTCGAGTTTGTGTGCCTAATGTGGATGGACTTCGTAAGTTGATTTTAGAGGAGGCCCATAGTTCTCGGTACTCTATTCATCCGGGTGCCTCTAAGATGTATCAGGACTTGCGACAACATTATTGTTGGAGGAGAATGAAGAATGACATCTTTGCCTATGTAGCTTGGTGTTTGAATTGTCAGTAGGTAAAGTACGAGCATCAAAGACCTAGTGGTTTGTTCCAGTTGATTGAGATTCCTAAGTGGATGTGGAAGCGTATCACTATGGATTATTGTTGATAGGCTAACTAAGTCAGCGCATTTCATTCCTGTGGCACTTTCCTATTCTTCTAAGCAGTTAGTAGAGATTTATATCCGAAAGATTATCGTCTTCATGGTGTGTTGTGTCTATTATTTTTGACCGAGGTACGCAGTTTACCTTGCATTTCTAGAGAGCAATTCAGCGTGAGTTGGGCACACAAGTCGAGTTAAGCACATCATTTCATCCTCAGACGGACGGACTGTCCGAGTGTACTATTTAGATTTTAGAGGATATGCTCCGAGCATGTGATATTGACTTTGAAGGTTCGTGGGATCAAATCTTGCCATTAGCAGAGTTTTCCTACAACAACAGTTACCAGTCGAGCATCCAGATGGCTCCCTATAAGGCTTTATCTGGTAGGCGGTGTCGGTCACCGGTTGGATGGTTTGAGCTAGGAGAGGCTCGGTTGTTGGGTACAAATATAGTACAGGATGCCTTGGACAAGTTTAAGATCATTTAGGATATGCTTTGTACAGCTCAGTCCAAGAAAAAGAGTTACTTCGACTGCAAGGTTCGTGATGTGGCATTCATGGTCGGAGAGCGGGTGTTACTTCCGGTATCGTCCATGAAGGGACTGAAGAGAGATTTGGGAAGAAGGGCAAGCTAAGCCCTAGATTCATTGGTTTTTTTGAGATTCTTGATCGAGTGGGGGAGATGGTTTAGAGACTTGCGTTGCCATCGAGTTTATCAGTTGTGCACCTAGTGTTTCATGTGTCCATGCTTCGGAAGTATCACGGCGATCCATCCCACGTGTTAGACTTCTACACTGTTCAGTTGGACAAGGACTTGACCTATGAGGAGGAGCTGGTAGCTATTCTAGATCGATAGGTTCGTTAGTTGAGATTGAAGAATTTCCCATCAGTTCGTGTGCAGTGAAGAGGTCAGCCTATTGAGGCAGCGACCAGGAAGTCTAAGTTCGATATGCGGAGCCGTTACCCTCATCTTTTCACCGATTTAGGTACTTTTCTATGTCCGTTAGAGGCGAACGATTGTTTAAGAGGTGGAGAATGTGATGACCCTAAAGGTCATCCTTTGTTTTAAAAGTCAAATCTGTGTCTTGAGGCCTTGAAAACCTCTTTTGTCTTACCTCGTATTGCGTGCGTAGTCTAGATGCGTTTCCGGAAAGCTTTTATGTTAAATATAAGAAAATAATGAAGTTGGCCTTTAAAATTGGTTAAAGTTGACTTTGGTCAACATTCTTGGAAAACAGACCCGGACCCGTGATTTGACGGTCCCATAGGGTTCGTAGTAAAATATGGGACTTGGACGTATGTCCGAAATCGAATTCCGAGGTCCTAAGTCTGAGAAAAGAATTTTTAAAGAAAATTGTTTGCTGAAAAAGTATAAGGGCTTTTAGATGTGAATTGATGCATTTTCTTGATAGTATCAAGCCCGTATCTTTGTTTCGGAGCCCGGTACAAGTTTAAAATAATAATTAAGTTGAATCTGTGAAATTTGGTAAGAATCGGAAGTGGTTTGGTATAAAATAGACCTATAGTTGAGAAAATAGAAATTTCAAAATTCTTGAGTGATTTCATGAATTTGAGTCTAATTCGTAGTTGTTGATGTTATTTTAATGATTTCATCGCACGAGCAAGTCCATATGATATTTTTTGACTTGCGTGCATGATTGGTTTGAAGCCCCGACGGCTCGAGTGAGTTTTGGATAGGCCACAGAGTGAATTTGGACTTAGAAAAATTGTTGATATGTTGTAGTTATGTAACAGGCCTTTGATATCGCAAATGCGAGGTGCTCAGGTTTGAGAAATACAACCCCAGTGTCGCAAATGCGAACCAAGCCTGGGCAGACCCTCTTCGCAAATGCGAGCACTGGGTGGGAATTCCGAAGCCTTCCCACCGCATATGCGATGTTCTCCTTCGCAATTGCGAAGATGACAGGATTCCAAAGAGGTTCGCAATTGCTAAATGAGATTTTTGACGGGATTTCATCCATTTTTCAAACTCTTTCAAATTCTAAACTCTCTTGGGCGATTTTCCAAAGAAAGATTCTTTTCAAAATCATTTGTAAGTAATTTCTAACTTACTTTCTTTAATCTATAACATTTTTTTACATGATTTCATTTCAAAATCAAGGGTTTTTCATGGGAAATTGGGTGTTCTTGGGTAGAAGTTAGGATTTTCAAATTTTGGGGATTTGGACCTCGATTTGAGGTCCGATTTCAAAACTAATTACATACTTGAGTTCATGAACGAGTGGGTGATCGGGTTTTGGTTTGAACTTCGGGTTTTGACCAAGCGGGCTCGGGGTCGATTTTTGGCTTTTTGGGGAAAACAATGGGAAGCCTATTTTCGTGCATTTGAATTAGTTTATTTAGCATATATTAACGTTATTAAGTAAATTGTGACTAGATACAAGTGAATTGGAAGTGGAACCGAACGGTAAAGCGATAGTTTAGGCTTAATTTGTCCGTGGAATTGAGGTAAGTGTTTGGCCTAACTTTAGCTTGAGGGAATAGGAGTTGTGGTCTATTTTCTACGTGTTTGTATCGAGTACGACCTTATAGGTGTTGTGACGAGTATCTATATGTTGGTGTCAAGCATGCCCGTGAGTCTTATATCATGATTTTTGTGACTCTATTATATACCGATCATGCTCAAATTGATGATTTTTAATGTTGAACAAAGCTTATGAAAGTTTCTTGGTAATTTATTATTGTTGTGAATTGGCACAAGTTCAGTTTCATTTTTGTAAAGTAATTGTTGAAAACGAGATTGGTTGTAGCTGAATCCCTTGCCGGGATGTTTTGTTGATATTGTTGATTCCCTTATCGGGACATGTTGTTTTCTATTGTTTAGGTGAGGAAGAGTGTAAAGCACGAAGGGTGATGCCGTGCATGTTATTGTGAGAGAGTGTAAAGCACGAAGGATGATGTCGTGCACGATATTATGAGTGTTAATGCACGAAGGGTGATGCCGTGCCATGATTTGAGAGTTAATGCATGAAGGGTGATGCCATGCCGATAATGTGAGGTATAATGCACGAAGGGAGATACCGTGTCATGATTATGTGAGGTAATCCACGAAAGGTGATGTCGAGCCGTTTATGATGTTTCATATGGTGAGGACGAGAGTAAAGCACGAAGGGTGATATCGTGAACGTGTTACCGTTTCATTTCTTTGATTGACTTTGATATGATGTTCATTATGCTCCTTATTAATGCTTCCTTACTGGATTATTGTTAGAATCTGTTGTTCCCCCGTAGCATGTCCCCTTCGTACTTTATTCTGTTGATTTCTATTACTATGTTTCTGTTTGTACATGATTTAACTACTTAGGTATATATATGATTGTCGTGTCCTAACCTTTTCACCACTTCGCCGAGGTTAGACTCGACACTTACTCAGTACATGGGGCGGTTGTGTTGATACTACACTCTACGCTCTTTTGTGCAGATTTTGGTACCGGACCCGGTGAGTAGCTGAGGTAGCTGCCTTCAGTCCAGGGAGACCAAGGTAGATCTGCTAGCGTCCACAGAGCCTAGAGTCCCCTTTCCTTCTTTAGTTTTTCTGCTGTCTCTTTCATTCTGAGAACAGTTGTATCTTTCTTTCTAGACCAATGGTTGTAGTAAAAATCATAGATGTTCGTGATATTGTGACACCAGATTCATGGGTAGACTTGTATTGGTTTATTTGATTATGCTATAACTCTTCCGCACTTATAATCTGTTTAACTGTAGTTTTGACTTATATCTGTTGGGTTGAATGTTAAACGTGTAGAACCTTAATAGTTGGCTTGCCTAGCTTTCACGAGTAAGCGCCATCACATATGATTCAATTAAGAACAAAAGGAGAGAGGCTTGTAATGTGGGTTTCAAAAGAAAGACTTATAGGCTCAAAAGGGTAAACTAGGGATGATTTTATTTGTGATAAGCAACAAAACCCGAAAAGATCAAAGAAAGGATAACATCACTTTTTAAACCGAGCAACACCTAAGATTTCGATTCAATTCATATTCTGGGCAAGTTCTAGACTGAAATGCAATAACTTGGACTATGAAAAGAACTCACTTCACACATGGCACATGACTCCCTAAGGACGGTCTTATTCCGACTCTCCATCAAACAAGTATTCACAAAGCCAAGAGATATATTAAGCATAAAGCACAACGTGAATATAAGTCAAGTAACCAAGATATAGGAGTCATACCACATGCTATTCATTTTTTATCAAGGCATCATCATATATTTAAAATCAAGGGAAGGTGAAACACATGCCAGAACTTAAGTATACAACCATCAAACAAGTCAAAAGGTGTGAATCACATCATTTCTTCTCCTTTATTTCGTACATACTACTCTAAAAAAATTACTACTCGGTTCAAGTTACATCCCATGGAAAAGAACTGAGGCACGAAAAAAATTACGGGGGATTATTACTACCTAAGGAATATAAAAATAAAAAATATGTTTTTGTATTTTTCTATTTTCTAAATTTTTCTTATTTTCTTTTGTTTAGACTTAAATACCTCAAGAAAAATGTCTAGGAGATCCATCATTGGGAAAAGTTCAAATTTGTTTTATAAAAACAAAAATCATCAATTTACCTAACACAACTGAAATAGTATAGAATCTCCTCACCCCATACTTAAAATTGTGCATTATTCTCAATGCACAACATAAATAATAAGAGGGTAAAAGAATGTCACGACCCAAAATCTAACCATATCGTAATGGTGCCTATCGTGATACTAGGCCATCCACCTATTTCCAAATAATCCACTTTTACAAATAAAAACTTAAGAAAAATCATAATTTTAATATAAATTCAATAAGATAAAGGTAGAAATCAAAATCTAACGGAAAGAAACACAATCCCGACCTCGGGTGTCACTAAGTCATGAGCTAAAACTACTGCATCTGTTCGAAATAACATAACCAACACGGTATGATAATATCCAAATAAATATACTAAAGAAAGATAAGGAAAGGAGAAGGCGGAATTGCGGTAGCCAAGAAGCTACCTCGCAATCTCCACAGAAAGTCTCCAACTAGTATGATGAACAACCGCTGCCGTGGCCCGAGATACCTAGATCTGCACACAGGGGTGCAGGGGGTAACGTGAGTACACCAACTCAGTAAGCAACAAGTCCAAACTATGGAATGACGGTAGTGGCGAACCAAAACCTCAATAGGCAGCAACATTTAATAGTACAGAAAAGTAGACATGCTTACAGTTCAAGTAAATCCTCAGCATTGATTAAACACAGTATGAAAAATGCAGAGTATAAAGTTCAGGAACCCCTAAGTACCAATGCACATATAGCATGATCATTGTTGCGTATAATACTTCCACTCATAGTGCTCAACTACTCAGTCTGTATATGGCCCATTCGGCCCAAGGAAGATCCATCCCGAAATATATACATCACTGACTATAAGTAACCCAGTACCGAGGAAAACAGGCCAATACAGCCTCATGGAGAAGATCCATCTCCATACTAATACTTCGGACAAGATCCATGTCCAAGGAAGATCCATCCCTCAATATCATCAACTGCGCTCACTGGGGTGTAAAGACTCCGGAGGGGCTTCTCTAAGACCAAGCGCTATATCAATGCCAGTGAAGGCATGATCAACATCTCGCTACGGCGTGCAGCCTGATCCCATACTGTCAATCAATATCAAGCTCTCAGCCTCACTCAGTCAATACTCTCCAGTCTCACACACACGGGCTAAAAATATCATGATACAAGCCCGAACAATGATATGATATGTCAAATAGCAATAATCGAGACTGAGGCATGATATAATATGAATGAACAGACTGAGTAAAGAATATAAATGAAACTAATAACATGACAGCAAGAAACGACTTCCCGGGTTTCAATAGTGTTGGCGTGAAGCCTTAATATGATAATTCCCATGATTTGCAGCTTATTAACTTAGTCACATCATTACGACACAGATATTAGTATAAAAGAGTCACTAAGCGGTGCCATGGAATGATCCAGGCTGCATTTCTCACAATGCACTCCTACACGCCCGTCACTTGGCATTGCGTAACCTGAATAGTAATCATAGAACACACAGTTCGGGGTTTCGAACCCTCAGAACCAAGTTTGGAAATGTTACTTACCTCAAGACAAGCCAAACTCTAGACCACGACGCCCTTGCCTCTCGATTCGGCCTCCAAATGCCCCAAATCTAACCAAAATCATTATATATCCATCAAAATATGCTAAGGGAACAAAGCCCACTCGAAAATAATTAAATTACATCAAAATCCCAAAGTTGGTCAAATCCAACCCCGGCCCACGCCTTGGATTTTGATAAAAATCACAAAACTATAATCCTTATACTCTCACGAGTTTATACATATCAAGAATACCAAAATCCGACAACAAATGGCCCCTCAAATCCCTAGATTAAGATCTCCAATTTCCAAGCCTTAAACCCCCAATTTGCTACTAATTTTTCATAGGTTTCAAGCTTAATCAGTCAAAAACCATTATAGAAACAAGTTTAGGGTCCAAAAATCTTACCTCCATGAAACCTTCCTGAATTTTCTCTTCAAATTGCTCTCCCAAGCTCAAACCCGCATGAAAATGGTGCAAAATCACTCAAAATTTGCGAAGGGCTAAATTTATATGTTCTGCCCCAGCTAAACCGCTTCTACGGTCGAAATCTCGCACCTGCTGATTCCACTTATCCGCCCAAGGACCGCACTTGCGATCAAAACCCCGCATCTGTGGCTCTAGTCATTCTTTCCTTTGACCGCATCTGCGTTCCCTCTTCCACTTTTGCAGGCCCGCACCTGCGGTCCACAAGTCGCAGTTGCAGTTATGACATGAGCTTCAGCACTTCAGCTGCTAATTCCAACTCCAAACCTCCCGTCAACCACCCGAAATCACCTCGAGGCCACCGGGACCTCAACCAAAAGTACGAACAAGTCACATTACACTATTCAAATTTATACCAACCTCCAAAACACTCCAAACAACATCGAATCATCAAAACACCCTCGGATTCAAGCCTAAGATTCCCAAAACTTCCGAATTCCGCAAACAATAAAAAAGTCTATCAAACCACCTCCGAATGACCTAATATTTTGCACATACGTCATAAATGACACAACAATCCTACTCCAATTTTTGGAATTCCATTTAGACCCCGATATCAAAATTTCCACTACCAACCGAAAAGTGCCAAAATTCCAACTTCGCCAATTCAAGCCTAAATCTACCACAGACTTCCAAATTACATTCCGATCATGCTCCTAAGTCCCAAGTCACCTAACAAATCTATCCGAACTATCAAAATTCACATCCGAGCCCTTTTCACATAAGTCAATGTCTGGTTGACTTTTTCAACTTAAGCTTACTCAAAAGAGACTAAGTGTCTCAAACCTCTCCAAAACCACTCCGAACCCAAATCAACTAACCCAATACCACATAACACAGCTGAACAAGACATAAAGATGCAAAAATGGGGGAAACAGAGTGGTAACTCATGAAACAAACGGCCGGGTCGTTATAAAGAAACTCCCTGCTAGACCAAAGGCCGAAGCACTAGCAACTCACGAGGTACTTAGATTTCTCCCCGGATATTTTACTTTGTGTAGGCGTCCCACACTTACTTCTAACAAAGAAACTCCCTGGTAGACCAAAGGCTGAAGCACTAGCAACTCATGGGGTACTTAGACTTCTCCCCGGATATTTTACTCTGTGCAGGCGCCCTACACTTACTTCTAACCATCTGGCTAGCTGTTGCATCCTTCCAATATCTATGCATCCCATTCTCCTAAAAATTTAAAAACGACACTACAAAAATAATACAATAAGAAATTAATTTTAAAAAAACTAAAAATAAAGAAAGCAGTAAAGTTGGGTTGCCTCCTAACAAGTGGTTGATTTAACGCCGAGGCACGACGCGAACAACTTTTTGCCTCCACCCTACTTATGAATTGAACCCCCAATTTGGCTTCAAGTTTACGATTATGCTCCTGGGGTGGTGGAACAAATCTAATTGGTCCAAGCAACCATTGTACTATTCTGCACTTCTTGGCTTTTAGATGAGGTATGTAGTCATGTCTTTACGACAAGAAAAATTTAGAATGTAGGGATCTTGTTTCTTATTCCTTGACTCCTCAATCTGCTTGGATGACTCTATTTCCATATCATCATCCAAACACAATGTAGAAAATATTTGGAGTGAGGACCAATGCGCTCAAATACATGAATTTCAGGACTTTCAACATCCTCAACATCAATAATACTAGAGTAAATAAAATATATATCCTCAATGTCCTTGGCTGACTCTAGTCTCACATCTTCAACATCGACATCCTCAAATTGTAGTTGGCTAGGTTTTTGATGTTTTACTCTGACCTCTTCCAATAGCACCTCAAATTCACGCTATTCTTGGCTACTATCCCAATACTGGCTTGTTGAGCATTAAAAACTTTGACCACTTGACTCACTTGAGCCTCCTAGTTGCGAATAGTTGCCTCTTGCCTTTCTATTTGCAGTTGTTTCTTATTATTTTTTTCCAGAAGGCACTTAAACATATCCTTGATCTCCTTCAGGTCTGCATCCCCAAGTTCTTTTTTTCCTATTAACTTCACAAGTAGAACCATCATAATAAGAGGTGGGGGAGGATAAGAAATATAAGTAGAACCATAAAAGTGATCATCTTGACCATAACACATATCACACACATTCCACATATGAGATTGAGTTGGTGTACATAACTCGCTCTCGAGAATATATTGATAATTTTGACACGAGTGGTTTCCTCCACAATATACATAAGGAAGATCAAAAGTAGTATTACCAACATCAAAACTCCCCTAATTCCAAGATGTCATGTCTCTCAAATAAAAAATAAAAACAAAATAAAAGTTCAAACTTGAAATCTAGCAATATATACAACTACAACTACACCGTTAGCTCCCCGGCAACAGCGCCAAAATTTTATCACGTCCAACTCTATTCCTAAAAAGGATAAGTGGTTGCTGCAAATATAATTTCGTCTAAGAGTTTGGAGTCGAATCCCACAGAGAACTAATGGTTCACTATAACTATTCAATATCACTCAAAAGACATGCTCGAATAATTCCTAAGTTATAAATATTTAGATTCTTATGTCTAACAAATTAACTAACAAATTAAAGAAGTAAATTAACAACTAGGGATACTAAGGATTGGAGACAAGATTGGAAAAGCCAAGAGTTATGATTTCCCCTATTGTCGGAATCCTCCCCCTACGTCTCCTACAATTTTGCGTAAGTATTCTCTATTGATCATGAGCACTCCACTTATCGTAATTCTCTCTCGAGAAACTTTAATAATTTATTAGTCATATTCTCTCGAATTACACTAGCTCGCACTTTTTCACCGCTTACTATGATCATGTCAAAGCTTCGTTATCTTTAATCCCACTTTTACACCCACCATATTTGTCATGACCCAAACCGATGGGCCGCGACGGGCACCCGGTACCTTACTTAATCGAGTAACAACGTAACGTATATTTCATATCATTCTATCATAGGTAAATGAACTGGAGTAAATCATGAGGGAATATAAACATATACATATGAAGTACGACCTATAAGACAAAAATAGCCACTTGTGTACTGAACATGGGCCGACAAGGCCATACAATCTTTTATGTACATGACATCTTTCTACAAGCCTCTAAGAATACATAATTTTCATAAACGTTAGAACAGAATCCCGCCATACCAAACAATACACGTCTAAATCATACTAACTAATCAAGCAACTCCGAAGCAAATGGAGCGCACCAACATCTTCCGCTGAGCTGATAGCCTACTTAGAGGGCTATCGACCTATCTATCGGGACCTGTGGGCATGAAACACTGCGTCCCCAAGCAAAAAGGGACGTCAGTACGAAATGTACCGAGTATGTAAGGTACATAAATAAGTACGTAACAGACATGGAAGAAACATAGAGTAAATGACTCAACCTATAAGTCAGGATAACTCTGTAAATCATGAAATACTTATAGTTCATGCATATGCATATGAATTTCATGTCGTTCATAGGTACATGTATTCATAACGTCATCAAGCCTCTGAGGGCATCCCATCATATCATTTCGGCCACTGTGGGCAAAATCATCAATGGATACCAGCTGATCAGGTGGTGGTGCGTATATAATGCCATAAGCTTTCCCATATCCCATATACATATATATACATACATATATGCGCGTATATAATGCCATCTGGTCATGGGTCAATGTACACGAATGCAATACATGAAAAGTATGTTAATAAAACCTTTTAAAATGTGATAAGACTATTTTACCTTTGAGTAATATCATAAAGTAAACTCTTTTCAACATTCGTATTTTTTTGAGACCCATGAACAAATGATAGAATATTATGACACATGGAAATTCAAGAACATAGATATCTCTAATACTTCTATGAATATAGTCATTTATAGAATTTGTGCATTTACTCGTTTCGTTTGTGTTGTATAGTTCATGCCAAAGGAAAGAAGGGATAGTCTTAACATATCTAAGCTGATTCTCTTGATAATCCCTCTAACACACGTCAATTGCGATAACATGTAACAGCAGATTGAAGTAGGAAAAAATCCGTATAATATTCTTGAGAAATATTATACCGTGCTCTTTTAGAATTGCAAAATCTCATGTTGGTAAGGTGCTAGGAAATCTCGTTGAAATCTCATTGGATTCACGTTGCCAACGTTGGAATCCTTGTATGACATGGTTAAAGGCTTTTAAAAAAATCCTCATGTTTGGAGAAGTCTTATAAGATTTGTCAAAATTATGAGCTTATCGAGCCATTACCTTGTTTTGATTCAAGAATCATTTAATGTTATGTACACAAAATGAGCTTTTATCTTCAAGTATTGTGGGCCCCACTTTTGAGATTTATTTAATCCAACCACCTATTTATGGACTTAATCAGTCATTATTGGTGGCTTTCATGGCTTCCACGTTTTGGCTTAAATATTATCCAAGATCTTGATTTATTTAACCACTAATTCATTAATTAATTATTAATCTCCCACTAAAATTAATAATTAACCAATTACGCACATAATTAAGAATTATCTCAACTTACTTTAAATACTACTCACTTTTAATACACCTTATACACTTTACTATCATGGCCATGTGGTACCTTGTATGGTAATATTTCATAATTATCGGGTATTTTAGCTTGGGCCATATTTTATCCCAAAATGTCAAACTTCGACGAAACTCATTTCATTTTTTTCCCTGATTTGTTTACCCTCTCACCTTCACTAATTTACTTATCCCTTGTTTGAAATTTCATAATACTTATAATCCCAAAATAATCTCATTCCCGAGTTTATGTCGATTAACTTACGACAAAACTTTAATGTATAAAAAATGCGGGATGAAATACCTCATTTTTGAGCTTTCATCAATTTATTCATGGTTTACTTTCATGTACGAAAATATAGGGTGTAACATTATTCCCATCTTTGGAACATTCATCCTCAAATGTTGACTGGTGCACTTATCATTTTCATAACCTACGTCTTCCGAATACTTCAGTACTTTCCTTGCCATCTAGGTGACTATTCTGTGAATAAATCTAAAGTCCAAGGTATTCCTCCCTTAGGCCTCCTTCACACACCACGACTTGTAGTCGGAATCCTTTCAATCTCGTAACTATTGCTACTTTTTATCATGCAGTCTGTACGACTTTGACCTTGTATGTACGCCTATGCGACTCTTCTTTCCTTTTTCCCCAGCCTTTAGCCATTCTCTAAGCGTCACTTTATAAGCATATATAGAGCTTGATAAGTCTCTTTGGGTATTTATAGGTATACCAAAGTTCTTCGTTTGGTAGTTTGTTGAACTCATGAATATTGCTATACCTTATTTTGTTTATCCATTCATATGACTTTATTGCACCTAGTTAGGTCATACTATACCATAACCTCGATTTATCCTTATTGAGGTCTGCTACCAAACTCCTAGATACTTTTGTTGCTTATCTCATATGCATATATCCAAGTCCTTTAATGCTCTCTCATTACTATTCATCTTAAGAATGATGGCTTAATCTCATCTCATACTTTGTGATTTTTGTCCATTCATTGTTGATTTACCTTACGTGGGTGAATTAATCCCGTAAAATTCAAGAATCCCTTTCTTCAAATCATTACTCAATTAAAGGCCCAAATTTCATCCTTTATCTACCACAATTACACTTTTATTCTACTATTAGGGGAGCATTCCATATTTTATAATTGCTACTTATCTTAGACTCCTTTGAGTTCTTTCAGGCTATACTGAGCTTTCTATAACTTAGAGAAACCGTCAGCTCTTTTGTTTTCTTGGGGCTTAATCTCGATAACTTTTTCGCTTCTCGTCACCTTCTCACTCACCCCTTCTTGTCCTTATTCCCGTCTTCCTAAAACCTTGTCGCTTTACCATACTTTAGCTTGCGACTTATACATATCTATGTATATTACTCGCAACCTTTCAACTTACATGCATCATAGATTTTCTTATGTCATTCTGGAACATCAAACGAGATATCGTATCGTCTATAACTCTTCTTTACTTTCTTAATCAGGCTTCTCGATACCTAGATACCATAGGCTGGAAGACATGCCACTAACGACGCTGCTATCATTCATGGATACTGAATTCCCGCACTTCTAGCCTTTTATCCAATGTATGGACTATTCACGACCTTCTGCATTTGGGTATCTCATACGTTATTCACCTTTACCTTACTTATTTTGAAGTCTCGCATCACATCTTCTATCTCTTTCATGACCTTCCTTCCATATAGGTAGAATTCACATCCACAACTTGAACTTCTATTATAATACTTGCACCTTTTTACATGATTCATTGAGAGATTTATACTGATATCTTATGAGGCCGGTATTCTTCTACCTGGACCTCTGATATTAAGAGTGACCCTGCAATGTTCTCAGTCACTATGTCCATAATTTTCTGGGTACAATAATAAAACTACTGATTTACTTAGTTGATGCAACTCTTTAGTTTCCTCTTTCCTCTGATCAACCCTTATATAGGCTTAAGCTATCTTCTGATCTGCGACTCATGGTGTTAGTTATTACTTTTATCCTTTCATGGTGCTATGGAATATTTACGATACAATCCTTTAACAATTTAATCCTTCGTCTACGACCTGGGCTCATTCTTTCTTTTAATGTATACCAGAATCTTCTAGGGATGTATCTGTTGCATGTATAAAACTCCGAACCCTTAAGTGCATTCATAACGTAATCAACTCTGGATCATTGTTCGAATAATTTCTTTCGTTCCATTTTAGCTTTCATTCAATGTAAGCTATTACTTTTCCTTGTCTTTCTGCCCATTGTTGCATCCATACTTAGCTTATCTTAGTTCCCACGCATGCTAGAATTTTGTGCAACTCATATGGTTTTGAATATTACTTTTCGTTTTACTCCCTGCTCATTAGCCATGGTAGGTTCCACTTTCTTAGGGAGTGCATATAATTTTGTAGTGAGACTGTTATTACACAACCATTTCCTCTTTAGGTCACTGTGCTTTAGTTGAAACCTTCTTCCTTATTTCCTCAGCTAGTCTTTCATTGTTGTACTTGGGGGGGGGGAGATCCTCTGACTCTTGTAAGGTTGCGAGCTTATCAAATCATATGCCTTACGAAATTTTTGATGTTCTTTCTCGCCTATAATTACCCGTAGTTACTTACTTCCACATCTTTGTACTTGTAGGGTTGCTTCTGAACTGATATTTTGATTGTCTTTCCAGTGGAACTCTTTTTTATTTCCGTAACACTCATACGGTATCTTTTCTAAGGTTATGATGTCATAACTGTGAGGCTAAATTCACTATATTGGGTTTTACTATGTTTATCTTACACGATCTGCTGACTCGTCTATAACTTCTTGCCTAGTCATGCCTAGGCTCTTCCTAAATCAACTACTAATTACTCGTCGGCCCATTCTCATATCCATATTCTACATAATCTATCTTGGGTTATTTCCTTGTCTTAACTTACCTCATGTGTTGGATCCTTATCTATCAATAATAACCCGGACAGGAACCCTTACTTCCCTTTTTTTGACTTCGTGCTTACATAACGTCCTAGAATCATAGCATATCTGTAACATTTGGATAAGTGCAATCTCATCCCTTTCTCATTTTTATCGCATTCTTCCTTTGTCATTCCATATTCCCCCCTTTAGGGGAGTACTAAGACTAGGAGCTATGACAACCTGCCGATAGATGTTTTTCCCCTTCATCTTTGGCGTCCTTTCACATTATCGATGACCCTTACTTACAGTAATCCTTTTGTACCAAGGATAACAAAATTCCTCACTCGCAATGGTGACATTTAGTGTAACTGGCATCTATAATCCCTTAAGCTTAACTTTGCTCATATTGCTTGCTTTAGGGAAGTGTCCTTCTGAATGACCATTCTCTGAATTTCTCATGAATCGTCTTCTGTTATTATTGCCGGAACACAACTCTGAAATTATCATGATCCTGACTATTATCAAATCCCTCGATCCCTAATTCATGTTTATTTTATCTTATTCACTAGCCCATAGTGATTTCTAATATGCTGGGGTTTATCTCTCCTTTCTGGTAGTCGTGTTGGAGTCACGAACTTATTTCTCGAAATGAGGGTATGACTTTGTGGCCTATACTCCCTTGTTGTTTCAAGGCCTTTCACCTCTCGTCTTTTCCTTCACTTGACTATAGACTCTGTAATACTATCATTTTTTGATCTACCATTGTTATCCATGTACCACATTTTACTCATACTACTTCATTAACTCTCTTCTTATTTTCTTGCTAACATTTCTATCTATCACATTATTCTAAAACCTCGAACAAAACATTCTTTTTCTTTTAGCCCCTCTTGCTCCATCCATTGGCTCCTCGAATTGCCTAACATTCTCTTTCTACCAAGGTTGGGAGCCACACTAAGGTAATATTCATCCCTTCCAGGCTTCCAGTAGTTATCTTTGTAGTACTCATATCTAGCTGTACTATTTTAGGGTGCACTATCAAGGTGTCTCACAAGGAGATCCATCACCACGTTTGCACTATCCTTTGGAAATGTCAACTAAGTCTACCAATACATCCACTATTTTGTGTTACTCTATCCCCAACCAGATCCTGATAACTCGTCCTTCTCTTAAACTATGTTTATTAGCTCCCATAAGGCATAACTGAGATCGGTGTGGCCGATTGAACATACATTTGTCACTGTTGAAGGTAACTCAAAATGCTTATGTTCCTCTGCCCTAATTATAAACACTGTTAACCTTCATTAACTGGGCGCCTCGTACCCTTGTTCATCTTGCTTCTTTCTTATTGAAACTTGTATTTATCTTCTTAATCTCTCATTGTCTTTCACCATAAAGGTGGATAGACATTTTTTCCTTAAGGCTTATTATCAGGAAGCTTACACCTTTCAGTATACCCATGATCAGCTAAAGATCGCACATTTACTTAACATAGGCACCATACAAAAATCGAATTCCTCTAACTCAGCTCTTCCATAGCTATCTCTCTTTACAATCTTCTTTTCAGATGTAGGTATCATCTTATTACGAATAAAATAAAATTTCGGAATTTGAATTCTTATAAGTGAGCTCTACCACACGATCTAGAGTAAGAAGAAAGAGTGACATTCCTAAATGCCCTGTATCCTCCTGCTTATAAGTGTGGTGCACGACACACCCATAAATAAGACTATACTAGACTCGGCTTGTAGACTCCCTAAGATAGAAACTCGCTTTGATACCACTTTTGTCACAACCCAAACCGATGGGCCTCGACGGGCACCCGGTACCTTACTCAACCGAGTACCAACGTAACGTATCTTTCATATCATTCTATCATAGATAAATGAACCGGAGCAAAGCGTGAGGGAATACAAACTTATACATATGAAGTACGACCTATAATACCAAAATAGCCACTCGTGTACTGAACATGGGACGATAAGGTCATACAATCTTTTACGTAGATGACATTTGTCTACAAGCCTCTAAGAATACATTATTTTCATAAAGGTTGGAATATCGTCTCGCCATACCAAACAATACACGTCTAAATTATACTAACAAATCAAGCAACTCCGAAGCAAATGGAGTGCACCAATATCTTCCGCTGAGCTGATAACCTACTTGGAGGGCTCACGACCTATCTATCAGGACCTGCGGGCATCAAATACAGCGTCCCCAGGCAAAAAGGGATGTCAGTACGAATAATGTACCAGGTATGTAAGGCACATAAATAAGTACATAATAGACATGGAAGAAACATAGAGTAAATGACTCAACCTATAAGTCTGGATAACTCTGTAAATTATGAAATACTTATAGTGTCATGCATATGAGTATGAATGTCATGACGTTCATAGGTACATGTATTCATCACATCATCAAGCCTCTGAGAGCATCCCATCATATTATTTCGGCCACTGTGGGCAAAATTATCAACGTATACCAGCTGATCAGGTGGTGGTGCGTATATAATGCCATAACCTTTCCCATATCCCATATACATATATATACATACATATATGCGCGTATATAACGCCATCTGGTCATGAGCCAGTGCACATGAATGCAATGTATGAAAAGTATGTTAATAAAACCTTTCGGAATGTCATAAGACCATTTTGCCTTTGAGTAATATCATAAAGTAAACTCTTTTCAACTTTCATATTTTTCTGAGACCCATGAACAAATGATAGAATATTATGACACATGGAAATTCAAGAACATAGATATCTCTAATACTGTATGAACAGAGTCATTTATGGAATTTGTGCATTTACTCGTTTCATTTATGTCGTATAGATCATGCCAAAAGAAAGAAGGGATAGTCTTAACATACCTGAGCCGATTGTCTTAATAATCCCTCTAACACACGTCAATTATGACAACACGTAACGGCGGATTGAAGTAGAAAAAAATCCATATGATATTCTTGAAAAAGATTATACCGTGCTATTTTAGAATTGCAAAATCTCATGTTGCTAAGGTGATAAGAAATCTCATTGAATTCACATTGCCAACGTTGGAATCCTTGTATGACTTGGTTGAAGGCTTTTAGAAAAATCCTCACGTTTGGAGAAGTCTTATAAGGTTTTTCAAAATTATGAGCTTATCCAGCCATTAGCCTGTTTTGAGAAAAGAATCATTTAATGTTATATACACAAAATGAGCTTTTATCTTTAAGACTTCTGGGCCCCACTTTTGGGATTTATTTAATCCAACCACCTATTTATGGACTTAATGAGTCATTATTGGTGGCTTTCATGGCTTCCACGTTTTGTCTTAAATATTATCTAAGATCTTGATTTATTTAACCACTAATTCATTAATTAATTGTTAATCTCCCACTAAAATCAATAATTAACCAATTACCCATATAATTAAGAATTATCTCAAATTACTTTAAACACTACTCACTTTTAAAAAACCTTATACACCTTACTATTATGACCTTGTAGTACCTTGTATAGTATTATTTCATAATTATCGGGTATTTTAGCTCGGGCCATATTTTATCCCAAAATGCCAAACTTTGACAAACTCATTTTATTTTTTTTCGACTTGTTTACCCTCTCACCTTCACTAATTTACTTATCCCTTGTTTGAAATAGCATAATACTTATAATCCCAAAATAATCTCATTCCCGAGTTTATGTTGATTAACTTACGACAAAACTTTAACGTACAAAAATTGCGGGATGTAATACCTTATTTCCAAGCTTTTATCAATTTATTCATGGTGTACTTTCATGTACGAAAATATGGGGTGTAACAGTATTGATCTCTCATATACCTTGGGAGTGAAACTGTTCGACAAAAACTTAAATATGCACTCTTTCTCAAGCAATATATAATAGATATGTGCAGTCAATTGATGGTCATTCAATCAATAATAATATACATGTAGTTGAACAACTAGGGATATTCAAAGGAAAAAATATATTAAAATGGAACAAGAATTCACCCTAGATGAGAAAATTTAGCTACTCATAACCATACTAACAATCATGATAATAATTGAAAGTACTAAAGTACAGATTAAGGAAGAACGGAAGAGATAACTCTTGTGATTCGTTGCTTCCAAGTCTTACCATAGCCTTCTTACCTCTCCAATAGTGTCTTCACCCTCAAAAACTAAATTTAAGAGGTATTTATAGGGCTAGGGCCAACGTTTACATGTCCAAAAATAGTGAGGAAATAAAATTTCCTCGGATAGTATCATCGGCGCGAGGCACTGCCAGAGGCACCAATGTTTCTGTGCGAGGCACTATTTGGGGCGCCCGAGGAAATGTTTGGGGCACCAATGATAGTGCTCTGGACAATGCCTTGCACTGTCTATGGCCATGACTTTTCATTGCCTTGCACATCTTCTTTTATTGCCCCATTTTGTAGCTTTGAGGTACCATTTCGTGCAATTTTTCTCTACTTCATGTCCAAGCATTCCTATGCATAAAATAAACTCTATTAAGCTTAATTGTCGCACAATAACCATCCAAACAACAAGTATGTAGGTTAAATAAATTCAAAAAAATATATGGAATTATAGCACGACATCAATGCTCTTTCCACCCGTCGTTGATAATTGGGCAGCAATAGCTTTCGCAAGAAACTTGAATGAAAGAAGCTCTGAGGCTACGAGAAGATTAAAAGAAAGTCTTCACAAATTTCCTCCATGTACGGG